>NC_064616.1:810922995-811230836 GCF_023898315.1 Schistocerca nitens
CATCACCAATGATGGCAGGCATATCTAACATGGAATAATACAAATCCGAATGTCTGTAGTGACGTTTACATGTTGAATAATGTGTGTGCACGCCGTAGTTTGTAACTAATGTACGTTTTTTTTCATATAGTTCAATTATTGCACCCTGTATATAACAAGGTGCCACCAACTATTGCAGGACAACTGGCGCATTTTTTTTTTCATTTTAGATAACACAGAAGCTTTATCACTTGCACTGTCACTGTATCTACTAGAAAAATAGCTATATCATTGCCAGGGCCGGCCGGAGTGGCTGTGTGGTTCTAGGCGCTATAGTCTGCAGCCGAGCGACCGCTACGGTCGCAGGTTCGAATCCTGCCTCGGGCATGGATGTGTGTGATGTCCTTAGGTTAGTTAGGTTTAATTAGTTCTAAGTTCTAGGCGACTGATGACCTCAGAGGTTAAGTCGCTTAGTGCTCAGAGCCATTTGAACCATTTGAGCCATTGCCAGGCAGGAATGATACTTCATGTTAGTGCAGGGTGGCTGAAATTAAAGTGACTGCGAAATTGCGCATCATCATGTACTCAACGTACTGATGAATATTTTCTGTCTTCTGCGAATTCTTGTAACTGGACGGACTGCACCACGTCACAGCAGAAGAAATGAAAATTTGAGGCTTAGAATGTTCCTGTACCATGTCATTCAAATACTGCCACCAATTAAAATGCGCCCACATAGCTTGGGAGCTTTATGTCATGTATAATGGAAAATTCGTAAAGATAAGGCTGCAGGTCGGTTCTCATAACGTTCTGACATGACCATGTTTAAGTCCCTATTTCACAGCTAACCAGATTTTGTTGGACAGTTCCCCAGGTTATCTTAAACTTTGGTAATGTTCTCACGTGTGAGATCTCGCTTCGACCATTTTTCTAATGTTCTTAATATTATGTTGTAACAAAATACCGAAAAAATATCGGACAGTTTTATTTTCACTATCTTGTAGTTGAGCTTGCCTCCTTTTGGAGGAGACTGGCAGTTCAGTATCAAGTTGACCCAACAGCACCATTATAAGCACTTCTGAGTAAATCGTCAGCAGTATTTGAAGACATTGAAATGCACAGTAAGTAACATATACACTTCTGGATCCTGTGGGGTCGAGCTTCGCTAACCTTCTTTTGCGCGCAGTTGGCAGTCTAGTGAAAACTTAGCAAAATATTTAAGGTAAGGACCATTAGAAGCGAATCAGTCAGGCCTTTTTTGTGGAATACCACAATGTCGAGAAAAAAATCTGGAAAACAATTATGATAACGAAGTTGGAATCAAACTCACGTGTATCAAACATTACACGTTTTTTCCTATCGAGCTTTTTATGTTTGAGCTTCATAAATTGAATACACAGGCTTAGAGAGAGTACACACGATTCGTGCTGTTTCGTTTACCCTTCTTTTAATAATTCTAACTAATGACACTGGTAGTGCAGTGGCTGCAGGCAATTGTCCCCGTGCGTCGGAACTGACGATACAGTTCCATCAACCCCTGTAAAATATTTACACTCTCATTGAACAGACCGACGCCCGCTGGTGTCCCCTCCTGTACCCTGCAACAAGTCGGTTTCAGACCACCTGCATCATGCACAAGAAAGAAGCTAAATTAAACGCAGCATATTGAAGTCGCTTCAGAGTTCTTCAGACTAATACGAGTAGCTGTTGTTGACCTGTCGCCAACTTGTGATACCATCAAAACCAGAAGACTATTTGTTAAATTACTAGGCAACTGAAGAAGCGGAAGGGTTTAAAAACATTCCAACACAAGCAAGTGTTGTTGTTGTTATCGTCGTTGTTTTCGTACGAATAAAAAGCCAAACGTCTCATTGTATAAAGTAATTCGTGGTTGCTGATAATCTGAATCTAGCAGTTCATGGAAATTATTCTATTAAGACAAATAAAGGACAGCAGGTCTTCGTTTTATCACGAATTCTACCCGAAGCATAGTAATACTGGCTTTTTATTTCCTAAATAGAGAAGGTTCACGGAAACTGGAAATGACGTACAGCTGAAGAAAGATGGAATAATGTTTAACGTCTTGTCGATGGCGAGGCACCGGCCGGGGTGGCCGAGCGAGTCTAGGCGCTACAGTCTGGAACCACGCGACGGCTACGGTCACAGGTTCGAATCCTGCCTCGGGCATGGATGTGTATGATGTCCTTAGGTTAGTTAGGTTTAAGTAGTTCTAAGTTCTAGGGGACTGATGACCTCAACAGTTAAGTCCCATAGTGCTCAGAGCCATTTGAACCATTGTTTGAACAGAAGGTGGTCACACTGAGTTGTGTCCCTTGGTGCGTGGAAATGAAACTGGAAATCGCATCACCACAAGATGAACCAACGGATGTCAGTTCCATAAAGGAGCACGAGCTCTGTAGATGGTGCAGGACTGGTAACAGTCGATTATGTAGCCCTCCACAGCTGACGTAAGCCACGGGAGTGAAATGGAGTTGCCACGACCGCTACGTGAATGAATTTGCCTGAATTTTTTTTATTTTTTTTGTGTGTCAGAGCGGTCTGTCGAACATGTCGACAAGGAATGGTGTATCATTCGCAACCATGTAACACGACGCAAGAACACTGGTCGTCAAAATAACGTAATCGACAGGGACTCGAGGTAAGTGTCACGCCTTGCCAATGACAGTCGAATTCAAATCTGGTGGAATTGTTGCTGTCACTGAATGCAAGTCAGCCGGCCGTTGTGGCCGAGCGGTTCTAGGCGCTTCAGTCCGGAACCGCGCAGCTGCTACGGTCGCAAATTCGAATCCTGCCTCGGGCATGGACGTGTGTGATGTCCTTAGGTTAGTTAGGTTTAAGTAGAGGTCATTAGTCCTAACTACTTAAACCTAGCTAACCAAAGGACATCACACATATCCATGCCCGAAGCAGGATTCGAACCTACGACCGTATCAGCCACGTAGTTCCAGACTGAAGCGCCTAGAACCGCTCGACCACAGTGGCCGGCAATAAAAAGGCAATGCTGCGCCACGAACAAGTACAGGCGTGGATTTGGGGAATTCTTGTTAGCCTCGCGCAGGTATGGCTGGTAGACAGTAGTTGAGGGACCGACTGGCACATCGGATGGCAGGCGCGGGCGATGTAGATATTTTTAAACGATTCTGACAGGCAGGTTTACGACACCGCTCGCAGGCTAGAAGGCCCGGCCTGGCGGGCACTGTATACAGATGTGAAATAATTAGAGCAGCACAGGGCACTGATATACTGTGAAGGATCCATACGCTGCAGTTACAACAGCACGTAGTGACCTGTGTGTAGGGGCCGAAGCGAACTGAGGAAAGCTGACGTGGTAATTATCAAAGAGCACTCCTCTTTTCCTCTCCAGAGGAACTACGTCAGAGTCGTAGAGAACAGACGTGTAAATAAGCAAGTACGCAGGCTCAAAGCGAGCAGTCGAGTCGCCATTCTGTCTGCGCATGGAACCGCAGAGAACAACGATAGTTTAAGTTGCAGGCCAACCACGACGAGGCTTCTGTGATGGATATCAGCTGCCAACCGGCCCGCCTGACGCGACCTCCAAAGTGCGCTGTACAGACGCGTCATTGTTAAAGCGGGGCGTGGCGGGTCGCACTTTGGAGGTGCACCGGCGCGAGGAGCGGAAGGGCTGCTAGGCTTCGCTCTCTGGGTGGCATCGTCGGGCGGAATGCAAGCTGCCGTCCGCAGCGGCGAGGCTGTGGCGCGGCCTCGCACGTACAGTTGTTTGCGGGCACTGAACGAGATGCCCTGGGCGGACGGCCGGAGCTGCTAAGGCTTACTACAATGACGGCCGTCGGCTGCTTCCATTCGGCGCTTTACATGGAGTCAACGAGTCCCGCTTGAGAGAGCAGTGAGCCGTGTTCCTGGCTATCGGGCGCAGCTAACGCACGCGGCGGCCACGTAGCCGTAGCGTGAATAGGAGCGCTACGTCCACAAGGCTGGGCGACCGGGCGCCGACGTTGCAGACCCCGACCCTCGCACGCTGCGTGGGGCCATTGCCGAGTTCAGCGGAAGGCCCGCTGTGTATCCTCGATGTAATGAAGTCCATTACACGATTCGGCGTAAGTCATCCGTCTCTCCCATACCATGTCTCTCGGTCGTTCTGACATACTACAACTCCCTGAGCTCGGGGGTTGTGTCAGTTTCGTGTCAGTTTCGTGTCAAAAAGTGGTCGTTTCGCTTTCAAGCACAATACGTTCCGTTGCAAAGTGTCCGTCAAATTCCAACATTACGTTTTGGTGAATGGTGAATGAGGCAGTGACGACGTAGGTACAGGCTCAGAACAATGTGGTGCGGTGAGTAAGTTTTACTTATATTATTTTTTTATTTTTTCTCTCGTTGTCAGAGTTGTGTGGGTTAGGGTACAAGATGTTTAGAGTTACTTTTGTGAAGACACAGGAACCTGTGGACTTATCTTTGTTCAGAGGTAATGGTGGAAGTAATTATTTAGTGCCAATGAGGTGTCCGTTTCGCAATTTGGTCATGATTTGCCGTGTAGTATAGCTGTAGCAGCTGTTTCTTCTGTATGTAGGGGTACTGGCTGATATGTCTGCGTAAGCAGAAGAAACTAACGATCAAAGTCCGAAAACAATTTATTGGACTGTTCAATTAACCAAAACAAATTCTCCAAGTATAACACCAACACAAAACAGTGATCCTTCTTCGAATCACAACTACATACAAGAATCATATAGAAAACAACTGAAATAATTTCCTACTAGTCTCCGCCAGAGACTTCTCCGATATACCAACCCTAATCCAGAGATCAGCGAGAAGATCCAAGCCGTGCTGCTGGGGCGGCAACTATCCACGTCTGTTGGCGGTCGAAGAACTGCCGATGTGCGCCCGAGCGCCGGCCTTTATAGCGCTTCGGCGGATGAGTACCTCGGAACTATTTCCCATCACGTAGTTTGACGTGTGAAAATAGTTCCGGGATCTGCAGCGACACCTTCCTTATGTTTATGTGGGCCGGTAGTGGCCCTGGTAACCGCTGGTGTCTTTGCTGTGTTGTTGTTGTTGTTGTTGTTTTTGTTGTTGTTGTGGCCGTTCATCAAAATTGCCTGACGGTTGTGTAGTGCTTCGGTGTGCCTGCGAGGCGGGCAACCCGCGGCTGCAGGCTGTTAGTTTGGTTGCAGATACTTTAGGCGCCGCGGTGTCTGTTGGAGATGGCCACAGCACTGGCCATCTGTCTAGTAATTGTACTGAGTGTAGATGGGCTTTGATTTGCCGGGGGAATTAATTTATGTTTACATTTTTTTGTGTAGTTGAATACTAGTTCGTGTTTTGTCTTTTTTTAAAAAAGAAAGTGGAATTAAGGTGGAAGAAGAGTACGCAAAATGGTGGAAACACGTGATACTACTGCAGATGTAGTGGATGCTTTACCTCGTCAGGTGCAAGCGTTAACAGAGCAGTTTTAGAGTATGAAGAACAGAAATTTCGAATTTAATCGTGAGTTAGAGGTTCGTAAGCAGAGTCATAATCAGTCGCAATCGGAGTCTTGGGTAAGTAAATCAGGATTGAAAGTGCGTTCTGTTGCACACGACTCGGCAGTGGTCGCACTGATTAATACTTTCTCTGGCAAGGCAACGGAGAACATGACAGCTGTCGTTAAGGATGTTAGGGACGCTGTGGAAGTGCATGGGTGGTCGGATGAATTAACACTGTACGTTGGTAATGAGCGTTTGGCGGGGGACGCGAAAGCTTATCTTGTCTACCACGAGACATTGAGTAAAGCTCATACGTTCCAGGACTGGACCGCGGGATTGTGCCAGCGACACCAAAATCAGAACAGTACGCGATTTTTCCGGGAGCTATTAAGTACGTTGTAGATGCAGCGCTATGAGTCTGTGGAAGCATTCTCGGACAGAATTCGCAAGCTAAACGCAAAGACATATGTACAGAGCCAGAATGCAGAAGCTAATAGGATACCGTTACAGGAGGAATAAAATACAGCAGTGGATCTTTTTTCGGAAAAATAATTAGAGCCGCTGCAGCTACGTAAGGCGGGTGACCTTGAACGAGCTTCGCCTGGCTGCCGCTAGAGCTGGAGGATCGCGCTATAGTTCTAACTAAGCGCGATCCGCAGAATTGCTCCGTTTCCGGCGCCGCCATTGCGGTTTATCAAGGCGCTACTTCCTGGCGCGCCCATTCTTATCAGTTATTACGTCACTGCTACTGAGGCAGCTGCACGCTCATTCCATTCGAGGCAGCCGCACAGTACAGACAGCCATGCCGTTCCGGAGGAGAAGATATGGAAGAAGGAGCAGATTACCTGTCTACAAGAATGTTGATACATTCAATCTAACAGCGAAGAATACTGCTCAGCAACAGTTATTAGGAGGTCCGATTGTTTTTGTAGGTTGCAAGATTAATTTTTCATGTACAACTACTGAAGTTGTATCTGGTAACTCTTGGTTAACTGTTGCAATAATTAGAGGAGGTGATTCAGCTGTTGGAGGATTGGAGAGCTATAATGAGAGAGATATTATAGCGTTTCGTACGTTTTCAATTGGAGTTATTCCAAACAAGAATTATGGTACTGCTGTTGTTACAACGGACAAGCCATTATCACTGTATACTAAGAACAGGAGGAAGGTTAACGCTAATGAAAGGCTAAATGTATGGTGCAAAGTGAGTGGTGTCTTAGAAGGTGTAATATATGTACAAGGAGATGTGATTGTATATTAACGACAGGAGATGGCGACATTTATTACATATGGACAGTGTTTACATTAGCACTATAGAGGTCAATAATGCAAGCATTACGTCTGCTCCAGGTATTGAAGACTATGGTGGACAGACTATGGTTCTGTCTTGCTGCCAGCGATGACTGTGTGTTGATTACAAGGATGACATTTGAGGGTCTGTAACCAACCGGTCTGCATGCTAAACACAATAGACCTACACCTGGAGCTATGTTGTAGGGTGCGATTTCGCATGACAGCAGAAGCATTTTCGTGATTATCCCACGCACCCTTACTGCAAATTTGTATGTCAGTCTGATGATCCGACTTGTTGTGCTGCCGTTCATGAACAGCATTCCAGAGGGTGTTTTCCAACAAGATAACGCTCGTCCGCATGCCGCTGTAGTACCCCAATATGCTCTACGAAATGTCGATACGTTGCCTTGGACTGCTCGATCACCAGATCTGTCTCCAATCGAGTACATACGGGGCTTCGTCAGTTGGCAACTCCAGCGCCAGCCATAACCAGCATTTACCATCCCTGTATCAATCGACGAAGTGCAAATCTTCAAATTCGTGTGAATTGCTAAGAGACCAAACTGCCGAGGTCATCGGTCCCTAGTCTTACACACTATTTAATCAATCTTATTAAACCAACTTATCCTAAGAACAACACACACGCCCATGCCCGAGGGAGAACTCGAACCTCCGGCGAGAGGGGCCGCGCAGTCCGTGACATGGCGCCTCAAACTGCTTGGCCACTCCGCGCGGCCGACCAAGTGCAAGAGGCATGGAACTCCTTCCCATAAACTGACATCCGGCACCTTTCTAACACAATGTATGCACGTTTGCATGCTTGCATTCAACATTCTCGTTGTTACACCTGTTATTAATGCACCAGCATTTCACACTTGCAATGGATGATCTCACGCTTACATTAACGTGTGATCTTCCAGTATTAATCGCTTAAATATGTTACCTACACAGATATATTCCTGAAATGTCATATCTCTACATTAGTTAGTTAGTCCAACACAGACATATTTTACGTTCACTCAGTCGCCGGGGAAATTACAAATAGCGTATGGTACAGTCTGAGCAACGACGTGGTGTCGAATTCGTTATGATTTAAAGCGTATCAAAGCGACCGCGTTCTGAATATATTGTATGCAATGTGATTTTGATAAAAGCACGTTTATTATCCAGTGACAGTTATTTGATATCATTTTTATCTAGAGAGAACGATCAAGAGTACTGGTAGTTGACAAGTTCCCTATCACAGAGAGTCTATGGTTCCACTGACACTCCTACACTTATCGCAGTCATACTACTCGGAAAGTTAATCTCGAAAAATAACTATTCACATTCTGGATATTTAAAGGAGGTCTAATCGGTATGTTTTCGGACCATCCTCTGGCCTGAATTGATTCAGCGCTCCACCTCTCCGCCCATGTCTTTCCTTTACGAAAGAACAGCACAATTCCGCGTTTCTTCTGCAACACCGACCAAACATTTTGGAACTGTGCATTTTGCCCTAATCACGCAATTCCAAGAACTTTTTTAGACTTTGTGTACCATAGAGTCACAGCTTATTTTATTTCCAATTTAATTAGAGTTATTACACAAGAAAATCAGTTCTCAAAAATTGCTCAGACTGCCATGCCTACGAAAACCAAACTAAGGTTTCTCAAATTTCATTTCTAATTTGCCAATAAGCAATGGTTTGCTATCGTTAAACTCGTATTTCATAATCTACCGTTGCCCAACGAGGTGTTCAAATGTCATGCTTGCATTTGCATGCGTAATTTCTTGGATGGGCCATCCTACCGCAGACTCGGGGATTTGCTTGCGGTGGTCTCGCTGTCGATTCCCGACGAGACCAGCATTTGATCTGACGAGTAAAGAGCAGCATGACTGAAAGGGGCAGCCTCCTTTGCTGTGAGCACACGGCACCTGTAAAAGCCGAGTTGTTCGCGCTATGCCCACTTCGCTGATTGCACCTTTATCTTTGCCCTTTCAAAGCACACGACACTGCTGGCCGCTGAGGCCGTTATCTGTTCAGAGAGCTAGTGCTGAATGCAGCGATTGCGTGATGGAACTGTTTCAGCGTAATTACTAGTACTAAAACCACTGCACAGTAGTTTCTGATGGTCCGGACAGCTATAAAGGAAAACGTGTTTAGTTCCAGCTAACCTAGAGGAGATGCAAATGAACCAACTTCGTCATCGAAATAGTTCTGCTGAGGTTAAACTATGGGTGGTATTTGACGTAAATCTAAAGAATCGGAAATAAACTCAATGGAATGTCATCAAATATACATTTGATGACTAACACATTGCTCATTACAACTGTTCACGTTCTCAGTAAAACTTTTCAGAGTTTGAATCGTATACATCATTTCGGCTACAGTTTCCAGCAGTTTTTACATTATGTCGGGTTCCTGTGACTTCAGAAGTCTCATTACAAGAAGATTCCCATAATGATTGCGTGAAAGAATGTGAGAAAAGGAGACTGACTTTATTGACTGTGGTTTTCAACTTCTAAAGAAGAGCGAACAGCCATCGCAGATATAATAAGTAACTTAGGCCTTTGTAGTGGGACATCAGATAACGTGTATCAATATAATTTCTGAGGAGAAACAAACGACATCTAAAAATTGAAAAAGTTTACGCAAACCGATTGGCCCGAGTGACGTAATTCTGTGCATACGACTCAAATGATGTTTTACAGTTTCGTTCAAGAACCATTCTGAGACAATTTAAAAAGAATATAAATAATTTTTGAAGTGGGCTGTAACTGACGTAGGTGACGAAGTCTACACATGGTCATATGTTGAAAGAAAATCATTTAAACAAATCTATACGTCGTTACACTACACCGTGGCGACCTTATAAACAGGACTTGTGTGCATCTAAGGCACACAGGTACGAGACAATTAAAACATCAAGAGTCCTTCGGAAGTCAACGCGAGTCTTCGTGGAGCCTTCACCAGCCAGCGGCAACTTCGCGGGTGTGGGCATCTGACGGAGCGCAGCCAAGCAGTACGGTCACGCAGTTATTCCACGAGAAGGCGCATCTGTTGGGCAGCAGCTGAACGCTGCAAACCCCGACAACCTTTTTCTCCTAAACTAACAGGCCCAGTACGTCAGCTGGGGGGCGTTCCTCCGGCTGGTATTAGAGGTGTTGCTGAGGGCTTCGCCTGTCAACGGTGGGCCGGGCGTGGTTGCAGCCAGTGACGTCTCCGGTGTTCGACTCAGCGTCCTGCCGGTTGCGGAAGCGTGGTCGCAGCATCTCAGCGGCTGCATCGACGGCTGTTACTTCTGCAGCCCATAGCAGCACACTGATCACCGAGAACTACAAACTACAATATTAGTGTCCGGTGAGTTTGTTTCAAGTTGGAAGTGGAGTGTTGTACATAGGGAGTGTGATTTTACAGGTTTGTTGATTACAAGTCTGCGAGTGTAACTAGTTAATATCTTACAATAATGTCGGGAAGTGAAATGTCAGACGAAGAGCAATCTACGTCCGATAGGAGCATGAGATCCCTTTTTAGGGCGATCGCTAAATTAAAACAATCTAACGGGGATTTTTTAGCTGAATTAAAACAGTCTAACGAAGAATCTGCTGCTAGATTAAAAGAGGAACTAAAACAGGAATTAAGACAGTCTAACGAAGAATCTACTGCTAGATTGAAAGAGGAATTAAAACAGTCAAATGCTAGATTAAAAGGGGAGCTAACAAAATCGACAGACAGGTTACGGGAACAATGAAACCAGTCGAGAATTAAGTGATAAAATAGAGGCTTCTAAAGTCGAAATGCAGGAAAAACTAGTAGGACTTAGTAACAAGATTGCTGATAATTGTAAAAGGTTAGAAGAACATATCCAGGAATCGCGTGAGGAAAAAGCACGCATGCGAAATGATATTACTGACTTAACCAAGAGACTAGATAATGTCAATGTCTTAGTTGTAAATGAAATAGAGAAAAATAACGATAAGTTACGAGATGAATTTTCTATGCAAACAGAAACTGTTCGTAGAGAATTATTAGAATCTATTAAAGAGGTTTCTACCAAACCTGTAGAGATTTCTTCAATAGATCATGTAGAATTAGAGATATTAACTCATCGAGTAGAAAAAGATCATACCGAAATAGGAAACATGAAATTTTTAATTACTGAAATATGCAGTAACCTTGAGACTGCCAAAGATAATAACATTGACGAAGGTACAGAGCGTTCACATTGTGAACACAGTGAAGAATCGATATTAGCTAACCGCGTATCCAAAACAGAAATGCGAATACAGGAAATTACTAAGCGGTTATCGGAATTAGATAATAATGAAAACATTTCAAGTAGTAGAAGTAATAACGTAATCAGAGACAACAGTCGCATCGTGTTTGCTAGCTCGGACGACAACAATACAAATAAAGAAATCACGGCAAGCCAATCCGATGCAACTCCGTCTCTGCAATCTAAACAAAATCCAACTATGTCTCTCGCAGAATGTTGGGATGATATAACGACAAATTCAAATGTAGCAAGTCGATTTCCTGTATTCAAACCAGGAGGCGCACTTCACCCTATAATCTTTATAAAAGCTTTTGAAACTTCATTATCTCCTAAATGGAGTAATGAGAAACGGATTCAATTTGTAATAGGACATTTAGAAGCAGAAGCTGCGGAATGGGCAGTACTGCATAGAACTGAATTTAGAGACTGGGATGATTTCGTTAAGCAGTTTAAACAAAATTATTGGTCAAGAGGGAAACAACAACACTTAACTTTAGAGTTGTTAGACCCTCCTCCTTATTCTAAACGGTGGGGAGGCTATAGGAATTATTTTGAATGGCATTTAAACCGTGCTAAATTAATTGAAGAACCAATTATTGAAAGTCATCTAATACCAGTCCTAATTAGTAGGTTACCGTATTATATAAAGGAAAGAAAAATGTTACTCTACGAATTGTCTATCCAGACGAAAAAGTTTGCAAACAGATTGTAAAAAATGCCGAACGGAGAATTAAAAGTTATAATCAACATGCTATAGAACCCTCATTTCAGGTAGGAGATCTTGTGTTAGTACGATCTCATCCTAAAAGTTCTAAGATCGATAAGGAATGTAGAAAATTCTTCTTTATCTTTGAAGGTCCATATGTTGTACATAAGATTGTACATCCCAAAGCGTTACTTCTTATGGAACCTTCATCAGGTGTAATTAAATGATTATATAGTGTTGACCAAATGAAACCCTTCATTCCTAAATAAGTTAATATTTAGTATAGGTTACACACGGAAGAGCGTTCATAGTTTATTCATGTGAAGTTTTTCGTGATAGTTACGTATTATTTTAAAGAATTAAACAGAAAGCTTAAACAAGTGTTCTACAATAATCTACTGGTACTTCAAAAAGAGAAAGATAACCAAAAGGGGGATTTATATGGAAGAAATTTTGCTATTAGGTCAAAAGGAATTTTGTATATTTTAAATTTACTCGGATAGTAGGAACCAAAGGGGATGGTTAATAATTTTAGGAACCATGGGCGTCCAGAGCTGAATGGCTCACGAGAACATAGCAGAGTGCCTTTAATAGAGATTTGTAATAGTGTTAATATAGAACACACCAAACGGGGCTCTCTCGCTTGTTTCTCCTAAATAAATTGCCATTACCCAACAGAGAGTCCGAAGGTAAAGAAAGCCGTGCCGAGATTCTAAAGAAAGGTTTGCTTGATTTCTTCTTGACCTCAGGCATAAATAGGGCATTAGGGAAAAGAATGACGTAAAGTAAATAGTACCATTAGATATTGTGAGAAACTTATTAGTAATATACAATTTTGTAAAGAATAACTCTAGTAAGTGAATAAAACTAAAACTAATTCATCATAATTTGAACGCTCTGTCCTAATGTAACAACGTTAAAGAACGTACTAAATTAGTATTTATTAGCAACTATTAAATGAAGAGGCGTAATCTCCATATATTCGGTTATGAATTACCATAATAGCACAATTAAGAGTAAATGACAAATAGTCACAACAATATCGTATTAAAAGGATTAAGTCTATCTAAGAGCAAGAACTCTAGATTACGTAAAATGTGAGGAAAATGTATTAACAGTTAAATATGGTATATAGAAAAAGTTTTCGGTTAAAACCTGACAAACTGAGCTTGTGGGTGGGGTATGTAGTGGGACACGTTATTGAAGCGTCACACATCCACTAGTGTCAGCCCAGTTTGCAGGTGAATATAAGTTTAATTTAGTTTTGTTTATGTAATTTTTGTAATATTTGTGAATTGTCTAAAGTTTTGTATTTATTTTTTATGTTTCATGTACGGAGAGGGCGGCGCAACGAACGGAGACAGCATCTTCGGTGCCGGGACCAGAGAGAAAATTGCTGGCCACTATACGTCGCGGGTCGACAGCCAAAGAGCGACAGAAGATTCTGAAACCGATTTGTTGCGTCGTGCTTCTAAAAATTGAAAATGAATATTTTGTAATGTTTTGTACAACAATTACGTCGTAGAGAGTTTAATCTTATTGGTAATGTTAGTTTTTGTCTTGTCAAGGCTCAGGTTCACGACTGTATGTAGGAAGATAATAAACTAGTGGATGCTATTAAAGTTGAAATACGTGTTCCGAGGATTTATTTATGAAGAATTATGTGAATGAATTAATAATATATTTGACAAGATTATTGAATTTTGACAGCGTTCATCGCGACTTTAAATCTCAAAAAGTTTATTCAATGTGGTTCTATTGTCGATTAAATCAGATAACGTGTATCAATATAATTTCTGAGGAGAAACAAACGACATCTAAAAATTGAAAAAGCTTACGCAAACCGATTGGCCCGAGTGACGTAATTCTGTGCATACGACTCAAATGATGTTTTACAGTTTCGTTCAAGAACCATTCTGAGACAATTTAAAAAGAATATAAATAATTTTTGAAGTGGGTTGTAACTGACGTAGGTGAAGAAGTCTACACATGGTCATATGTTGAAAGAAAATCATTTAAACAAATCTATACGTCGTTAAACTACACCTTGTCACCTGCACAGAAATATTACCGAGGTCTCCAAGCTAGCCGATGTAAAGAAGAATGGTAAAGGTCATCCAGTATGCTTTCGCGCTGTTCTTTGTTCTGAACTGATTTAGCAGCTCAGCTTCCCACCCATATCCTTCCTTTATGGAAACCGCAGCACAAATCCGCATTTCTTTTACGTCACAGGCCGTTTTCCACATTGAAAATAAAACACACGTGCCCTTCGGATGGCCATAATCCACAAGTAACAGTACTGCACAAGCGGAAGTAACATTTCATACAGTTAACACACTGTCAGTATACACTAGAAATACCGGTTTCCTGGCGATATGCAGTACCGTTATTGATAACTTCTTCTGAAGTTACTGCGCAATTCCGTAGATGCATCCAGATGTTAGTTAACATGTTCTTGTAAGCGTCCAAGACACGCTAGCGCCCTCTACAGTTTCCTCTAATATAACGTTTAGCTGATCACGCCAGAGGCCGTAACTTTACGCTTTACCTCTACCCTGATGTAATATTAATACGTGATTTGAATATTTTTTTTCTTGACCATTACTGACTGTCTGTCAATAAATACTGATTGCAACAGCTTTTGGCAGTCCCATGACGCTATTCCTTAAATTTGATAGATGGTCAGTTAATGCTACTGAACATATTTTCCCTCAGTATGGGAATAGCTGTGTAGCTTAACTCTGTGTGTTCCTCCAGTTCGTGAACACCCCACATAAATGACAAATCTAATTTCGAAAGAATATTGCAGCGATAGTTCCAGTGCATTCACTTCACAAACGGTTTCTCGGAAATCAGTCAATTCTCACCATTTTGCAGCAGATGAATTAATTGTAACAGTTTTATGTATAATTTTTGTTGCATTTAATATGAGCACGTCTACTTCTATGCAATAAGTAACCTGAAACTTCGATTTATAAGAAATTTAGAAACTGACACGCGTAAATCCATAGAGAAGATCATAAGAAACACTAACTGGAGGTATTCCGTTATGTAGTCTTTGAAACATTGATCCATGCATATGTTTATGGTTATCAGTCAAACAATATGAAAAAAGAGCATATTATTTCTATCTTCGTTATTACATAGCTTCATAAAAGGCATATTCCACTCTCTTCGAAAAAAAATAAATATTTTAAGCAATGTGAGGTCATGCACTGGGTATTCCCCTGTAAATGCTATCAAACATCATAGTGGCTTATCTCCAATATTGCCAGCAGATAATAAGAAAATTTCGTTGGACACAGAAAGCCGTACAAAGAATTCAGCGGATCATAGGCGGTGAGCCTGTGTGTTGTGTAAGCGAACACGTTTACAGGGCAGGCAAGCGGGCGAAGCAACACGATTACCCTGGCAGTACGGCTATGTTGGAGATTATGAAGCCTGTAATTCTGTCAGTATCTGTGTTCATTTGTACATCGGAGTCAACTGGTGTAGCCATTAGTAACAATATTACTCCACATAACAGGCAGCCGTACAACAGCCCACAGTTGGCGGCAGGCGGGGTCAATACCAGCTCACATTGCAACATCTACATTCTAGACTCCTGTTCCATGCGCGATTTATCACTTTCGGCAGTTTCTTTTTTTCTACAGACATGTGAACTTTCTTGACGTCTAGCATATCACGTCTTATTTTCTCGGTTATGTATTAGAGTTGTCTTGTACTGAAAGAGATGTTGCACAGTAATACGTCTGATTTTTGACATTCTTCGAGAAGTATAGATAGTACACCAAGAAACACATGATGTTTTGGGTCGGTACTGAGTCTAGTGACTGATTTTAGATTCACAAGAAGGAATGCGTGCTAGAGACCACCATAAGCAGTTCTACTTCGCGTTCTACATATTTAAGTAGTCTATAATATAGTGAAGCTATTTTGAATGTATCGTTAATTCTGCAGGTACGTCATTTTATTATAAAATGCTATATATTTTTAGAATCATTTAAATAAAATTGGCCTGCCACTAGTGGTCTCACGGTAGCGTTCTCGCTTCCCGAGCACGGGATCCCGGGTTCGAATCCCGGCGGGATTGTTGTCTCGTCTCCATCATCATCATTTATCCCCATTACGGTCAGAGGAAGGCAACGGCATATCACCTTCTTTAGGACCTTGCCTAGTATGGTCGTGCGGGTCTCCCGCATCGTTCCCCTACGCTCTGTCGAGAAGCGTGGTACTTCATTTCCATTCCCTATAAAACGTCGGTAGCGCATGATCTTGCAGTTCGAAACAAAAAAAAAAAAAGGTTCAAATGGCTCTGAGCACTATGGGACTTAACATCTGAGGTCATCAGTCCCCTAGAACTTAGAACTACTTGAACCTAACTAGCCTAAGAACATCACACACATCAATGCCCAAGGCAGGATTCGAACCTGCGACCGTAGCGGTCGCGCGGTTCCAGACTGAAGCGCCTAGAACCGCTCGGCCACTCCACCCGGCTCGAAACAGAGGAAGGTCTTTTAGCACGTAACGTGTCATATCTGGGTCTCTTAAATGTCTTAACAGTGTTATTTGACTTGAAAATGAGAATTTGTGTTGGTTTCCGGTAGTTCCCAATATTAGTCGGTTGGCTGAATCTGTGATAGGGTGGTGGGTGGGGGTTGGAACGCACTGGATCAAGAGGAAGACAAAGTTCTCGTTGATACATTTGTTCCTTGGTTACCGCGCTTTGGTAGGATCCTCTATGGTTTACAGAATTTACGCGTTACTATTGGTGTAGTTAGGCGTGCTGTACTACAGGAGGGGGCGGTGCTATCGGTGGGGAATCTTTTAGAGCCATCGTTCCTGACGTCTGCGTCATTGTCGTCATGGTATGGGTTGGTTTTTGCGGGCCATAGGTGGCGACACTGATTTTGTCTTGAGGGGTCAGACGGACGGGAATTCTGTGTTCCGTTTCGGAATGTTTGGGGAAGAGGCAACTGCATTCGCATAAGCCCTAAAAAATGGCTCTGAGTACTATGGGACTTAACTTCTGAGGTCATCAGTCCCCTAGAACTTAGAACTACGTAAACGTAACTAACCTAAGGATATCACACACATCCATGCCCGTGGCAGGGTTCGAACCTGCGACCGTAGCGGTCGCGCGATTCCAGACTGTAGCGCCTAGAAACGCTCGGCCACCCTGGCCGGCGAACTTCGGAATAGAAGCCTTCAAATCTGCTTTGCTTAAGAAATAATTTTAAATTAGGGCTTTTGCAGTTAATTCTGATATCCTCCCGATTTTCATACAGTTTTTCCCTGCCACCATAATATTGATTATGTGCTCGAACAATGACGCACATTTCTGTCTAATTAGTTTCCCTAGAGCCTGCCTATACTTCTGACTCCACCTTCAATAAATAAGGTGAAAGGCCGTTTGTCGAAGTACTTACACTGGGTGGCGTCGGCAAGTAATACTTTCTCTATTTTATCTCGTTAGCCGTCGTGTTCTTCCTCCTCCTTGAGACCTTGTTGTCGTTTCTGCGAGGGCTGCAGGTCTCTTTCTGTAGTCGCATCAACGGGTGGAAAATTGAGTGTATCTGTATTATGGGACGTGATGGTTGGGTAATTCAATCACTTCACTCCTGGGTGCATGTAGTACACCAGTATCAATTTTGATCCTGTAGCAGTGAGGCTCCAACAGCCACCGTTCATGGTGGTGATTGTAGCGTAGTAAGAGTTTTAAAGACATGTTAGAGACTGTCGAAGTATGTCAAACACCGGTACGAAACTGTCATTCTTCCCACTTCGCGAGCGCTGGCAGAGTAGGAAGTGTTTACACTGACTTAGAGCGCCGATTTTTAAATGGCTCTGAGCACTATGGGACTCAATTTCTGAGGTCATTAGTCCCCTAGAACTTAGAACTAGTTAAACCTAATCAACCTAAGGACATCACACACATCCATGCCCGAGGCAGGATTCGAACTTGCGACCGTAGCGGTCTCGCGGTTCCAGACTGCTGCGCCTAGAACCGCACGGCCACTTCGGCCGGCATTAGAGCGCCGATGTTGCCGCTTCCGCGTCTCTGAGCACACTGCTTCTTGAATCTTGTCAGCCACCGTTTATAAACTTGCAAAAAATACTTAAAACATGTCATCGCAAACTAGACTTAAGTGTGTTTGAAGTGTCGTTCACAAGTTTATAAACATCGATCGAGCAGTGGATGAAACTGAACACACTACAAGAGCAGATGCAAATCACTGGCATTTCAGTACATCCACATAAGCTTAGTAGGAGTAACACGTTGTACGTTATGTACGTAAGAAAAGATTACGCAGCGGGTTTCCGATTCATAAATCGCATTTTAATTTTGATTGATTGTGATGAGGTCGTTTTATACCACGTGTGATAAGGAGAAACTTCTAACAACACATGTGATAGCGGCGGGGTTGTGGCCTATATTACTGCCGTTTACCAATCTACGATATTTCCGCTCCCTACTATCATGTCAATATGGAGTAGAAGGGTTTAGGAAGCACCTACTCTCCACCTTGAATGATCTCAACTTTCCCACGCGACTAGCACCCGAGAGGACATACATATTGTTCACTCGGTTGTGCACGAAAGTACAGTCACGTCACTTCACATAAAAAACGTAGCTCCCCTATACGTTAGTATGGAGACTACTGTTGCGGCTTCCTTTGACGCAGCTATAGAGAGGGGCGCGCCGACAGTTGTGCACGCAGCCACAACTGTGGATACATGTGAGACACCACGTTGTCTTTTCATATGAGTTCTGCCTCTGCGTACAGAACCACTGTGGAGGCTACTACGAGAAGGAGCTTTGTCAGAATCCATTAGTCATCGCCATGCGTACCCAACAGTTGGAATGGTTCGAGACACGATCATATTTGGTTCGCATAGCTGGTAATTTGGACAGCTGCTGTTACAATTCTAATCTCTTAAACTCGTGGCTGTGCGCAACCTTCGTGATCCCCGTGACGTTGTATTTAAGCAATATTATACAAGATCGTATGTTGCCTTTGCTGTTCTGATATTCCCTGGAACAGACAGTGTTCGATTTTTGCCCTTGCCAACATGTTGTCCAGATCTCTCACCTATCCAGAACAGTCCATTTTCCATAGACCACCGTTATCAACGCTGACAACTCACGTCTGACGTTGGGCTGTTCTTCACCCATCCCTCATCCTGCTCCGCCAAGCCACAGGCTCATAATACAAAGTAGCTGACATTCAGTTAATTAGATGAAGTTAGCCTGACGATATTGTCTGTCATGTCTGCAGTATTTACTAGCCCTGTATTATGCTTGAAACAAGGTTTAACTCACAAACTTAAATAAATTTATTACAAATTATTAGCTGTCATGGGTCCACTGAGCCTGTCCGTTACTGCAATTTGATCTTTTAGGCGTCAGTACTAGCCAGTTTGGGCCAAATGGCCATTATCAAACCGAGTGAGGTGGCACAGTGGTTAGCACACTGAACTAGCGTTCGGGCGGACGACGGTTTAATCCCGCGTCCGGCCATCCTGATTTAGGTATTCCGTGACTTCCCCAAATCACTTCAGGCAAACGCCGGGATGGTTCCTTTGAAAGGGCACGCCAGAATTCCTTCCCCATTCTTCCCTAATGCGATGGGACCGATGACCTCGCTGTTTGGTTCCTTCCCCCAAATTAACCAACCAACAAAGCCATTATCAAGTGCCCTGTTAAACCTCATCACAAACACATATCAGAACACGAAAAATTAACTTTACTCACATCAGGCACTGAGTGCTATTGACAAGAGATTTCAAACAGATTCCGTATTTCTAGATCTCCAGAAGGTTTTTAACACTGTACCACATAAGCGGCTTGTAGTGAAATTGCGTGCTTATGGACTATCGTGTCAGTTAAGTGACTACACTCGTGATTTCCAGTCAGAGAGGTCATTGCTCGTAGTAACTAAGGAAAAGTCATCGGGTGAAACAGAAGTGACTTCTGGTGTTCCACAAGGTAATTTTATAGGCGCCCTGCTGTTCCTCATCGACAGTGAACAACCAAAGAGACTGGTACACCTGCCTAATATCGAGCATTCAGAAGTGCCGCAATACCACATGGAATGGACTCGACTAATGTCTGAGGTAGTGCTGGAGTGAAATGAAACCATGAATCCTGCAGGGATCTCCATAAATTCGTAAGAGTACGAGCGGGTGGAGGTATCTTCTAAACAGCACGTTGCAAGGCATCCCAGATATGCTCAATAATGTTCATGTCTGGAGACTTTCATGGCCAGCGGAAGTGTCCAAACTTAGAAAAGTGTTCCTGCAGCCACTCTGTAGCAATTCTGGAGGTGTGGGGTGTCGCACTGTCCTCCTGAAATTGCCCAAGTCCGTCGGAATGCACAATGCACATGAATGTATGCAGGTGATCAGACAGGATGCTCACGTACGTGTCAACAGTCAGGGTCGTATCTAGTAGTTTCAGGGGTCCCATATCATTCCAAATGCACACGCCGCACACCATTACAAAGTCTCCACCAGCTTGAAGAGTCCCCTGCTGACATGCAGGGTCCATGGATTCACGAGGTTGTCTCCATACACGTACACGTCCATCCGCTCGCTGCAATTTGAAACGAGACCTGTCCAACCAGGTTACCAGTCATCAACAATCCAGTGTCGGCGTTGACGGCTCCAAGAGAGGCGTAAAGCCTTGTGTTATGCAGTCATCAAGGCTACACGTGTGAGCCTTTTGCTCCGAAAGGCCAAATCGAAGATGTTTCGTTGAATTGTTTGAACGCTGACACTTGTTCATGCCCCAGCATTGATTCCTGCAGCATTTTGCGGAAGGGTTTCACTTCCACCACGTTGAACGATTCTCTTCAGTCGTCGTTGGTCCTGTGCTTGCAGGATCTTCTTCCGGTCGCAGCCATGTCCGAAATTTGGTGTTTTGCCAGATTCCTGATATGGTACACACCTGAAATGGTCATACGGAAAAATCTCCACTTCATAGCTACCTCGGAGATGCCGTGTCCCATCGCTTGTGCGCCGACTATAACACCAAACTCGCTTAAATCTTGATAATCTGCCATTGTAGCAGCAGTGACCGATCTAAAAACTGCGCTGGACTATTGTCGTCTTATATATGCGTTGCCGACCGCAGCGCCGTATTCTGCCTGCTTACATATCTCTGTACTTGAATACGCATACCTATACCAGTTTCTTTGGCGCTTCAGTGTACATTTCATATAGTTAATTTCTTCATAAACTAAATTCGTACCAACGGATTTCGGAAGACTTAACGGTACTGACAGACCGCCGTGTCATCGTCAGATTGGATGCGGATAGGGAGGGGCGTGAAGTCAGCACACCGGTCTCCGGGCCGTTCTCAGTTTTCGTGACCAGAGGCGCTTCTTCTCGGTGAAATAGCTCCTCAATTTGCCTCACAAGAGCTGAATGCATCCCGCTTGTCAACAGCGCTAGGCAGACCGGACTGTGATCCATTCAAATGCTAGCCAAGCCCGACAGCGCCTAACTTCGGAGATGTTACAATTGCGGCAAGGGTGTTGGCTAGATAATTACTAACCGATACCAATACAAAAAGCCACCACTATCATTTTACTAAATGACTGTCAACTAAGGTACGATACACAAAATTTCGCGTTCTGACTCTGACGGGCCCATCGCCGTGTCATCCTCTGCCAACGGCCTGACCGGAAGCAGTATGGAGGGGCATGAGGAGCACACTGCTCTCCCGGTCGTTGTCGGTTTTCTTAACCTTGGAACCACAACTACGTGCTCGAGTACCTCCTCAGTCGAACTCACGAGATTGAGTGTACCCGTTTCAGTCCTCCCACCAAGGAAAATTCCTGGCAGTTCCGAGAATCGAACCCGTGTGCTCCGCATTGCAGTCAGCCGTGCTGACAGTTCAGATTTATTTCATGTTTATTGTGTTGTCTGTAAAGGGGGCTGAGGTAAAGTGTGTTTATTCATGATCGTGGTTCTGCAGCACAGACTGGCTTCGCCGTTCCCCGGAGACATGTAGGTCATGTCAAGTGGAGCGAAGGATACACCGCATGTTGTGTAAATCAGCCACACATTCTTTCTATCAGTGAAGTGCTAATTTCGCATTTGAAATAGGTAACCTTGATGGTATTTGATGGACGTATTTAGTAGCGTTTGTACCAGTTCGCTACTGAATGAACATCGCTGTGACTTATTTGCTGATGTTCCTATTGCCATATTTGCGTTTGTTGACTCCCAAATAGGAAAGAAACAGATATCTAGCTGTATTCAGCAACGTGTCAGCATTTTAGAACTAGATATTCAAAAGACGCCATCTTCGTCACGGATTTAATTATTCGGTCTGTTAGTATTTGGATTTTACTGTACACTGGTGTACATAAGACCATATGTAGCACTCCGTCCACCTCCCATCTGCAATCTGGTGCCGGCCGAAGTGGCCGTGCGGTTAAAGGCGCTGCAGTCTGGAACCGCAAGACCGCTACGGTCGCAGGTTCGAATCCTGCCTCGGGCATGGATGTTTGTGATGTCCTTAGGTTAGTTAGGTTTAACTAGTTCTAAGTTCTAGGGGACTAATGACCTCAGCAGTTGAGTCCCATAGTGCTCAGAGCCATTTGAACCATTTTTTTTTTTGCAATCTGGTCTTCGTAAGGCCATGTCCAGCACTCCGCCCCACCTCCCACAAATAGGCTCAAATTACGAACTCACTCAAAATCAGTCCTCTTTCAGCAGTGCTGATGGGATGGCGAATGACAGCTGCAGTGTGTCCCTATTACACTTCTTTTCCATCAAAGGCTGAGGTTAAGATTCCCACCATGACTCTGCAATCTTACCACGTACGTAATAAATAAGCACCATTTATTACGATCATAACGCTTCTGTAAAACTGGCATATTGTATTACGTTCGCATTATCGAGAAGCTGAATTTTACAAACACCAGAGGATTTAAAATATTTCTATTCTAAATTAACATACACTAGAAGAGGTTAATTGTAGCGTTATTTAGAGCTAGATGTATGTTCGTTGCACTATCTCAATGAATGTAATGGGGTGAATACGGATTCTACAAAACGACTAACTTCACTCGAAAACAGTCATCAACGTATTACACTCGCGCTTGTACACGAAGGACGTGCGCAAAATAGAAATCCCCAGGTGTTTAAAATCTCATTGGCAACAGTTTAAACCGACAAGTCTAAACATACGATGAAATAACGTAGCAGGGACACGAGGCCAGTAGATTTCAAACTATACTTTGTAAATGAGTCACCATCAAACACACTGGAACATGCGAAAAGTCGTTGAACAACTAACGATGACCCGTTTTATGGGGGCAGTGTCATTCATAAAACTTTCATATGCCACTAAATAATAATGAAGCAAACGCAGCGATTGCTCACTTCATTCAATATATCCATGGAAGTTAATGTATTAACATTCGGCAAATGGTGCCGGAGATCATTATTTATGTATTTTAATACGATCGGATTCGAGAGTCGTTCGAAAATAAATAAATAATCAGCATTGACGAGCGCCGAATGTTAATACATTAACAGCCACTGTAAAACGATCATTCATTTAATGTCAGTCACGAATTAAATAAGATTAATGTAGTGACTCAAGATTGATGCCGTTTTTCAAAAGTGAAATTGCGCTTTAACGTAGGTATACGCGAATATTTCACATATTACTGGCTACAGCCGGGACTGTTTCCAATCACGTCCTCCCGTCCACTTTTATCTTTTTTGGGGCACTTTTGAATCTTTAAGTGCGAGTTAAACTGTGTCTATTTTTAGTTGGTACTAGGAGTTTCCGTTGTTGAGTAGGGTGTGTGTGTGTGTGTGTGTGTGTGTGTGTGTGTGTGTGTGTGCGCTTACACTTTGTAAAAAGTAAAAATGTTTTTATATTAAACATAAGTACCTGCAGCAACCCAGGGTTTTCTTGCCTCTCCTGATGACTGTTCAATGATTGCTCAGGTCAGAAGGCCTAGAAAGGTGAAAAAAACCTTGTCTAAAGCTATGGAAGAATTTACCACCTACTATAACGTAAACCATCGAAAGCCGAGTCCGGGCAAAACTCAGACTTGTGTATTCTATCTCAGGAACAAACAAGCAGCTAAGACCCTTCAAATCATCCGGGAAGCAATTGCTCTTGGGCACTGTCCGACTTCGGAATATCTTGGAGTGACACTGGACCGTACGCTTACATATAAGAAACACTATCGAAACGTGGAACAGAAAGTGACTACGAGAATCAACGTAGTGCGGAAACCGACAGTTACCACATGAGGAGCTCACTCATGCACCGTGAAAACTAGCGCGCTAGCGCTGTGTAACCGCTGTGCTGAATATTCATGTTAGGCATCGTGCAAGTTCAGAGATGCCAAAAATTTAGATACGGTGCTAAATGAGATCTGTCGTATTATCGCCGGTTGTTTAAGGCCTACACCCGTAGATAAACTCCCGTCTTGCTGACACAGCATCTCCTGAAATTACACGAGAGGCAGCAAGGCTATGACTACGGAATGCCACCCTTTATATGGCCGTCAGCCAGAACATTTTCGGCCGAAATCAAGAAAGAGCTTCTTGGCTACTACTGAAGCTCTTGGAGGAACATCGCAGTAGTCAAGTATCTTAAAGTGGCGGGGCTAGTGTCAGCTTTTGGAGAAATGAATAGTTCCGAAGTTTGAGCTCTCTCTAGGTCATTCGTCAGAGGACAACATGAAAGGCTGTCAACAGACTACGCTGTAATACCACGAGATGCAAGACCAACCCGCAGAAGTGTGTCTTCCTGTGGAGTCAGGTTTTTTGCAAGTGTGATGCTCTGCAGATCAGCAACTGTCTGTTACAGAGTTCTTCATATCCGGCCACATACACCGTTACAGACCTGATGAGGCCGACACCGTATGCACTCGATCTGCCAATTTCTGGTCAACCAATGAATAAACAAAAATCAACGACTGATTTCCTTTTTTGCCTACATAGTAATAATTTTTAGACGCGGTATAAAGAGAGAGCTTAAGAGTTGGTTCCTACAGGGTGAGCAAAATAAAACTGGCCCGGAAAATATTTATAAGACTAGCGTCATAACGACGCTTATTGATGAGCTGGAGAACTGTTCATTTTAGGAAATACAGGAAACCATGATTTCGATGCACAAATCAGTTTCTACCATTTTTCTGCACATGTGCATCTTCTGCATGTTCTGTAACGCGTATTTCGCTGTTGTAACGGAACATCCTCCTATAGCATTACTTTTCCTCACCAGTAGCTGTCGGTACCAGTATCATTTGTCGAATTTTGGATAGGTCATTATCATCTCAGTTGCTTTTCTGAAAACTTTCATGTAATTTTATACACAGTAAGTTATATTTTAAGCTAAAATATATGAAAATTAATTGCTTTATCAAATATTTTAGTTTCGATGTTATAATCGATAAGTATTAGTTCTGAAAGTACAGATATAATTATTTTTTTACAAAAATTTGAAATTACGCATTATTTGCACACTTAAAATTTCTATTATTAATTACGCAATCCTGTACTGTTTATTTCTGGATTCATTTATGAAATAATAAGCGAAATGAATAATGTGACGAAAACTAGTAGGAATTCATTTGTTAAGAAAAACTGTAAACCCTTTGAAATACTGTTATTTCCGCAGAGTGTGAGAGTCCTAAGATTGCCTCTTGTGTGATTTTAGCATAGTACGTGCGAACAATGCAATTTAGGCTTTGTTAAAGTGAAAAATCAAAATACTGTATGGAATACTAAAATGTGTGATAATCAGTAGAAAATCGGCAGTTTATAATCAATATTTATGATAGGATACACATTTGCACCTTGAAATAACTGACATTTGTAATCTGGTTTCTGAAATTGTGTCTTCCCATTACGTCATACATTTGAAACCTTCCTTTGTCTTAAGGTCTCATCTACATATAAAATTTTCTTTCATAATTTTTGCACCGACTATTAGCTATGATTAAATTACGCTCTGTGTAAAATTCCACCAGGTGGCTTTCTCTATCATTGCTTTCTCTCAGTCCAAGTTCTGCTATGTTTCCTTCTCGTCTTTTCCGAGCATCTCATTACAGTCCCTTATCACAATTAAATTTTTGTCTCCCTTAACTATCTCAATAATTTTTTTTTTATCTCATCATACATTCTTTCAATCCCTTCATCATTCTGCGGAGCTAGTTGTCATATAAACATCTATTACTGTGACGGGTGTTGGCTTCGTGTCTTTCTTGGCTATGATAATACGTTCACTATGCTGTTCAAAGTAACTTACCCGTAGTCCTGTTTTCTTATCCCTTAGAAGACCTACTCCTGCATTACCCCTTTTTGATTTTGAGCTTATAACCCCATATTCACCTGACGAAAAGTCCCGTTCTCCCTGCCACTGTTCTTCACTGATTTCCAATATATACAATTTCAGCCCTTTCATTTCTGTTTTTAAATTCTCTATCCTACCTACCCGATTAATGGATCTAATATTCCACACTCCGATCTATAGAAAGGTAGTGTTGTTTTTCCCGATGATGATGGTTCAAATGGCTCTGAGCACTATGGGACTCAACTGCTGAGGTCGTTAGTCCCCTAGAACTTAGAGCTAGTTAAACCTAACTAACCTAAGGACATCACAAACATCCATGCCCGAGGCAGGATTCGAACCTGCGACCGTAGCGGTCTTGCAGTTCCAGACTGCAGCGCCTTTAACCGCACGGCCACTTCGGCCGGCCCCGATGATGACTTCTTGCTCAGTAGTCCTCACCCGGAGGTATGAATGTGGTCTATTTTTACTCTGGAACTGATACCCCAACACGTTGCCACCATCATTTTAACCATACAGTAGAGTGAGTTACATGTCCTCGGGAAAAGTACGACTGTAGTTTCACCTTGCTTTTAGCCGTTCTGAGTACCAGCATGACAAGTCCATGCTGGCTAATGTTACAAGACCAGACCAGTCAATCATACAGAGTGTTGTCCCTGCAACTACTGAAAAGTCTGGTGGCTCTCTTCAAGAACTATACCTTAAACTGACCACACAGTTATGGTTGCTCCTACTGCACGTCTATCTGTATCGTTGAGCCATGAAAACCATGCCAACTCGACAAGGTTCATGGCTCATAGACGGGAGAAGCACACATAAAATAATACACTGTGAATGCCGAGCAGATGAAACTGAAAGAAAGCTTTCGATCCTATCTAAGAGAACATTGAGTGTGTTTAATATCACGAAAGCGCACGCTACCGCATATCTCAGATGAGGCAACAGTTAACAACAGAGTTCTTCAGCAAATTGCAACTCTGTAGCGGAACCATCAGAGGTTAACGAGAAATATTAATGAAAATACAGTTTGTATTTTTTTTTCAATTTAAAGGTGATAAAGAATTACATTGTCATGTTGCCCTCGAGCTGTGGCGTTTTTCAGTAAATAATTGTAGCGTTCACCTGTAGTGATTTATCGAGTTAACGAAAAATGTTCTCACGATCCTTACACGAATGGAAGAACGAAAGAAACCACTCAAAATTAAGAAATTCTGTGCGCCATCTACCGTGCAGCGAGCTGTACTGTATATAAGGAGATTCAAATTCGAAAATCTGTCAACTGGTCACCAAATATCACAAAGTTGAAGGGTGATCAACATGAAGGTGAAATTAGTGTTGCTAACAGGAATTTGGGGTAGTGCCACCTCACTCATATTTGTCTGCTTCCACGCTTCGACAGCGTCTGTTGCATGGCGGATCGCTTCTAATTGTTAACATCGCATCCTTCATTGGACGACTAAACACGTATAAGAGCATACGGACATATTGTAGGACGTGTTTCAGGAAGAGGCTGGTTTCATAGTCGATGGTTATATATGCGTTACTTGATATTATCATAAACGTCATATTAGAGCATTCGTTTTGGAGAGTTAAGCTATTCGTTCTGTTGTGCTCCATCATCTATCATCAACAATATTAGCTGATAAAACTGTACAGTTTCCTTATTGCAGCAGATGCTTTATCCTTCAGGAAACAAAAGGCGCTGGTTCCCAATCACGTAACAGCCTATCAAACATTTTACATGCTCAGTGATCTCATAGAAAACTAGAACGTCGTAACTGATCACCAGTGAGATATGGTTATCTTTCAAGTTCTCTCAAAATGTTATCATGTACTCATTGTAATGGGGACTCATACACTACGTGATCAAAAGTATCCGAACACCCTCAAAAACATACTTTTTTTATATTAGATACATTTTACTGCCACCTACTGACGGTTACTTCATTTCAGCGACCTCAGTTGTCATTAGACTTCGTGAGAGAACAGAATGGGGCGCTCCGCGGAACTCACGGACTTTGAACGTGGTCAGGTTATTGGGTATCACTTGTGCCATACGTCTGTAAGCGAGATTTCCATACTCCTAAACATCCCTAGGTACACTGTTTCCGATGTAATAGTGAAGTGGAAACGTGAAGGGACACGCACAGCACAAAGGCGTACAGGCCGACCTCGTTTGTTGACTGATAGACACCGCCGACTATTGAAGTGGGTCGTAATGAGTAATAGGCAGACATCTATCCAGACCATGACACAGGTAACAAGTAATATGACAGTTAGGCGGGAGTTGAGAAAACTTGGATTTCATTGTCGAGAACTTCCTCACAAGCCACACATCACGCCGGTAAATGCCAAACTTTGCTTGGTGTAAAGAGCGTAAACATTGGATGACTAAACAGTGGAAAAACTTTGTGTGGAGTGACGAATCACGGTATACAATGTGGCGATCCGATGGCAGGGTATGGGTATGGCGAATGCCCGGTGAAAGTCATCTGCCAGTGTGTGTAGTGCCAACAGTAAAATTCGGAGGCGGTGGTGTTACGGTGTGGTCGTGTTTCTCATGTAGGCTTGTACCCCTTGTTGTTTTGCATGGCATCATCACTGCACAGGCCTACATAGATGTTTTAAGCACCTTCTTGCTTCCCACTGTTGAAGAGCAATTCGGGGATGGCGATTGCTTCTTTCAACACGATCGAGCACCTGTTCATAATGTACGGCATGTGGCGGAGTGGTTACACGACAATAGCATCCCAGTAATGGACTGGTCTGCACAGAGTCCTGACCTGAATCCTATAGAACACCTTTGGGATGTTTCGGAACGCTGACTTTTTATAATTAACCGTTATTATTTTTCTTGCGTCTGCTGACAGAAAGTTCATCGTTACAACTAAGTAAATACATTCACTGACTTCAGAAAGATAATGAACAGTATTTTCCATATTTTCTTAAGTAACAGTCCAACAAGCTAGTCAGTGATAAACGAAAGGAAGGAGATAAGGTGAACGTTTGATGCACTGTCTACCACGAGGTCATTAGAGACGGAGAAATAGCTGAGGTAGGATGAGTATGGAATTGAATATCGGATATGTCTTTATCAAAGGACCCATAAATATATTTACTTAAACAATGGAAAATGTAAAGCCGGACTGCTGGATGGTTATTTTAACGGCACTCCTCTCCTCCTCAAAGCACCCCTGTGAATGAAATAAAACAGCTATACTTCCCTCACAGAACACTGATAATGACTTTGATAACATTAATAAATAGCCTGCGCAGAATTTTTTGCTACTCGGAAGTATTACGCATTTACCAGTCCTATTCCTTAAAAGAATTTATCGTCAGTAGACCTGAAAATTTGTGTCGCTTATCGACAAGTAAAACTGTGTTCTGAAGTACATTATTAAACCACTTCGTTTACCCTAATCTCAGACGTATAGGGCACTCCAGAAGAGAGCATGTAGCCAATGCAAACTGAAAGATTGTAACTCATTTCAACGGAATTCTTCATCTCTTCTGTCAGAAATAACCGCACCTCTCAATATTTAGTAGCGTTTCTCGACCAGCAAAGAGAATAAATCCGTCTGTAGACAGCAGCAGCTACCATTATGAATGGAAATTGTCCCACCAGCCCCCTGACCTCTCTTCCACAAAGCGGAAGTTAATACAGTCTCACTGAGTGATCTAAAATCGAAACCACTTTGAAAATTAAATGGTTCAAATGGTTCAAATGGCTCTGAGCACTATGGGACTCAACTGCTGAGGTCATTAGTCCCCTAGAACTTAGAACTAGTTAAACCTAACTAACCTAAGGACATCACAAACATCCATGCCCGAGGCAGGATTCGAACCTGCGACCGTAGCGGTCTTGCGGTTCCAGACTGCAGCGCCTTTAACCGCACGGCCACTTCGGCCGGCTTTGAAAATTACATCAACAAATTCCAGTTAACATATCGTATTTAAACGATTTGTTCTTACGAGATACGTCGCTATAGATTTTGGTTAGGCTGTAGCCTGTATTCGATTATTTTCAACAGCATTCTACTGTAACCTTGCTCGCATTAATTCAGAATAAAACGAACAAATAAATTAAACAGGCCTCTATATCTCATTCGCCCTACTTCTGCTAGGCTAACAGTGAAATTATAAAAAAATTTTTTTGGACACTGAATGAACCATGCAGAGGAAATGTAATATTTTTAGAACGAAATGCCGAAAGTTCCATTGGGAAAACTTAGAAATCATTTCTTCGTGACACAAATCAGATAATAATACATGGCATTTCACACATGTTACATGCGTTTATTGGCACATGCGCTGTTTAGTGATAAGTTTCTGAAATGATTTGCTCATTATCTTGTAGTTGAAGTTCTGATATGCACGGTTATGCCGGCCGCGGTGGTCTCGCGGTTCTAGGCGCGCAGTCCGGAACCGTGCGACTGCTACGGTCGCAGGTTCGAATCCTGCCTCGGGCATGGATGTGTGTGATGTCCTTAGGTTAGTTAGGTTTAGGTAGTTCTAAGTTCTAGGGGACTAATGACCACAGCAGTTGAGTCCCATAGTGCTCAGAGCCATTTGAACCATTTTTTTGCACGGTTATGATATACGCGGGATAAACAGATTTGTAATAAGAGTGTTATTTTAAGACAGAGAATGTCTCACTGAAACGAGTAATAATAAGTAAGTGAAACGCATATTTTAACTAAAAAAAAGGCTCTTTCCAGAGCCGAGTTTTGATATAAGGAAAATATTTGCTTTCCTTCCAAGGTATGTTTGCTAAAGCAGTAAACCTTTTAAACTTACTTGCCAAGTGTTAACAACATTTTCGGGGAATTTAAGGGAGGCCGTCAATCCTATTTTGTGTGATAATCTCTGTTGTCTAACGCTACGGCACTCGAGGCAAATTTCGTTGTAAGTATTGAGATACAGAGTGCTCTTACGAACGCGGACTTTTAAAGGTAAGAAGCTTTTCTCAAGCAGCATTATGGAATTAACTGAAGAGGCCTTCCATCTCATAAGGAGGATGTATACTACGGGTGTGAGCAGCATCATAATTATGAGTGCAAGGTACTCAAAGACTTTTAAAGTTCGGGAGATGAAAATGTTGTAACCCAGACCCTACACTGTCGCCGTTGCGGGAAGAGGGAGAGAGTAGCCACAGTGGCAGGAGTGATATCTTTTCCTTTTATAGTCGTATTTTAATGACTTAGTATATACTGTTATAGTTATGTGAAAGTTTCATCCAATAAAAAGTCTAGTAATATTCACTAAGATTCATAGGATCAACCAAATAATCTGGCTACTAGTTCTTAACACATTGTGAAATAAGGTAATGTAGTTGGTTCAAATGGCTCTGAGCACTATGGGACTCAACTGCTGAGGTCATTAGTCCCCTAGAACTTAGAACTAGTTAAACCTAACTAACCTAAGGACATCACAAACATCCATGCCCGAGGCAGGATTCGAACCTGCGACCGTAGCGGTCTTGCGGTTCCAGACTGCAGCGCCTTTAACCGCACGGCCACTTCGGCCGGCAATGTAGTTAACGAAACACAGAAAAGTGTTAGCCTTTGACTTCACGAATAAGGAATCAAGTGTGTGATGAGAATATCTGGAAGAACGAATTTTCAGCTATCTAAAGTAGAATGGTAACATGGACTTCGTTGTAAATATTTTTAATAAAAGATGATTTTGAATTATTCGCAGGATACTGAGGAGTACAATCGGATCTCTTAACATGAGGATTTTACGGCTTATACTGGAATAATGTTATGTGTGTAGATGCCATATAACATAGGACTAACAAAAAATCTCTAGCGTATAGAAAGAGATGCAGCATTAATTGTTACACGGTTGTTTGCCGCCGAGATGACTGTAGCATTCACTGAAGTCACAAAATCGTGGGGTAGTGACATGCGCAATTAAAAATGGTGGTAGTATCGCGTACATAAGGTATAAAAGGACAATATATTGGCGGAGCTGTAATTTTTACTCACGTGATTCATGTGAAAAGGCTTCGGAAGTCATTACGGCCGCAATACAGGAATTACCAGAATCTGAAAGCGGCATCCTAGTTGGAGCTAGACGAATGGGACATACTGTTTCGAAAATTATTAGGGATTTCAATATCCCTAAAACCACAGTACCAAGAATATGCCGGGAGTACCAGATTTCAGAAATTACCTCGCACCAACCGCAATTACATGGCCCACGTCCTTCAATTAACGACTCAGAGCAGCGGCATTTGCGTAGAGTTGTCAGTGCAACTCACAAGCAACACTAGGTGAAATAACCCTAGAAATCAATGTGGGACGTTAGACGAACTTATCCGTTAGGACAGCGCGGCGAAATTTGGCATTAACAGGCTGTGGCAGCAAACGACCGACGCGAGTGCCTTTGCGAACAGCACGACATCCCGTGCAGCGCCTCTCGTGGGCTCGTGAACGTTTCGGTTGGACCGTAGACGACTGGAAAGCAGTGGCCTGGTCAGATAGTCCCAATTTCAGTTGGTAAGAGCTCATTGTAGGGTTCGAGTGTGGCGTAGACTGCACTAAGCCATGGACCCAGGTTGTCAACAAGGCACTGTGCAAGCGGGTGGTTGCTCCATAATGGTGTGGGCTGTGTTTACATGGAGTGTGGGCCAACTGAACCGAGCATTGACTGAAAATGGTTATGTTCTGCTCCTTGGAGCCCATTTGCAGCCATTCGTGGGCTTCAATTTCCCAAAAAACGATGGAATTTTTATATATGACACTGCTCCATGTCACCAGACCACAGCTGTTCGTGATTGGTTTGAAGAACATTCTGGACAATTCGAGTGAATGATTTGGCTACCCAGATCGCCGGACATGAATCCAATCGGACAATTAAATAGACATAATCGAGAGGGCATTTCGTGCGAAACATCCTACACCGGCAACACTTTCGCAATTATAGAAAGCTCTAGAAGCAGCATGGTTCAGTATTTCTGCAGAAGACTTCCAACGACTTGTCAAGTCCATGCCACGTCGGGCAAAAGGAGGTCGGACGCGGTATTAGGGGGTATCCCATGACTGTTGTCGCCTCAGTGTAAACGCTGATAACTCTCTGCTGGCAGACGTTCTGAGAATGACTCAAAATGTACACCGTATACCTTCATAAAGATACTAGACTTTGTTTTCACAGTTGAATCTACGAATATTCTTCAGCTGCCTTCGTAGTCGCTCCAATAAAGACCGTTCATTTAGAAATGTTCAGATTTTAATTACCTCAATTAACGAGGGAAATCTTAACACAACACAAAAATAATTGACGACTGTTGAAGTAAAGAGTATACAGGGTGTAAATTTTAAGTTGACAAACTAGAATAACTCGAAAAATAAGCTTCACACGAAAGAAATGTAGAATCCAAAGTTGATTATTTTCGCGTGGGACATCTGCTGGAGCTAAAATTAGCCCGCCACCCCAGACCCTTGGGGTGTTAGGGTGGGGGGAAGGGGGGGGGGGGTAAGGGGAGGCAAATTTCAAATTTCAAATGGAAACTCCCCTTTTTTATTGCAGAATCAGATTCTACATAGAAAACTACGTACATATTGTCTTAAACGTTTGTTTTGATTCTTGGTAGTTGGCGCTGTAATTGAAGAAAATCCTTGTTCTAATTTTTGCGTGGAAAATGGTTACGTATACATAAAAAATACTTATTTACTTCGTAAATTTTGATTCGATAAAACTAAAACTCTCCCTCTCTCCCCATAGGGTGGGGTTTGAGAGAGAGGAATTAGAGTTTTACAATCTTCGGAAAAAATTAATATTTGGGTCAACCTTTGTAAAACGCCAATTCCTCTCTCTCAAACCTCACCTTATGGGGAGAGAGGGAGAGTTTTAGCTCTAGCGAATCAAAATTTATGAAGTAAATAAGTATTTTTTATTTATCAGTAACCATTTTCCACGCAAAACTGAGAACATGGATTTTCTTGAATTACAGTGCCAACTACCAAGAATCAAAACAAATGTTCAAGACAAAATGTACGTCGTTTTTTTATGTAGAATCTGATTCTGCAATAAAACATGGGGGTTCCCATCTGAAATTTTAAATGTTGCCTCCCGCCCCTATCCCTGGGGGCTGGGGTGGCGGGCTAATTTTAGCACCAGCAGATGTCCCCGTCGAAAAGTATAAACTTTGGATTCTACACATTTTTTCGTGTGAAGCTTATTTTTCGAGTTATTCTGGTTTGTCAAATTAAACATTACACCCTGTACAAAACGCAGACATGGAGTTGCAAGAAAAGCGTTTCTGGTAAAGAAAGTCATGGACTGTGCGGCTGGTCCCGGCGGAGGTTCGAGTCCTCCCTCGGGCATGGGTGTATGTGTTTGTCCTTAGGATAATTTAGGTTAGGTAGTGTGTAAGCTTAGGGACTGATGACCTCCGCAGTTAAGTCCCATAAGATTTCACACACATTTGAACATTTGGTAAAGAAAACAATTATAACATCGAATATCAATTTAAGAATTGAAAATTTGTTTCTGAACGTATCTTTCTGATGTGTAGTCTACTATGGAAATGAAACATGGAAGATAAACATTAGAGGCCTCCAGAGCAGAGGAGAATTGGAACTATATGGTGATACAGCAATAATAAGAATTACGTTAAAGATTAGATTGGTGTAGCGAGTAACTAGTGAAGAGGCACTTAATGGAATTGGGGAGAAATGAGCTCCATGGCACAGTTTAACTAAAATACTGGATATACTGACTGGTGAAAACGTGAGGCATCAAGGAATGGTTAATTTGGTAAGGGAATTGTGTGTGCGACTGTAGAAGTCATAGAGAGATGCCCAGTATAACTACACTAACAGGCTGAACTGGATGTAAGATGAAGTAGGTAGGCAGAGTTGACGAGACTTACACGGAATATATCGTTAATCTGTTCTGGAGAGTTCCAGCATACCTATCTTCGGCCTGGAGACCACAAGCACATCTGTTGTGACTGGCTAAAAAAGAAAAAGTATAAGACAGATGCAAATGGTGTGACATTATCGTTCCAGTTTTGAAAACTCATACTTGTGATGACACTCGTAGAACTGCTACAGGCACGACATGTAGCAGCACGTAACAGCTGCTCGTCGCGAAACGCGAATGATAAGCGCGCGAACGTACTTTCACCTATTTCCCCTTTTTTTACATAGCAAGTTTATTTTAATAAAATACCAGGAACACCGCTACGAGCAGCCCCGCAGGTCCGCGGGTTGCCGGCGTGCGCAATCTGGCCGCAAGTGGCAATATGCGGCGAACGAATCCGGCCGGCCCGGGCAACGAACGGTTCTCCCCACTGCAATCGCATCGGCTAGCGACTGCAAGGCAGCCCACTCGCTGGAATTGTACACACCAACCGCACCTAGTACTTTCCGCAACTCCTTCTGGCTGCAGCTACTGACCTCACAGCCTCTGAGAGAAGACGGGGGCCGCTTGAGTCTCTCCACTCATTCCAGAATAGCGGAGTTCTGCTCCATGTCCAGCTACACACAGTTATGTTTTCGGTGGTTTCCCTGATTCACTTAGGACTAAAACTGACAATCCGTGGCCAATTTTTGCCCCATTATCATCTAATCCGACGAAGGTTTATAGTCCTGTCTTTGTCAGTTTTGGATTCGCAACAACTGTGCTGGTTCAACAATTGTGGCACCTACGTCTCATCTGTATTTCGCAAGCCACCTCACGATGTGTGCTGGAGGGTACTTATAATGCCACTATCTTTTTAAGATTCTCTGTTCCATTCGAAAATGGGAAGAATTGAAAACAACGGTGTAAAAAAGGGGATAACTCCAATTTTTTCCCTTAACATATACCAGACCCTATACGCTTCAGAATATTATCCTAATACCATTTCGGTGGGAGAAAGGGATAAATACTGGAGATATCCATATTTTGCACTGAATATACACTGTCCAGTCACATTAATTACACTACCGTCAACGTTTGACGTCGGATTTGTAATGATTGCATTAAATACAGTTTTTTCCCTGTACAAAAGAATGGTGTCGACCAGCTGCAACATGTTATTTGATATGAAGTACTGAGCAATGATGCCATGAGACCTTGTCGTCTCGAACGGCATTTGGTCACTAAACATAGTAAACCAATGGAGTTTCTTGCTGCAAAATGTGTGAGATTGAAACTTATAAAATTGGATAGTACTGAATCCACTGCTCAGTCTTCTGAAAAAGCAATCCTAGCTTCCTATGAGTTACCACTACTCACCAAAAATGATAAGAAAGGTCGTTGTGTCGGACAAATGGTTCAAATGGCTCTGAGCTCTATGGGACTTAACATTTGAGGTCATCAGTCCCCTGGAAATTAGAACTACTTAAACCTAACTAACCTAAGGACATCACACACATCCATGCCCTAGGCAGGATTCTAACCTGCGACCGTAGCGGTCACGCGGTTCCAGACTGTAGCGCCTAGAACCGCTCGATCACCCCGGCCGGCTGTGTCAGACAAACACTTGTCAAACCCTGTTTGTTGAAAGTAGCTGATATTGTTCTTGGACCAGAAAGTAAACAAAATCTTTCATAAATACCGCATTATGACAACACTGTGAAACGGCCGATTGATGATATGGCTGAAGCCATAACAAATCGGGTAGTGCAGATCGTGAATGGACAGGAATTTTTCGCAATACTGTTAGACGACTGTACAGATGTTGAAAATTGTTGTTAGATGTCGTTCTGTACATAAAAAAGAAACAATTAAAAGCGAGATGCTATTTTCTACAGAGCTAACGACTACTTCGAATTCAGTTCATATACTGACAACGATATTTGAATTCTTTTGCAAATATGAACTGACGTGGCAAAAGTTGATCGCTGTATGCACAGACGGTGCCCCGTCGATTTTTGGGTCTCACTCAGGATTCGTGCAGATGGTCAGAAAAAATAATCCCATTGTTATTCCAGTTCGCTGTATAATACACCGTCAAGCCTTGGCAGCTAAAATACTTCCAAACGAACTCTTACAATATGCAAAAAAATTGTGAATCATATTAAAAAGAGTGAGTCAAATACCCGTCTTTTTATGTCCCTTTGTGAAGATTAGGGAACAGAACAAAAAAAATTGCTATGTCATACTGATGTACGCTGGCTCTCAAAAGGAAATATGTTAGCTAGGTTATTTGATTTACAGATGAAGTGATTCAGTTTTTGGAAATTCAAAACCAAACTGAATTTTGTATGGAACTCGACAGCCAAATGTGATGAAGTGTCGGAGCATCGATGCTGCCGATGACCTCCTGAATGGCTGCTTTCAGCTAAGCAATGGCTTTGAGGTTGTTTCTGTACACCTTGTCTTCAACAAAGCTCCAGAAAAACGAGATCCGGAGAATATGGCGGCCAATCGAGGCCCATGCCGGTGGCCTCTGTGTACCCTAGAGTCTGAATGCGGTTTCTAAAGTGCTCCTCCAGGACAGTAAACATTCTCTTGCTTCGGTGGGGTCGAGCTCCGTCTTGCATGAACAACATATTGTCAAAATTAGGGTCACTTTGGATAATCGGGATGAAATCACGTTTCAAAACTTTCGCGTACCGTTCGGTAGTCACCGTGCCATCAAAGAATACCACACTGATTATTCCGTGACTGGACGTTTCACACCGCACAGTCACCCATTGAAGGGGGAAGAGACTTCACGATCGAGAAATGCGGATTCTCAGTCCCTCAAATGGGCATATTTTGCTTATTGATGAACCCATCCAAATGAAAGTAGGCTTCGTCGCTAAGCAAAACCTTACTAATTTCCATCATGCCCGGCAGCCAACCGTGCAGTTTGAACGTCCTAAGGCAATCTATTCAGAAGTTATGACGATTTTATTTCATATAGTTGAATAATTGTCACCCTGTAAGTATGTATTGTTCAAATGTGTGTGAAATCTTATGGGACTTAACTGCTAAGGTCATGAGTCCCTAAGCTTACACACTACTTAACCTCAATTATCCTAAGGACAACCACACACACACACGCCCGAGGGAGGAGTCGAACCTCCGCCGGGAACAGCCGCTCAGTAAATGACTGCAGCGCCCTAGACCGCTCGGCTAGTCCCGCGCTGCAAGTATGTATTGGCGCACTCTATGTCTACCACCATTTCATGATCAAGTATTACAAGATCTTTGTCTTAGTTTACTGTTACCCATTCTAAGTTCCACCACGCATTTCTTGTCAGACAGATTCCTGTATTTATAACACTATGTACTCCGTTCTTATGCATGCTTATTTCAGCTAAGAAGGAAGGTCTTAACGACGGTCGTTGGTAGAAGTAGCTGATCCTGTAAAATGTAACTGTTCACATTACACAAACCAAACCACAAACGACATAGAGCATTACTTGGAAAGTCATACATATTCAAGCCCTTCGAACTGCAACATCATTAAATCGACTGTAAGTGGTATTTATAGGAGTTACTAACTTTTAATATTTGACTACTGTTATCACATTAAGGGTCCCACACCCCACTGCACAGTAATCGACTGTAAGTTGCTCACTACCACACTTAGAGATATTGATAGGATCTGACGACCGATTTTCATGTTGTTCAGGTACACTATGCCTATCCTTTATCAGTTGCAAGATTTATGTAAGCATGAGCTACTCATTTAATTTTCTTTTAATTATCGATATCAGATAGCGTTGATTAATTGATAATCTGGGTCATGCATTTGTTTATAATATGGCATAGTTTCACTAACTCGGAGCTCGATGTTTCTACAAAACTAGTAGTTCCATTACAAACAGAACAGCCACCTTTCAAACTTTTATAACTTGCTTATCATAGTGAATACAATGTAAAGTTTGTTGAATACCAGGATAAATAAGCCATTTAATAAATAAAGATGAAATGAAGATGTAAGGATAGCGCTTTCTACCCGCCGGTTTGCACGGGGGAGTAAGGGTTGAAGAAAGGCTGTGGACTATGCACCATAAATCGGTGATGTCCTTTTCGTGTTTGGAGTGGGTGCTGACGATTATCCAACTCATTTTGATAAAAGATTTCCTTTACAGCTGGAGCTTCCCTGTAGCATCTGCTAACATAGGCGGAAAATCCGCTGTGCGCGCGTAAGCGGATCAATGTGGCGCTAGTCGCGGGTCGCAGCACTACCGCGTGCCCCGACCTAACAGCCACACCAACCCCTACCATTGTGGCAGCGAGAGCAGACCAGTCTTCAGCCAAAACTAACAACATCACACACTACAGATAGGAAATGTATTTACTGTTTGAGGGCAATAAATGTTTCCAGTCCGTTTCCGGCAAAATTCTACCACAAATAGCGTTAGTGCATCGGATCTCGATTCACAAACACAGAATTAACAATAGCTGCGTGGCACACTCAACAATTCAGTAAATGCGTACGATAAAGAAACAAAGCCAATTCTTGTCGGAATGAAATGATCGAAATTATTGAGTACAATACATGAAAAATAAACCTCCATGTTATATGTATTTGAACGAGGTGGTACGAATTTTATGAACAACACATTTTGCTGTTTTAGTAATTTCAAAAGCAACGTTTACTTTGGCTTAAAGCGTTTCGCAGTAGCCGGCCTTGATGAGCTTCCCATATATTAAGTATACACTATTTTATATGGCTACATATACCACAGGCATCCGTGCGGCTCCCCCCGTCGGAGGTTCGAGTTCTCCCTCGGGCATTGGTGTGTGTGTCGTCCTTAGCGTAAGTTACTTTAAGTTAGATTAAATAGTGTGTAAGCCTTGGGACCGATGAGCTCAGCAGTTTCGTCCCATAAAACCTTACCACAAATTTCCATTACCACAGGCATGATATATTTGTTGTTGCGTGTGCGGCAGTGAGGTTACGTTTAGAAGTTGTAAGATGTGAAAATAAATTCCGCTTTTGTTTCGGTTTCGTGCTATTTGTTCCAGAAATTGGAGTGCATGTTCACACCAAACAATTTTTCTTGTAGAAACAAAGAACGACGATGACGACGACGGAAACATCTCATGTCTGGAATATCTAGTCATATAAATAACGCATAATTAATAGATGGACAGCTGATACTGGCAGCACGCTCTGAAAGGCGTCGTGCCAAAATAAACATTGCTACCAATCGCGAGTGAAGCAGCAAAGTGTGTTATTTACGATGTACGATGTGCTTAGGGAACTTGCTCGTGAACAAGTAGTATTTCCAGTCCATATTTTCAGAGTGCATTACTCTTCATCTGCAACACTTAGGACATTTGTGTTTCATGGCAACACTGAACGACGTTATATGAAGTAGTACTGGACATTATATTTATTTACGTACCATAGTTGAATTAGTACAAAAATTTGTTTATGCGATAATTTTTTCAAGACACATTTAGTTTTCGGTGCCATTATCTGGAACATCATGCATCTAATATCATTTGAACCGGGTCAGGACTTTCTCAACACTTATAGAATTATTTTATGCCTCACATGTTATGATTAAAATACACTCCTGGAAATGGAAAAAAGAACACATTGACACCGGTGTGTCAGACCCACCATACTTGCTCCGGACACTGCGAGAGGGCTGTACAAGCAATGATCACACGCACGGCACAGCGGACACACCAGGAACCGCGGTGTTGGCCGTCGAATGGCGCTAGCTGCGCAGCATTTGTGCACCGCCGCCGTCAGTGTCAGCCAGTTTGCCGTGGCATACGGAGCTCCATCGCAGTCTTTAACACCGGTAGCATGCCGCGACAGCGTGGACGTGAACCGTATGTGCAGTTGACGGACTTTGAGCGAGGGCGTATAGTGGGCATGCGGGAGGCCGGGTGGACGTACTGCCGAATTGCTCAACACGTGGGGCGTGAGGTCTCCACAGTACATCGATGTTGTCGCCAGTGGTCGGCGGAAGGTGCACGTGCCTGTCGACCTGGGACCGGACCGCAGCGACGCACGGATGCACGCCAAGACCGTAGGATCCTACGCAGTGCCGTAGGGGACCGCACCGCCACTTCCCAGCAAATTAGGGACACTGTTGCTCCTGGGGTATCGGCGAGGACCATTCGCAACCGTCTCCATGAAGATGGGCTACGGTCCCGCACACCGTTAGGCCGTCTTCCGCTCACGCCCCAACATCGTGCAGCCCGCCTCCAGTGGTGTCGCGACAGGCGTGAATGGAGGGACGAATGGAGACGTGTCGTCTTCAGCGATGAGAGTCGCTTCTGCCTTGGTGCCAATGATGGTCGTATGCGTGTTTGGCGCCGTGCAGGTGAGCGCCACAATCAGGACTGCATACGACCGAGGCACACAGGGCCAACACCCGGCATCATGGTGTGGGGAGCGATCTCCTACACTGGCCGTACACCACTGGTGATCGTCGAGGGGACACTGAATAGTGCACGGTACATCCAAACCGTCATCGAACCCATCGTTCTACCATTCCTAGACCGGCAAGGGAACTTGCTGTTCCAACAGGACAATGCACGTCCGCATGTATCCCGTGCCACCCAACGTGCTCTAGAAGGTGTAAGTCAACTACCCTGGCCAGCAAGATCTCCGGATGTGTCCCCCATTGAGCATGTTTGGGACTGGATGAAGCGTCGTCTCACGCGGTCTGCACGTCCAGCACGAACGCTGGTCCAACTGAGGCGCCAGGTGGAAATGGCATGGCAAGCCATTCCACAGGACTACATCCAGCATCTCTACGATCGTCTCCATGGGAGAATAGCAGCCTGCATTGCTGCGAAAGGTGGATATACACTGTACTAGTACCGACATTGTGCATGCTCTGTTGCCTGTGTCTATGTGCCTGTGGTTCTGTCAGTGTGATCATGTGATGTATCTGACCCCAGGAATGTGTCAATAAAGTTTCCCCTTCCTGGGACAATGAATTCACGGTGTTCTTATTTCAATTTCCAGGAGTGTATGTCTGAGGAATTTAAAAAAAAAAATGTTTCACGTAGTCATTATTTGCTTTAAAATGACCACCAATAATGATATAGCATAATTCTATGGATACCGAAAGAAGCCTGGCACAGTTTGAGTGATACTAGGTGCATGATGTCCCAGATAATGGTAACGGGTTTGGTTGTTTTGGGGGAGGAGACCAGACAGTGAGGTAATCGGTCTCATCGGATTAGGGAAGGATGGGGAAGGAAGTCGGCCGTGCCCTTTGAATGGAACCATACCGGCATCTGCCTGGAGCGATTTAGGGAAATCACAGAAAACCTAAATCAGGATGGCCGGACGCGGGATTAAACCGTCGTCAGCCCGAATGCTAGTCCAGTGTGCTGACCAATTAATGGTAACGAAAACTAAACGTGTCTTCAGTATTAGATAGCGCAAACAAATTCTTGTAGAAATTAAACTACTATAGATAAATAAATAGAATTTGCATTATTGCATAACTAATGCCACTCGTTGTTGGCATAAAACAACAAGATGCTAAGTATTATAAATCAACGGTAATGCACTCTGAATATATGGGATGGAAATACTGCGCGTTCACGAGAAGGTCCCCTCACGTAGCGACGTCCACAGGACTGCACGGTGGCGTACAGTAGGAAGTCAGAAAGCCCACAGACTGTGCATGGCGTCAGCTGAGCTTGAGTGAAGGATCTTTATGCTGCAGCGGCAGAGTCGCATTTCTGTATCTCGGTGTGTGTGTTAATTACGACGTTAAGACTGCTTCGCTCTGCTCCACTCCGCTTCGCTTGCAAGGTTCTTTATTCTCTTTTCCTGCGTGTTGATTACGGATCTGCCGCGTACAGGGATCAAAAGTAAGGAAGACGTTTCCGTCAGAGCTGTTGTGCACCGAGATTGGCTTAGGCTTCCTGGATTACCAACGTCACCTAGATGCTACACGGAACGCGTCCTGAAAGCTTTAGGAAAACCTATCTGGAACAACAGGCGCAGAAATAAGTGCTCCAAATTCTTCTGAAACGGGGAACTGTAATACATATTTCCGGGGAGAGAGAATAATTATATTTTACCGATTTTAAATTACAATTCAAAACATTGAACAAGAATTTGGCTCTCTATTATCCACAATGAAGCATTTCGACTTTCACCCCATAATCAATTCCAGAGCCTTACAAAAGAAGAGCTGTTCCTGAGTGTGGAAAGAGACAACTGTTGCTGAGAGAAAGCAAATTACTTCATGAAACTAACGTCACATCTAAATTTCCATGACTATTCTTTTCCCTACGAATAGATTTTGTTGTTTCTACATTGTACACTGACGGGAAAAAGTGAATCTCCCAGAGAACATGATCGGATGTCAGTGTAACTTCGTACACATACACACCATCGGTGTAACTCACTAGAACGGCAAATTCTCTGTGACAGATAGAACGGCCCCCAAAGAGAATTAGTATTGCTCGTGTTCAGTATTGTTCATTCTCGGTGTTGCTCGTGTTCAGTATCGGTCCTGTTCAGTATCGGTCGTGTTCAGTATAGGTCCTGTTCAAAAATGGTTCAAATGGCTCTAAGCACTACATCTGAGGTGATCAGTCCACTAGAATTAGAACTACTTAAACCTAACTAACCTAAGGATACCACACACATCCATGGCCGAGGCAGGATTCGAACCTGCGATCGTAGCAGCAGCGCGGTTCCAGACTGAAGCGTCTAGAACCGCTCTGCCACAGCGGCCGGCGATCTTATTCAGTATCGGCCGTGTTTAGTAGTGTGTATTCAGTATTGCTCGTGTTTAGAGCCAGTAGGGTGTATAAAGAGCGTGAAATTTAGATGCCGAGTGATCGCTGCGGACACTGAGATGCTGCTTAGTGGTATGCGACAGTGTTAACAGCACCAAACAGAGTTTGAAAGAGGTCTGACTGACTCTGTGTATGACTGGGTGGTCGGATCGTGCAGTACGCAGATATGTGGGGTTTTCGAAATTGACGGTGGGCCAATGTTGTACTGCCGGGAATGTAATGGTTGGCAAATTTTTTATCAAGGTTCCGGCCGATCACGTCAGATCCACATGGGAGGATAACCGTACTGCGCACCAACCACATCGTACGCAATTCATATCTGCGCCTGCCACCTGAGAACAAGTAATGGACTCCATGCAGCATTCTGTCAGTCCACACCAGTGGTCCGGAGATTACCAGCAACCGGACTTGGGAATTACCATCGCATGCAAGGCTCCCGTTAACATCACAACGAAAACGGCTGCGACAGAAGTGGTGCCGTGATCCGTAAGCGTGGATTGTTTCAAAGGCTCTAAGTGCTGTGGGACTTAACATCTGACGTCATCAGTTCCCCAGATTTAGAAACTGCTTAAACCTAACTAACCTACGGACATCACACACATCCATGCCCGAGGCAGGATTCGAACCTGCGAACGTAGCGGTTGCGCGGTTCCAGTCTGTAGCGCCTAGAACCGCTCGGCCACTCAAGCCGGGCGATAACTGACGTATCAATGTGTTCAACGATGAATTACGATTCGGCTGGCGAGGACTGCCGCGACCTGTGGAGATGTCCTACTCTTCCAAACCTTTGTACAGGCACAGCGATGTTATTAGTAATTTAATGGTTTGGGGTGCAGGCATCGTGCGTGACTTCAGATTACAGCTGGGAATGATTAACGGAACTTCGACGGCACTGATATTGCGTCCTGTGTTACCTCTCATGCAACATTATCGTACTGCCATTTTTTTCAGCAGTACAATGCCTGTTCACACATGAAGCTTGTCTACATGAACTGCCTGCACGATGCTGAGGTACTGCGGGGCGAGTAAGGTTCCCAGAGCTCTGCCTGTCAGAACATCTGTGGAACCAGCTCACACATAAAGTCCGTCCCATTATCAGCATCCAGGATACCTATGACAAGTTACAACAGCTGTAGGACAGCTGACCTCAAGAGAGAATACAACGGCTTTATGACACCCCTCCCAAGCGAATCAGCGCATGTGTCTAAGGCAGAGGTGGTACTACGTCACATTAATAAGTGGGCTCATACTACCAAATTCTTTGTGAATATGCCCGGATTTTGTAATCACTCTAAACCCTTGAAGTTTCTTTTCCTCCTTCCATTCTGAGTGCTCTACTTTATTTATCAGGCAGCTTATTTGAAACGAGTTAGGCGATACTATGGTTAAGACGCTGGACTCAATCCCGGTTACCCAGATGTAGGTGTATCGTGGTTTCGCTCGATCGATGAAACCAAATGTGTTGATGGTTTCAAATGGACACGGATAATAACCATCCACAAACCATGTTCGTGTTTTGTCTCTTAAAGACCACATCTTTGACGGGACGTTGCACTTTAATCTTTCGCCCTTTTGTGTGAATTTAAGAGTAGTAGAGAGTAATGAATGTGTTCATTTTTGGAGGTAATGTACTGCAGGAGTGTATATAGAATTAAAACTTTCAAATACGTCTGAAGTGCATGGCAGAAGGGATTCTCTTTCCTTGTGTGAAATCCATGTTCCAAAGGGACATAAATTCCATGAAGCTATTCGCGGATGCTGCTGTTGCATACAGAGAAGTCGTAACGTTAGAAAATTGTAGTGAAATGCAGAAAGACCTGTATATGATACATGCTTGGTGCAGGGAGTTGCAATTGAACCACAACGTAGATAAATGCAAAGTATTGCGTGTTTATAGACAGAAAGACCCATTGTCATATGGTCACCCGACTACAGAACACTCACTGGAAGCAGCTACTTTCACAAAATATCTAAGAGTATGTGAACGAAGCGGTTTAAAGTGGAAAGACCACATAAAAATAGTCGCGGGTGAAGCAGATGCAAGACTGAGATTCACTGGAAGAAATCTCAGGAAACGTAGTCTATCAACAAAAAGTGGCCGCTTACAAAAACCTGGTTCGATAAATACTTGAATATTGCTCGTCAGTATGGGATTCGTACCAGACAGGATTAATAGAGAATATGGAGAAGGTTCATTTAGTATGCACGAACGTGTCAGAGAGATGATCAGCCAAGTCCAGTGGCAGAAGTTTCAATAACGGCTTTTGCATCACGGTGTGGTTCACTGCCTGATTTTCAAAAGTGCAAGTTCCTAGAAGAGTCAACAAATGTGTTGCTTCCTCCCACGTATATCTCACGAAAGAAATGGTTCAAATGGCTCTGAGCACTGTGGGACTTAACATCTTAGGTCATCAGTCCCCTAGAACTTAGAACTACTTAAACCTAACGAACCTAAGGACATCACACACATCCATGCCCGAGGCAGGATTCGAACCTGCGACTGTAGCAGTCCCGCGGTTCCGGACTGCAGTACCTAGAACCGCACGGCCACCGGGGCCGGCTATCTCACGAAAAGACCATGCAGATAAAATTAGAGAGATTCGAGCCCAGACGGACGCTTACTGGCAATCGTTCTTCCTGCGAACGATTCGCGACTGAAAGAGGAAACGGTGAAGTGACAGTGGTGTATAAAGTATCCTCCCAATACACCCCAGGGTGGTTTGCGGAGTAAGGATGTAGATGTAGATCTGATCATGTGCGGTAGATATCTAACGTTACATCTGTCATCCCTGTGTGAACAGCTTGTTAGTTACGTTGAATACTCTTAGATTCGGCTCTGCAAAGTAATTCCTGATATTGCAGCAACTACCGTTTCTGGTTAATGGAAGCTCTTATAACATTCTGCAACAAGATGAAGAAATTTACAGCCACTGATATTTTTCTTTACTTCGGATACTCTATATGTAAGGTGTAACGGCTATAAATGCAAATATTTTTGTATGAGGTAATTTAATACGTACACTCATCAGTGTTTTGGTTGTTTTTTCTCTGTATCGAACAGTCTTCCACGAACACATCACAAAATTTACGACCTGATGGTTTCTGTATGGCCAGACGTGGGCCGCGAAGTGAACGACGCCTGGCAGTATATACTAACCACACTGCGTCCACACATCTGCACTTCAGTAACTAACCCTCTGCCCAGGGGAAAATACAGTAGATATGAATGTCTTTCTTGTGCCAAAAGTACCTGGAGGTACTACCCAACCTAAAAGCATACAAATTATAACAGCTGTAATTATTAGTATGAAAATTTTGTAAACACTGATGTAATGTTGTTAAGTACACCATCATCAGACACCAATAGCATGATCTGCAGTTATACATGTTGTACCCTGTATCTCTTGATAGTCTAAAAAAAAATCACTGCATGAAGACAATAAGTGTCTTTCTTGAATATGAATGACATGGCTACATACTTTTTGTTCCTGCGCATTGCAGTTTCCGTTTATTTGCATACAGAAAATAATGAAAACTGCACCATCAATAGATAGTGACCCTAACAAATCTAAATCCCAAATACACTTCTCTCTTTGCCATGGATTCTACAAATGCTTCGTAGGTTTCTGGAGGTGTCTGGCACCAGACGTATACGTACAGGTAACGCGATTCCTGTAACATGTGGGTGTGGAGATGGCTCCTGATAGCGTCACATAGGTGTTCCATTGCGTTCAAGTCAAGTGAATGTGCTAGCTACTACATCGACTTGAGACTTCAGTACGTTATCATCCTCCTGAAATCCCTGGAGTTGCGACATGGATAGTTATCCTGTTGGAAGATATCGTCATCAGGAAGGACAGCAAGAAGTAAGGGATACAGGTGGTTCACAGTAATGTTCACTTTGTCCAGAGCTGTCTCGGTGCCTTAGATCACTGCCACATGTCACATGGCAGCCCAGATAGATGTCCCCTAAAACATATGCCCATCCGACCTACATCTGTTATGCAGTGATGTTTCGAACAGTTGTTCGGCTGGGCGATAATACATCTGGAAACTACCATCGACCTGGTACAACAAGAAACGTAATCCATCCAATCAGTCGAAAAGTTTTCATTTAACCACGCTTCAGTCTTGATCATTGGCCCAATACGATCGTTCGGCAATTATACACTCCTGGAAATGGAAAAAAGAACACATTGACACCGGTGTGTCAGACCCACCATACTTGCTCCGGACACTGCGAGAGGGCTGTACAAGCAATGATCACACGCACGGCACAGCGGACACACCAGGAACCGCGGTGTTGGCCGTCGAATGGCGCTAGCTGCGCAGCTTTGTGCACCGCCACCGTCAGTGTCAGCCAGTTTGCCGTGCCATACGGAGCTCCATCGCAGTCTTTAACACTGGTAGCATGCCGCGACAGCGTGGACGTGAACCGTATGTGCAGTTGACGGACTTTGAGCGAGGGCGTATAGTGGGCATGCGGGAGGCCGGGTGGACGTACCGCCGAATTGCTCAACACGTGGGGCGTGAGGTCTCCACAGTACATCGATGTTGTCGCCAGTGGTCGGCGGAAGGTGCACGTGCCCGTCGACCTGGGACCGGACTGTAGCGACGCACGGATGCACGCCAAGACCGTAGGATCCTACGCAGTGCCGTAGGGGACCGCACCGCCACTTCCCAGCAAATTAGGGACACTGTTGCTCCTGGGGTATCGGCGAGGCCCATTCGCAACCGTCTCCATGAAGCTGGGCTACGGTCCCGCACACCGTTAGGCCGTCTTCCGCTCACGCCCCAACATCGTGCAGCCCGCCTCCAGTGGTGTCGCGACAGGCGTGAATGGAGGGACGAATGGAGACGTGTCGTCTTCAGCGATGAGAGTAGCTTCTGCCTTGGTGCCAATGATGGTCGTATGCGTGTTTGGCGCCGTGCAGGTGAGCGCCACAATCAGGACTGCATACGACCGAGGCACACAGGGCCAACACCCGGCATCATGGTGTGGGGAGCGATCTCCTACACTGGCCGTACACCACTGGTGATCGTCGAGGGGACACTGAATAGTGCACGGTACATCCAAACCGTCATCGAACCCATCGTTCTACCATTCCTAGACCGGCAAGGGAACTTGCTGTTCCAACAGGACAATGCACGTCTGCATGTATCCCGTGCCACCCAACGTGCTCTAGAAGGTGTAAGTCAACTACCCTGGCCAGCAAGATCTCCGGATGTGTCCCCCATTGAGCACGTTTGGGACTGGATGAAGCGTCGTCTCACGCGGTCTGCACGTCCAGCACGAACGCTGGTCCAACTGAGGCGCCAGGTGGAAATGGCATGGCAAGCCGTTCCACAGGACTACATCCAGCATCTCTACGATCGTCTCCATGGGAGAATAGCAGCCTGCATTGCTGCGAAAGGTGGATATACACTGTACTAGTGCCGACATTGTGCATGCTCTGTTGCCTGTGTCTATGTGCCTGTGGTTCTGTCAGTGTGATCATGTGATGTATCTGACCCCAGGAATGTGTCAATAAAGTTTCCCCTTCCTGGGACAATGAATTCACGGTGTTCTTATTTCAATTTCCAGGAGTGTAGAAACATGTAGGGGTCATCTGCCGTGTAGCCTCACGTTCAACAACGTGCACTGAACTGTTGGCTCCAAAGCACTAGCACCTGCACCAACACTGTCCTCTGTCGTCGTATCTGTCCCAGATCGCCGGTTTCCCTGCTTTACAGAGAGCGGAAGCCACCAGTCTCCACGAAAAAATGGTTCAAATGGCTCTGAGCACTATGGGACTCAACTGCTGTGGTCATCAGTCCCCTAGAACTTAGAACTACTTAAACCTAACTAACCTAAGGACATCACACACATCCATGCCCGAGGCAGGATTCGAACCTGCGACCGTAGCAGTCTCACGGTTCCGGACTGCGCGCCTAGAACCGCGAGACCACCGCGGCCGGCCCAGTCTCCACGTTATGTGATGAGGCGTAGATGTCCAGTATCTTGTCGCCCAATCGTGGTTTCACGGTCAGTCATCCATTTTCTCGAGGAACATACTAAACTACTTGTTACCAGCGTGTGGTACATTCGAAAACAACACAAATAACGTGATGACAAAACCCTTATTTAATTGAGGTTTAGCATTATCCTCCCTCTGGCGACCCATTCAATTACACTACTTGCTTGTGACGTTAGGAATATGCACTTTTGTATTTGTATTCCTAACCAGCCGAGATAACTAATCCAATACGATTTCGTATTGAGCTATGTTTACTTGTGTGGGTTAATGTGTTGGCATGAGGATAGTTTAAGCTGATTGAGTGTGTAGTTCATTTGTTTTTGAATTGTATTTATTTTGGAATGACCATAGCCTCTATTTATTGCAGTGTTATTAATGACGTCCACTTCATTTGGGAGATAAACTATGTGATCAAAAGCATCCGGACACCTGCCTGATAATGACTTACAAGTTCGTGGCGCCCTCCATCAGTAATGCTGTAATTCAATATGGTGTTGGCACGCCCTTAGCCTTGATGACAGCTTCCACTCTCGCAGGCATACGTTCAATCACATGCATGAAGGTTTCTTGGGGAATGGCAGCCCATTCTCTATGGAGTGCTGCACTGAGGAGAGGTATTGATGTCAGTCGGTAAGGTCTGGCACGAAGTCGGCGTTCCAAAACATCTCAAAAGTGTTCTATAGGATCAGGTCAGGATTATGTGCAGGTCATAACAAGGATGTTATGGTCGTGTAACCACTCCTCCACTGGCCGTGCATTACGAACAGGTGCTCGATCGTGTTGAAAGATGTAATCGCCAGCCCCGAATTGCTCTTCAACAGTGGGAAGCAAGAAGGTGCTTAAAACATGAGTTTATGCTGTGCTGTGACAGTGCCGCCCAAAACAACAGTCTCATTTGAGGAACATCGAGCTGACGGCTAATGCGCCGTGTACTGGTTGTGGGACTCTGTTGCACCAGTGCAATAATTTCTTCCCTTTCCTCGGCTGACTGGACGACTTCACGTTCTGATGTTACGCCTACACTGGGTAATGTTCCAGATTCACGTAATGTCTTAAAAACCCGACATGTCTCTGGTATTCTGTCTCGACGACACAGGCTGTCTGCATATTCTGCAAACGTGAAGGTATGCGGCATGTTGGTATTAACGGATGCTGTGGACTAGCCCAATTAAACAACACTAGAGGACGGCACGCATATGGCCTCACGACTGATCATTGCTCCAACACACTTGCAGCTGTGGCCTCGACGCGGCGTCACAGTACTGTCAATTGTTGGAGAACGCCCACCTCTTGTACAATGGATCAGACATCTCTCCCACCATTATTCTGTCCACCTCAGCGTCTTCACATCAGTTTCGTAAGTAATGTTCGTGCTTGTCATCATACTTATTCACGGATGTATGCAATCTTCAACACACTCCAGTTCCCTAACAGTCGAAAATCAGACACATGCCCATAGGACTTTATCGGTTTATTTTCACATGTAGAATCACCTCGCAAATTATGTGACATTCCTCCTGAATCATTGTTATTAACATTTAAATACCCCGAAGCGACGTAGATGATACTGAGACAAGTTATTTAATATAGGACAGATAGGGCCGCAAATGGGAACTATTCCAAATTGGATGACAAATATTGAATATGTGTCGTCACGAGATGACGTACATCGCCACACGTGCAGCGGCTAGCCCGCCAGTAGGGGACAGTGCTGCACATCACTCCGGTATGCTACTCTTTTATCGAACATCTGCTGGAAATATGACCTATTGTAAACGTAGAAGCTACAAAATTATTGTTCTTGGTGTAATGAAGCATAAACAATTCTTATTTCTTTCCTTTTATCCCTTTTTTGTTTGCACATTTTGTGTTCAAATGTGTGTGAAATCTTATGGGACTTAACTGCTAAGGTCATCAGTCCCTAAGCTTACACACTACTTAACCTAAATTATCCTAAGGACAAACACACACACCCATTCCCGAGGGAGGACTCGAACCTCCGTTGGGACCAGCCGCACAGTCCATGACTGCAGCGCCCTAGACCGCTCGGCTAACCCTGCGCGGCTTTGCAGATTTTATTTAGTAAAGAAAACGTAGGTCATTTACCGGTAGCGATGCAGTGCGGAAGCTTATACTCACTCACTTGTGACACAATATGAAAGGTTTTTGTTGTATCTAATTTTGCACTAAACCAGTGGGGACCGCGAGATCGACAAATAAAATAGTAAATCCTCCCTCAATGTAAATTCATAACTGACTAACGCACTGTCTCTCGCAAGACTCGAACCCTGAGCCCCACGCTCTACAGTCGTGCGTGCAGGACCGGAGCCACACTGACGTGAATAATTGACTTGGTTTGGAATGATCAGGAGTGACAGGCAGATAGGCTCAACCTCTGCACGTGGAGCAAGGTTCGTCACCTGGTGACATCTCATGTGCAACATTTGTCGTCCACTTTTGGGGTATTTCCCGACCAATGAAATTTACGTCCCTGTCTGTCTTACGTTAAATTACTTGTTTCAGTGTCGTCTACGTTGCTTCAGTATTCTTTAAACGTTAATAAGAATCATCCTATATGTATAACACTGTGTGACGAAGTATGTTTATAACATGAGTTTTTTAGGCTCTGTTCTTACAAAAATTTTTCTGATCACACTAAATCTTAATATTGCTACAGCTTCAGAAAATTGCTACACTGCTATTCATATATTTTAACATCAAGAGACAAGATTTTTGTATTTGGTATGATTTATCTATCACTTATTCTGTCAGTCACTTCCTATGTGTTTTTCAAGATCTGTTTTTTTTTTTTCCAAGGTGTATTTCTCTTGTGAGATGGTATGTGATTCCACAATCAGCTTGAGTGTCCTGTTATCTGAATTATCGGTAGGTTTGATTGAAATATCTTTATGGACATTTCGTCTGATACTGAGATTAGAGACTGAGGATTTCATCAAAATGATTTCTACTTCCTTCCCTTTTTGTTACCAAAATATTCTCATCGTCAGGTAAGCTCTTGTTTTCCACGGAGTATGGCATTAACAATTGCTGACCAGTAAGCGCAGTGTACCGACATGTAGTTTATAACAACATGTACGCTAAACGACTGCAAGACCACCTAGCCATGCTCTGCAAAATCTGCACTGCACAGCCAGAGTGGGGAGGATGGTGTCATCACACCAGGACTTCGACTATGTTATGAGCTACATGAGCAAGAAGCAGCCAGTAGTGCAACAAATGAGCCCCAGAGGCAGTAGAATGTGATATCGTCTACTCATAGGTGGATGTTAAATTTGATACTTAATGTGTGGAATCTATGAAACGAAATACGGAGGCTGGAAGAGGTTTACGACAGTTAGTAAGCAGTAGTGTAGTATTCGGTGAGGTTTCAGGGGAACAAAAGAAGTTACGTGTGGAATATGGGCGATTGAGGGAACAAATGCAGGAGGTAGTGGGGGTGGTGTCATGACAATTGCGGAGGGGAAAGAGGGAGAGGGGGGTGGACAGATGCTGGAGGAAGGATACTGAAGACAATGTTCCGGACAGTAGATGAAAACGACGTGAGTGAGCTAAACAGGGCACTGGAAGCCACGAGAGACATGGTTGACGGGAACAGAGCGGTTTTGGCCTGACATTCCATACGGACTGTGAGTTTGTGCGGCGTGCCGAACAACACACACATGCTTCTACAGCTAACTGGGGAAGTAATGAATTATGCCGGAGCATCAACTAGTGCTCTGGAAGCACTCGGGACGTGTGTGTGTGTGTGTGTGTGTGTGTGTGTGTGTGTGTGTGTGTGTTTGTGTCAGAGATGGAGTTAATGAGTTTGCGGGAAGCCATTCATCAGGCACTTCATTGACAACCGTGTCTTGTCCTGTTATCACCCGAGTAATATCTGAAGGGATTGAGAAATGTACGGAAAGACCTGCCACCGGAGCTACAGTTAGAAGGAGTGGCTAATAGTCAAAATCTGTCTTTCAACTATCATGAAGCAACTGTGGAGGCAAGAACGGATAGTGCATGGTTTCACGTGTCAGTGAAACTAACAGTAAGTGTTACAAGGTACACATCTATCCAGTAAGTTTAGAAACAGTGGGGGTTTGTGCAGATAAAAGAGAATGCTGTATAACTAATAGCAGCAAACCGGACCACCACTCAGAAAGCTGCCCACTATATAGTCTTCTGCCCTTGTATTGCCCTTTCGGTGTTTTCAAGATTAGTAAGACAGAGAGGGGGGGGGCAACAGAAGTATGGAAATACCAAAACACAACACATTACCACAACTAATATGGTGTAAGAAATGGTGGCTTCCGGTCATCTCTGGATGGAAGATACAGGTCCTGTATGGTTCTCAAGGGAATCTTATACCATAATTCCTAAAAAAAAAGTGTCATATTCAGGTAACGGTGGTGGAAGTGAATAACGATTATGCAGCCTTCTCCGCAAAGTAGCTGTGGCCGAGCGGTTCTAGGCGCTTCAGTCCCGAACCGCGCTGCTACTACAGTCGCAGATTCGATTCCTGTCTTGGGAATGGATGTGTGTAATGTCCTTAGATTAGTTAGGTTTAAGTACTTCTAAGTCTAGGGGAGTGATGACCTCAGATGTTAAGTGCCATAGTGCTTAGAGCCATTTGAATCATTACCCAAAGTAGATCACAAGGGCTCAATAATATAGAGATCTGGTGATTCTGGTCGCCAGAGGAGATGCTGCAATTCATCCTCGTGCGTCAAAATCTAGTCCTGGGCGATGTGAGCTATGTGAACAGGGTCCCTGTCAAACACAGTATCATTGTTGCGGAACAAACATTGTACCACGGGATTAGCCAAAATGCCGGCCGGAGTGGCCGAGCGGTTAAAGGCGCTACAGTCTGGAACCGCACGACCGTTACGGTCGCAGGTTCGAATCCTGCCTCGGGCATGGATGTGTGTGATGTCCTTAGGTTAGTTAGGTTTAAGTAGTTCTAAGTTCTAGGGGACTTATGACCACAGCAGTTGAGTCCCATAGTGCTCAGAGCCATTTGAACCATTTTTTGATTAGCCAAAATGGTCACATAATCCTTGATAGGAGGCACAAGGCATACATCTATATGGCTACTCAAATCAACACCGAAGTCCCTCCATGTTTCACTCTTGAGATGTAAACTCAACCAGATGTTGGAAACAATGTGAAACAAGATTTATCCGATAAAATAAATTTCCTCTATTGGTCCGTAGCCCAGGTTTTATGGCTCTGGCAACATGTTTTAATGTTATGGGCATTTGCATTACTGATGAGCGGTTTTGGAATTGCAGCTCACTCTACAATTCCCTGCTTCTGGAGGTACATTTGTGTTGTTATGGTGGTGACAGTGTTCGCGAATGTGACGTTCAGTTCCGCGGTGACTTTTGCAGCTGTCGGCCTTTATTTTTCGACACGGTTCTCTTCAAAAGCCTTCTGTCACGATCACTCATCACACTCTTTCGTGCCGGCCGGTGTGGCCGTGCGGTTAAAGGCGCTTCAGTCTGGAACCGCGTGACCGCTACGGTCGCAGGTTCGAATCCTGCCTCGGGCATGGATGTGTGTGATGTCCTTAGGTTAGTTAGGTTTAATTAGTTCTAAGTTCTAGGCGACTGATGACCTCAGCAGTTAAGTCGCATAGTGCTCAGAGCCATTTGAACCAACACTCTTTCGTCCACGGGTCTATGATGTTTGTTCGCTTTCTCTGTATGCAGTATATATCTGCGACGCGGTGCGTTTTGAAACACCAAAAACTTCGACTCTCTTGGTTACGGAAGCACCACCGATAAGAGCACCAACAATCTGCCATCATTGTAATTCAGTTAGCTCCGGCATAATCCACTCACAACTACACAGAAGACTGTTCTAACACGATTCACACTTGCAACGTATTGAGGACATTGGACATGTGCCGTTCGTGATCAAATACAACAGTGTAAGCTGCAGGATTGGCTAGCATTTGCATTTATGCTCAAGCGCGCATTTCTCGGCGTGTTTCCATATTTTTGTCCACCCCCTGTTATGACAATATGTGGTTAGAATAAGGCTCTGTTTATTTTTTCATACCTCGTCGTAATTAAATGGACGCTGGTTTTGTGTACACCTCTTGAGTGTTTAGTAGTTTTTATTCTGGGCTTTACTTTTTTGCTTTATTTTTTTTTATCTCGGGTCATTACGCGTCGCTGAGATGTGTTTTTGTTAAGTTCTCACGTAAACGTTCTCTTTCGAAATCTATTATTCCATACATCTAAAAGAAGACAGATGATCATATTCCAGCAAGAAATGCTATTACACCAGCTCGGGAGAAGCGAGGCTACTGCATTATGAAATCCCGACGATACAGCTCCCGAGGGCCATCGTAGACGTCTTCCTGTTGGTGTGCAGACTTCCGGAAAGTGACAGGCGACAGAACCAGGGAAATTGGCAGGGTGACAGCCATACATGAACATAAGGTAGGAAATGCGACCAGCGGCCATCGAATTTATGAGGTACGGAATTGGAGCGACACACGGTGTATACGTTCTAAAAATAACAGTAGCAAATTACGTCTTATTTGCTACGAAAGAAGTATAAGACTATGACAATCGGTGTCTCTAGATCTAGAGTGTAATGTATCTTACGTAAGAGAAAACTTGTTGAAACAAATATATAGAATGAATTTAAAAGACAGCAACATTTAAATAATAGTGTACTTACACGAGCATGGAGGATTTCATGCACGAATATAACAGAAAATCCCTTTGTTCTGGATATTCCGTTTCACCACTTCTTTTCATCACTGTCTGATTCTCCTGTATTCTTAAATGCTTTTTTATTATTTTATCTGCCATTTGTTCTACTGTTGACCGATTGGTATTTTCAAGTTTAGGAAAACTGTGAGTGCTGTGTAGTCGCCAAACACAGTTTTTGCATTTGCAGAGCTCCTCCTCATTAAAATGAATGCTTGCTTTGTATAAATGTCTTGCGTGTGTAGGAAGAATCGCGGTCGATAGTGCAACCAATAAATCGAAGCATACGAAACATTGGCATCTATATCACCTTAACTCGGCTCCTTACTTATTTTGTGTTTGATACAAGGACGAACGAACTATAATGAATATGTATGACGCGTGGTTTTTGCCGCGCGGTATTAGCCGAGCGGTCTAGGGCACTGCAGTCACGGACTGTGAGGCTAGTCCCGACGGAGGTTCGAGTCCTCCCTCGGGCATGGGTATGTGTGTTTGTCCCTAGTATAATTTAGGTTAAGTAGTGTGTAAGCATAGGGACTGATGACCTTAGCAGTTAAGTCCCATAAGATTTCACACACATTTGAACATTTTGAATTTTTGACGCGTGGTTTTGGTGATCGGCTATTAGTAGAGGGTAACACTGTGTGTCACTTGTGCGACTCTGAAATTGTGAATTACCAGAACACGTAGCTGAAACGTTGTTTTACTCTGTACAGTAGGTATAACTTCCTGAGTAATCGTTAGGAACAGTAATTGTGGATAAAATCTTCTGCATTGTTCATATACAGGCAGACAACAAAATCTGAACAGTAAGCACATAAAGTCAGTTGGAGCGTTTAAAACTTTGTCTGTCATAAATCATGGAGAGAACACAAGCTTGTCTACTGTACTATGGAAAAGACTAAAGGCAGGGCGGTAGCGCGGTTATTTGCACGTGATCCTCACGAAAGTAATTAATTTCTAACATTTGTTCAACAATATATTATTGATTCTAGTAATAGTTGGAGACACTATTATTATTATTATTACGTATTTTTATGTATATTTAAACATTTACATTATAATCTAAAATGACCACGTAAATACTACTACTACTACTACTACTACTACTATGTATTGCGAATACATAGAAAGAAGGATCCTTTATTGTATGATTATATGATAGCGGAACAAACACTGGTAGCAGTTACTTCTGTTAAATATCTGGGAGTATGCGTGCGGAACGATTTGAAGTGGAATGATCATATAAAATTAATTGTTGGTAAGGCGGGTGCCAGACTGAGATTCATCGGGAGAGTCCTTAGAAAATGCAGTCCATCAACAAAGGAGGTGGCTTACAAAACACTAGTTCGACCTATACTTGGGTATTGCTCATCAGTGTGGGATCCGTACCAGGTCGGGTTGACAGAGGAGATAGAGAAGATCCAAAGAACAGCGGCGCGTTTCGTCACAGGGTTATTTGGTAAGCGTGATAGCGTTACGGAGATGTTTAGCAAACTCAAGTGGCAGACTCTGCAAGGGAGGCGCTCTGCATCGCGGTGTAGCTTTCTGTCCAGATTTCGAGAGGGTGCGTTTCTGGATGAGGTATTGAATATATTGCTTCCCCGTACTTATATCTCCCGAGGAGATCACGAATGTAAAATTAGAGAGATTCGAGCGCGCACGGAGGCTTTCCAGCAGTCGTTCTTCCCGCGAACCATACGCGACTGGAACAGGAAAGGAGGTAATGACAGTGGCACTTAAAGTGCCCTCCGCCACACAGCGTTGGGTGGCTTGCGGAGTATAAATGTAGATGGAGATGTACTACTACTACTACTACTAGTAGTAGTAGTAGTAGTAGTAGCAGTAGTAATAGCAGTAGTATTTACGTGTTCACTTTACATTATTATGTAAATGGTTAAATATACATAAAAGTACGTAGCATAAAAGCAGACATAATACAAGAAACAACTTCTCCAGAATTTTACAACCGAATATGTAGATCGCTTAACCACTCTTGGTGTTACCACATGCAGTTCACTGAGTCCACCAGTGAATTTTCGTAATAGACACTCTTCAATCAGGACGTGCGGGGTTTGCACAGCGACCCCACAGTCATGGCAACCTCGGATCCCAAGTCACACAAACAGGCACCACATCTTCCATGACCTGTACGGAATCGATTCAAAGCTATCCATAGGTTCCTGTGAAGTTCAAATCCATCTACAAGGAGGCGAGAATTTGCTGGAGGAAACTTCTACCAAACCTCTCTCAATTGATAGTGACCTGCTATAGAAAGACAACGAAAGATTGAACTCCAAAATGCAAAATTATGTTGACAGGAATGACTATGGGAAAAATAGCACAAATGAACTGGGCAGCATAAAATAAACCGAATGTAACAAACTTTGGTACGTACTGATTTGTCCCTCTGCTGTAATGAAAGATGTACAAAAGCTAATGGCTGTGATGGTGAAATTATTAAGAAAATACTGCCTTATTCTGAAAAAAAATAATTTTTTGCCCGTTTGATAAAAACGGCCAATAAATAAAATGTTTTTAGTTTATGGTAGTTACATCTACATTATTTTAAACTCTCATGCTAATATCGCAAGAGTGATACACATGTATAGTAAGTATCGAAAGTATGATAGCAATTAACTTTCACGTTCAAATAATTTCATAATATATACTTTGAGCAATGCTCTATACATTATACTTTTCCGGCAAGGAAATGTTGCAGCTTCAGTGTCAATGGTTAATAATGTTAATCGTTTTGCTACCCACACAAAGAAAAGATGCCCACATTGTAAGGCATAACCTGTACAGAATGAATAAGTGATAAAAAGAGTCCTGTCACAGCATAAGATATGACTAATTGTCTTGGTGTTACCTGGTAGGAACAGTCGTCCTTCAACGCCAATTTACTCTCTTCGGCTCAGCGTCTTCCATCTCGGTGGTGCGGCGTATTCTTCCCGGCTAGCTCTGTTACGGGCAGGTGGGGAAGGCAGTCGCTTGTTTTTGTTTCTATAAGCTGGCCGGTGTGTTCATCCACCAAGTTCATCCTTACTTATTCGATAGTTCGCAACTAAGGAGGAGAACACGTTAAGTGTGATAATCCTATTTCCCAGAAACTTCGCTCAGTCGAAGAGGTGTCAAAATTAGCGAACCCGTCTCTCCGCTTATATGTAGATACTCGACCGCTTCTGAGAAAACGACGGTCAATGTTATCAAGGTACAGGGTGTTTCAAAAATGACCGGTATATTTGAAACGGCAATAAAAACTAAACGAGCAGCGATAGAAATACACCGTTTGTTGCAATATGCTTGGGACAACAGTACATTTTCAGGCGGACAAACTTTCGAAATTACAGTAGTTACAATTTTCAACAACAGATGGCGCTGCAAGTGATGTGAAAGATATAGAAGACAACGCAGTCTGTGGGTGCGCCATTCTGTACGTCGTCTTTCCGCTGTAAGCGTGTGCTGTTCACAACGTGCAAGTGTGCTGTAGACAACATGGTTTATTCCTTAGAACAGAGGATTTTTCTGGTGTTGGAATTCCATGGCCTAGAACACAGTGTTGTTGCAACAAGACGAAGTTTTCAACGGAAGTTTAATGTAACCAAAGGACCGAAAAGCGATACAATAAAGGATCTGTTTGAAAAATTTCAACGGACTGGGAACGTGACGGATGAACGTGCTGGAAAGGTAGGGCGACCGCGTACGGCAACCACAGAGGGCAACGCGCAGCTAGTGCAGCAGGTGATCCAACAGCGGCCTCGGGTTTCCGTTCGCCGTGTTGCAGCTGCGGTCCAAATGACGCCAACGTCCACGTATCGTCTCATGCGCCAGAGTTTACACCTCTATCCATACAAAATTCAAACGCGGCAACCCCTCAGCGCCGCTACCATTGCTGCACGAGAGACATTCGCTAACGATATAGTGCACAGGATTGATGACGGCGATATGCATGTGGGCAGCATTTGGTTTACTGACGAAGCTTATTTTTACCTGGACGGCTTCGTCAATAAACAGAACTGGCGCATATGGGGAACCAAAAAGCCCCATGTTGCAGTCCCATCGTCCCTGCATCCTCAAAAAGTACTGGTCTGGGCCGCCATTTCTTCCAAAGGAATCATTGGCCCATTTTTCAGATCCGCAACGATTACTGCATCACGCTATCTGGACATTCTTCGTGAATTTGTGGCGGTACAAACTGCCTTAGACGACACTGCGAACACCTCGTGGTTTATGCAAGATGGTGCCCGGCCACATCGCACGGCCGACGTCTTTAATTTCCTGAATGAATATTTCGATGATCGTGTGATTGCTTTGGGCTATCCGAAACATACAGGAGGCGGCGTGGATTGGCCTCCCTATTCGCCAGACATGAACCCCTGTGACTTCTTTCTGTGGGGACACTTGAAAGACCAGGTGTACCGCCAGAATCCAGAAACAATTGAACAGCTGAAGCAGTACATCTCATCTGCATGTGAAGCCATTCCGCCAGACACGTTGTCAAAGGTTTTGGGTAATTTCATTCAGAGACTACGCCATATTATTGCTACGCATGGTGGATATGTGGAAAATATCGTACTATAGAGTTTCCTAGACCGCAGCGCCATCTGTTGTTGAAAATTGTAACTACTGTAATTTCGAAAGTTTGTCTGCCTGAAAATGTACTGTTGTCCCAAGCATATTGCAACAAACGGTGTATTTCTATCGCTGCTCGTTTAGTTTTTATTGCCGTTTCAAATATACCGGTCATTTTTGAAACACCCTGTACTTACTGTATGTGCCTTTGAGTGGATAAGCTCCTCAGCTGAAGCAATGGGTCAGAGGCAAACGGCTAGGCTGCACATTTTTTGCTCCTCGATTACTAACTTTCTTTTTGTTTTTCATTTTTATACCCGTATTCGGAAAAGTGTTCCATTATGCACGATTTGCCACGAAATTATTGCCAGCGCGTGAAATCTTCAGCAATGTTACCGACATTCGTTTCCGAGTGAGACTGGTACGAAGAAATGTCATTGTGAGAAACCCGCCGTTGTGCAATGCTCGTGATGCTGGAGATTTTCATGTTTCCAATGTTTCTACAACTCTATCTTCTAAGCAAATACACCAAATCTTCATCAAGAATATATGCAACAATAAACTATAAGAATTAATACAAGAACTGATACAAGACTGAAGTTTAAGAATATGAAAATTTAAAAAGGTTGTAATCCCTGAAAATACCATACACATATACTCTTAGTATGTAATAAATATGATACTTATTGAGAAACCCACTTGTGCTTTTACATTTAATATAGCGCCCTTGTATCCCCTAACTTGATAAAAAAAAACATTCGTGTAGGGTAAACGTGTGCGGACATGGGCAGAAAAACGGAAAATATGTAAATAAGTAAAAACAATCATCGAGTTTAGAATACGGCGCGCAGAAGTGAGAAGGTGCGACGCTAGCTTCTGTGCCACCATTTCTCTGAGAGATTATTGCCCGCTAAAATTCATTCGAATTAAGTCGAAAACTTTGACCATCGTTTTGTCAGAAACGATCGAGTATTTAGGGATAAGCCGAGACACGCGTTTGCTTATTTGACTCCCCTTCCGATGGACGAAGTTTCTAGGAAATCGGGTTACGGCAACTGCTGTGTTCTGCTCTTAAGCCATGCACTATTTACATTGTGAATCAAAAAACTATGCAGATATATGCTCTGAAGTGCCCCAAAGAGGGCTATCCAGTGATTTATATCCAAAGTGGATTGCAGACTGCAGCTACCTGAGCGTGCTGGCCAACGATCGTCCTACTTCATATCTTGCCGAAGTATAGCGTGGCGGCCACGAAATGTCAGTAGAACGCACAACAAAATACTAGCTCATTCTGCCCGTGTGAGCCTATTGCAGCTTTCTGGAGACGGACAAGAGGAACCTTTTCAAGTCTAGTGCAAAAAACGGTAATAATTGGGGTGTATCATTTCAAAAATTAGAAAACTGATTGTGCTTTATTTCATTTATACTTTGTCATAAATTCCATTGTCGGGTAGAAGAACACTGCAAGATGCAACAGAAATGAACAAATTAAGTACAATATTAACCAAATCATTACATTCATGTTAATCATAAAATAGAGCTGTAAACAATGTAGACGATTCTCGATTGAAGTAGATACCGTCTGCTCACACGTGTCACTACAAATGTTTATTATGTCTGAGCAAAGCAAATGCTTATTAAGTATGAAGTGATATGAAGATGTATAAGGCAACCTGTATGTCTATTAAAGTGAAACAAATTTTTACATATTTTATATGTGAAGTGATGCATTGCCAACTACCATTCATGTTTCCAATCAAAGTCATAGAGAAATGTACCGCGAATGCGACATTATATATCTTTGACTGGGCATTGGATGTCAAATTTTCAGAAAAATTGTCTGCGTTATGGGTGACATGTGTGATCTGTTCTGACAACACAGATATATGTGAAAATTGACCGATAGCGGATTTCGAAGATAGTTTGCAAAATACTTTTCAGTTCACAGTAGAAGATACATAGTGAAGATACAAAATATGTTTGGAGCAATGAATTTTCTATTGCGGGTATCACGAATAAAATCACAAGAGAAATTGTAGAATTCTTAGCTTAAGTAAAGGATGCTATTATCTAAATATCAGACGTTTTTATGCAGATCAGCTGCCATAATAATGCACAAAAATACAAAATGTCAGTTTTCCTCACACTTAATGATTTCGTATTTGGATTACGCGTTTCGGTTAACTGTCATCATCAGATCTACCATGGGACAAAAATTCAAAACAAGGGATATACAATTATTTGCAGAGACTACAAAAATATTTTTCGTAAAAAGAAAAATATCCATGGGATGCTGATTACTTTCATAGATTACAAAATCAGAAGTCCTCACAATAAATAAGGCAAAAATACTGTAATATACGAGAAATGTATAGTTTAAAGCATTAACACCAAATAGTTTATAACATCAGTCCAATGTATATCATAATACTGTACGTCGTTCGAGGTGTCGGTGCATACGGGAGGCGACACATCACCGATAAGAAGGTAAATTAGTCGACTGCCATTTGATGGTGCTCAAGGCGCAAGAACAGCGCACACTATTTGACAGGGGACAGGTAAGTGCAAACATGAAGTAAATATCGATTAGTACGCTTTCCATTTTTGTTAATGTGTTAAGTAAACATTAAAGTGACAAACCCAGAAGTAGTAATACATGTACACCGACAGTATATGAGAGAGAATTCGTGGAGCTCAACAACAGCAAAAACAGTCAACAACAGAATATGATAAGAGGCAATGACCGAATCGAAGAAAAATGACTCCAAAGCAACCAGGGCTAAACCCATGGGGGCATATGGAAAATATATCTGTGATATGTGCAAAGAATGGTATATCCCATGTTTATAGTTTTTGTCTCATGGCAGTTACCAAAAATGGTTCAAATGGCTCTGAGCTCTATAGGACTTAACATCTGAGGTCATCAGTCCCCTTGAACTTACAACTACTTAAACCTAACTAACCTAAGGACATCACACACATCCATGCCCGAGGCAGGATTCGAATCTGCGACCGTAGCGGTCGCGCAGTCCCAGACTGAAGCGCCTAGAACCGCTAGGCCACTCCGGCCGTCCGCAGTTACCTAAATGCGTAAATAAAGTAAGATATAATGAAGCGCCGCCAAAACTGAAAAATTCTCCAAGTTTGAGCTATTATTCCGGTTGTGTTAAAAATTCTCGATGCTCTGATATTTCGCAGTTATAGTCTATGGCCCAAGGTTCATACTATGGAATGGTTAAATCTGATGCCATCAAACGGCTTGTTTATTACACACGGAAGATGATCCATCTATTAACTATCCTATACTCTTCAAGATTTGAGCTACACTGATTCTATTTTCACAAGTTACCAGCGTTAAATTAAAGTCATCAAACGGCTGAAAAGTTTTCTCTGTAGTGTCACTCGAAGTTTATTCATTCAGAACGTCATCCTACTCGCTGGTACGAAATGCAACTTCATATTTTTCTAAAGGATCTAGAGCTTTCATTCTTCTTTTATGTGTAGCACTTTAAAGTCATTTTTGATACCTTTGAGAGGGTGACCCGTTATCTGCTGTAATTTAAGTATGGGACGTGATTTCGTTAATGAGAACAGTCTGTTTTCTAGCAAAGATATTGCTGAATGAGAAAACTTAAGGATTTGAAGGATAATTTGGTAGAGGAGGCAGACCGTTCATCAAATCTGGTACCCGCTGACCTCCATCTACTCTACTATGCATAGGAATTGGCGTCTTCTAAGTGCCGGATATTTAGAATAAAGATGTTATGATTCTCATGGGGAACATTGGATTTTACATTGGTATATCTGTTACATGCATGTACACTTAACCTTTCTACAATTACATTTAGGATGAAAATCTTCATTTACCAGGTGGTTATAGTTAAAATGCAGCTAATCACAGAGGTCCAGTATGGGCTGTAATTATCATATGGCCGCGAAACTTGATGTGTATGCTAATGTGTTAATGCGAAACCGGAATACGCTGGAAAAAATTAGTTTCAGTTTGGGCTACCAGGTGAAAATATGGCACTGTGACTGCAAGAAACAAGCATAGAAATGTTTCTATACTATGTGATCAAAAGTACCGGACACCCCTAAAAACATACGTTTTTCATATTAGTTGCATTGTGCTGCCACCTACTGCCAGGTACTCCATATCAGCGACCTCAGTAGTCTGATGACTGACAGAGACCGCCGACAGTTGAAGAGGGTCGTAATGTGTAATAGGCAGACATCTATCCATACCATCACTCAGGAATGCCAAACTGCATCAGGGTCCACTTCAAGTACTATGACAGTTAGGTGGGAGGTGAGAAAACTTGGATTTCATGGTCTAGCGGATGTTCATAAGCAACACATCACGCCGGTAAATGCCAAACAACGCCTCGTTTGCTGTAAGGAGCGTAAACATTGGACGACTGAACAGTGGAAAAAAATTTTGTGGAGTGACGAATCACGGTACACAATGTGGCGATCCTATGGCAGGATGTGGGTATGGCGAATGCCCGATGAACGTCATCTGCAAGCATGTGTAGTGCCAGCAGTAAAATTCGGAGGCGGTTGAGTTATCGTATGGTCATGTTTTCCGTGGAGGGGGCTTGCACCGATTGTTGTCTTGCGCGGCACTATCACAGCACAGGCCTACATTGATGTTCCAAGCACTTTCCCGCTTCCCACTGTGTAAGAGCAATTCGGGGATGGCGATTGCGTCTTCCAACACGATCAAGCACCTGTTCATAATGCAAGGCCTGTGGAGGAGTGGGTACATGACAATAACATCCCTGTAATGCACTGGTCTATACAGAATGCTGACCTGAATTTTGTAGAACACTTTTGGGATGTTTTGGAACGCCAACTTCGTGACAGACCTCACCGACCGACGTCGATACCTCTCCTCAGTGCAGCACTCCGTCATGAATGGGCTGCTATTCACCAAGAAACCTTCCAGCACTTGGTTGAACGTATGCCTGCGAGAGTGGTTCAAATGGTTCAAATGGCTCTGAGCACTATGGGACTCAACATCTTAGGTCATAAGTCCCCCAGAACTTAGAACTACTTAAACCTAACTAACCTAAGGACATCACAGACACCCATGCCCGAGGCAGGATTCGAACCTGCGACCGTAGCAGTCCCGCGGTTCCGGACTGCAGGGCCAGAACCGCTAGACCACCGCGGCCGGCCCTGCGAGAGTGGAAGCTGTCATCAAGGCTAAGGGTGGGCCAACACCATACTGAATTCCAGCATTACTTGTAAATAATTTTCAGGCAGGTATCCGGATACTTTTGATCACATAGTGTAGATGTAATTAATTAGGTAAAGGACGTGAGCAGTAAAGGTCAAACAAGAGAGAAAGGCATTAACCATCGCTTACACAATTTGTTCAATATGAGCACCGGAGGTGTCGAATAGTTGCTGCATCGGTAAAACGATGTGATGATCAGTTGCTCGCAGCAGTTTCGCTGGAACCTGAGCAACGTGTTCCTGTATAAAGTCGTTCAGATCAGGCAGAGTTCGAAAGTGTCCGTGGTAAACGTGTTCTTTCAGATATCCCCAGAGCTAGAAGTCACTGGTATTCAGATCAGGTAATTTGCAGTCCTTGCATCGGAATAACCTCTGGAGATGATGAATTCGTGGAAGGTTTCATTAAGCAGATCTTTCACTGGGCGAGTGACATGAAGTGTTGCCCCATCTTGCATGAAAACTATGGTTTCCATATAGTTGCGCTCTTCTAGAGCAGGAACCACGTGTCGTACCAGGTGGTCTCGATAACGTGTAGAATTCACGGTATGCATGACAAGCCCTCTATCAGCATTCTCTTCGAAGAAGAACGGACCGAAAATAAAGTTGCTTGTAAATCCATTCCACACAGACACAGGGCGAGTGCAGCGGCTCTTCGTGCAAAACACAAGTTTTAACAGTACCTCAAACTCGACTGTTCTGTGAGTTCATTGCACTCTGTAGGGTAAAATGTGCCTCGTCACTCCACAGAATATTACTCACTCACATGTCATCAACTTCGAGTTTCGTGTGTGTATGTGTGTGTGTGTGTGTGTGTGTGTGTGTGTGTGTGTGTGTGTGTGTGTGTGGAGCCTATTGGCCCTCAAAGGCGAGATTATCAGCGCCCTTACTCTCATTAAAACAAATGAATCTGCGTAAAATCTCTAAAATGGTTGCTTACCCAAGCACCGAATTGATCACGCAATCACTCTATCTCACATGAACTAAAACAGCGGAGACAGGGTAAAATAGCTATACATAAGATCAAAACACATGTAAAAATACAAATCAGCTAAAAAAAAGCACAGGGCAATTGCACTGGCTGACTACTTACAAAATACATGTGTGAGCCAGTCACTCAGCTAAGACATTAAAATCATCTTCCTACAATCTTGGGAAAATGCTGGACAATTCACAAAACTTTTAAGCTCGAATCACATTCGTTTGAACGTCTCTTAAAACAGAGAGCAGATCTGTCGGCGATTCCTCCCCATCAACTTCGATCAGTGCCAGAAACTGAAGAGCAAATTCAGAACGTTATTGCAGATCATGAGGTTTCAGTTGCTGCGCCGTCTAGATTTTGTACGGGTACCAGTGTAATATAGACCGCAAAACTTTTCATACTCTTGACCGTGGAATAGCAATTCTCGTGACTCTGTACGAACACTAACACTACTCATGGCACGTGCTGCATAGTCAGTTACATCAACAGCAATCTCGTTAGTAACTTCCACCGTGATAGGACGCCTTCTTCTTCTATGTTCAACACCAAGCTCAGACGTGTTTTTTATTTCATTATCTTCTTCTTTAAACCATTTAATGATACCGGGCCTCTCTTCAGAGCTTTCTCAGTCGGTGATACTCTCTCTATGCAGCAAGTAATTTCTACCGTTCGCATGGAACCGTTTGACTAAGATGGTTCAAATGGCTCTGAGCACTATGGGACTCAACTTCTCAGGCCATAAGTCCCCTAGAACTTAGAACTAGTTAAACCTAACTAACCTAAGGACATCACACACATCCATGCCCGAGGCAGGATTCGAACCTGCGACCGTACCAGCTGCGCGGTTCCGGACTGAGCGCCTAGAACCGCTAGACCACCGCGGCCGGCCGTTTGACTAAGAGCGCACCCTCTCTCTCCTCGATATGCATACTGTTCACTCACGTTACGGCTTGTCAAATGACAGCATGGATGTTATAACGTCATTGAAACCGTATACAGTGCCAGATTTGCACCCGGTGACCAGAAACTAGAATAATTTTTTGCAGCTTGAAACGATTCCGCATTATTGCATTAGCATATCTACCAAGTTTCGCTAACGTACCATAATTACACTCCACACTGGACCTTCTTGAGTAGCTACACTTTAATTGTAACTAACTTGTACTTTTAACAAATGTCCAGTGCACTTTCTACCAGTCACATGACAAACATCCTTACGACGATGAAACTCGTCGCTTGCTTTTGCGTGCATGGCTGAAGTTACTGCATTCACTGCTTGTGTTATACGACGTCGCTTTTGGAAGGCGCAGCACAGAAACAGATTTACACAAAATGTGGCAAAAAATTATATACCGTGGGATCCGCAGTAAGTGGGTACGTTGAGCGCAGTTGATATGTTTTTAATGCCCAACCATTTTTACTAATTAACTAAATTAATTACATTTATAAAGATTTTCAGTACGAAGACTTTTTATAAGATAAAAAATCATTCTCTTATAAAAAATGTTCGTAACGATTATCTTTATAAATATAATATAATTAATTTAATTAATTCGTAAAAACGTTTGTGCACTAAAAACATACCAAGTGCGCTCAACGTACCCTCTTACTACTGTGATCAGGCGATCAAGGTCGCTATGCGAGATCCATATTCCCCTTAAGGCCGATACATTGTTGAGGCTGTATATGCTACAATAATCAGGCAGTACAGTTGTAACTGAATTGTCCCTGTTGAAACGGAGAACACAAAACGCCTTTTATTCCTGTCTCATCACCTTCTCGACCCATAGCGCATCGCGTGATGTACGTCCCAGCTGCATCAGGAGAATCCTACCGGCAACTTCAGGAACGATACACAGAAACTGACGCCAGGGTACACTTTCAGTATCGATGCGAAAGTTAAAATACATTCCCGGTTTCTGTTTTTATTTGTGCAGAAGATATAGTCTTGTGACATCGGATAAATCAGTTTAGAATAGCCTGCGTTTTGAAACTAATGGAAAGGTCATTTCCGGCGTAAATGAGTGTTTTGGCGATATTCTGGAATCGAATTTTAAGGATGGAATCTAGCTAGTAGCAGTGCGCTGGATAAATTGCGTGGAAGGAGATTTCTTCAATATTACGCCTTCGTTCCATCATATAATTTCATCAACGGTCTCATCACGTTGTTTGAGTAAAGTCAGAGACCCTACGCAGCCTCTCTGTGGGTTAAGCCGCATTTACTTTTATTTCGATTCAACTTCAAACGGAAAGAGTACAGGATGGAGGCAAAGGAATCGCCCTTCTGTCATTTGAGACGGGCCTTCAAACCGAAAGCGGCTAGGTGAGCCGTGATAGGCAAAGCAATTATATTCGCAACGGTTTCCGCGCCCTTGTCAAGATTCCTGGGGAGCAGTCTACTGCGTACAAAGGGATTCCTCGCCAGAAATGAAGCACATTCAGTTCGGTCACGTCTGTTGCACCGCAGACGCGGCGGTGGTCGCAGGACTCTGCAGTGCCGCCAGAGAAGTCGAAGCTGGCCACCGGGAATAGATTTACGTACCACAAGCATCACTAATGGCCCGCATAACGCCGACAACGAATTTACGACCGCCCACATAAGCTCTATCTTTGCTCGTACTCGGCAGCTGGTGATGCAACTTTGTACACACAATCGTTGTCAGTGCGTTTCACCACACGGATGAGAACGTAAAATTTTAGTTCTACTAAAAACATGAAACATTTTCTGAGTTTATATGTAAAAATAGAGCACCAGAATTTTTTAGGTAATTACATACTGACCTTACGACTTATCTTAGAAAATAGATTAAGGAAAGGCAAACCTACGTTTCTATCATTTGTATACTTAGAGAAAGCTTTTGACAACATTGACTGGAATACTCTCTTTCAAATTCTGAAGGTGGCAGGGGTAAAATACAGGGACCGAAAGGCTATTTACAATTTGTACAGAAACCAGATGGCAGTTATAAGAGTCGAGGGGCATGAAAGGGAAGCAGTGGTTGGGAAGGGAGTGAGACAGGGTTGTAGCCTATCCCCATGTTATTCAATCTGTACATTGAGCAAGCAGTAAAGAAAACAAAAGAAAAATTTGGAGTGGGAATTAAAATCCATGGAGAAGAAATAAAAACTTGGAGGTTTGCCGATGACATTGTAATTCCGTCAGAGACAGCAAAGGACCTGGAAGAGCAGCTGAACGGAATGGACATTGTCTTGAAAGGAGGATATAAGATGGACATCAACAAAAGCAAAACGAGGATAATGGAATGTAGTCGAATTAAATCGGGTGATACTGCGGGAATTAGATTAGGAAATGAGACGCTTAAAGTAGTAAATGAGTTTTGCTATTTGGGCAGCAAAATAAGTGATGATGGTCGAAGTAGAGAGGATATAAAATGTAGACTAGCAGTGGCAAGGAAAGCGTTTCTGAGGAAGAGAAATTTGTTAACATCGAGTATAGATTTAAGTGTCAGGAAGTCGTTTCTGAAAGTATTTGTATGGAATGTAGCCATGTATGGAAGTGAAACGTGGACGATAAATAGTTAGATAAGAAGAGAATAGAAGCTTTCGAAATGTGGTGCTATAGAGGAATGCTGAAGATTAGATGGGTAGATCACATAACTAATGGGGAGGTATTGAATAGAATTGGAGAGAAGAGAAATTTGTGGCACAACTTGACTAGAAGAAGGGATCGGTTGGTAGGGCATATTCTGAGGCATCAAGGGATCACCAATTTAGTATTGGAGGGCAGCGTGAAGGGTAAAAATAGCATATGGAGACCAAGAGATGAATACACTAAGCAGATTCACAAGGATGTAGGTTGTAGTAGGTACTGGGAGATGAAGAAGCTTGCATAGGATAGAGTAACATGGAGAGCTGCATCAAGCCAGTCTCTGGACTGAAGACCACACACACACACACACACACACACACACACACACACACACACATACTTTCTGCGATTTCTTATTGTTGTTTACGTTCACCTCCGTGCCTGAGAGGTCAGCGTGTCTGACTGCCAAGCGGAGGACGTGGTTTCAATTTCCAGTACTGCTAAGCACATTGTTTTTTGGTGAGAGGACTGGAAATAGCGGATTCAGCTCCATGAGGACAACTGAAAAGTAAATTGAATGAGTAGTCTCGGATGACAGTGTGCTGGTTCATGCTCCTCCATACCGCATTCCATTGACGTTATTTGGCGGAGGACGAGTCGGAGGCCGGTCACCATCGTGTTCTTATTTGTCTATTTAATTCCATAATTAGTTTCGGGTGGGTTCTCATTCAGCATTAAATACTCAGAACAAGGGTTATACAAGGGGTTTCGAGCCCTTTTCACCAAAGGTGTAGGAGTGACAGATCACGTCATGGGGAACAACTTTTGTTAGAGACAAAATGTTTGCCGACGCTTGCCGTCGACCATAGGAGACTTTTATCTTTGGTCATCCCCCTGAGAGGCGGCAGATGTTGGCACTCTGCGACATGCATATCAAACGTGTGTTGCCTATAATTTAGTCGTCTGCTCTGAGTGGAAGGGGCTTCCCTATTCGCTTCTAAAATATGTTTCTCCGCTTAGAGACAATCAATTTTAAGAGGCTCCGGAACGCCCTATACTTGCAATGTTAAAATAACGCTTAAAAAATTACATATTTCCTCACAAAGTATTTGAGGTAGGAAGTTGAACTTTTTACAGATTATTTATTGGAATATGGGCTACAACTTAACACAGGGATTTTACAAAATTTTAGTTCAGTTATTAAAGATGATTTTTTTTCAATTGTAATGAAAATTCACAACATTTTTTTGCAATTTTTTATTTATATATTCAAAAATATACAGTTTTTTGGAAAAAGGCTGTGTTAAATTATGCAGAAGGTACTGTGTAACATTTACTGAAAGTTTGAAACAAATATGTTTGGAAGATCCTTAGAAAACATGTAATTAGTATGAGAAAATAAAAGTTTTGGGAATCGAGCGACAAAGATTGGATTATCTTTTTAGTGCATTCCAGGTCCATAGGATGGATTATCTTCATCCTTTGCAAACTCCTCCTCCAGCTTCCTCTTGTTCCTCCTCCTGTTTACTCTTGCTTGTATTTCCAGACTCTTTACAGCCCTGTCTGCAGCCCGAAGGCGTTCCTTGTCTAAAGCAAGAATCGCTCGTACCATGTTAGAACCTATCTTCATTCCCATATTTCTAAATACCTTGCACCTTACAATGTTGCCATCATTGAAAGTCGCAACAGCATCATACACACCGAAGTGAAGTGTTTCTATTCCAACAAATACAGTCTTGGGGATTCTCGACCATATAACACTATTTACACTTTCATTGGGGTTTTGAGTTTTTCTGTGAATATACTTTTTCAACAGTTCAGGTGCTGCTAAGTCTCTGAAAATAGGTTTTATCACCTCCATTATTGCATGAGGCAGACTATGCTTATGACTGTACACTTCACCAGTTAGCAATCCTTTGTTATATTTACACCAACTGTCTTCTTCTTTGGGACACAAGCTATGTTGGGGATTTTCATCGGTTGAAGAAGTATGAAAAAAAAGAGCCCAAACAGCCTTCTTCATTTCGTCGACACTTTGTGTATTTTGCCTAATAGCCATTCCATAATAGTTCTGTATTTTGTCAATTACACTGTCAGTTAACCTTCCCTTCCCATCCAACCCTTTACCATCACTGAGTTTTTGTTTTTTGTACGAAGCTTTCAGTCGCCGAAGTCTTGTTCCCATTCGCTTCTGTACGTGTCCAATACACTCAAATTTCTGCACTACAGCATCATCACCATAGGGCTTCAGTCCTTGAACATGTTTGAAACTTTTAGAATCACCGTCACCAAGGTAATTAACATATCGCACTTTATCACACGCCTCAGAACGCTGGAATATACTGGCAACACCAGCCACTTCCATTCCTCCACTACTGCCACTATAGTTAGCTTTGCAATTATTTTCATGTGTACCTTTATATTTTTGTGGACATCTACAATACTTTGATATTACTGCTACATCTAAAACTTTCCCTGTATACATACTGGTGGCAGATACTACACCATGAAGAGATGTGTGTCCCCGTTTATGCCAGGGACCATCGAACGCTGCAGTCAAATCTCTGTTACCATTATTTTCCATTACTGCCTCTTCCACAGCGTTCTTCATAGATTCTATACAGACATCTTCTACTTTAGATTCTATTAATTTATTATAGGTCGTAAACTTGGTTGGGGGATTTGGAAGATTCATGATGTCACAGAAAATTGCACCTGCAGTAGCACCCTTACCAACTGAATGCAAGGAATAAAGAAATCTAATGTTGTGTTCGTAGATTTTGCTACCATTTTCTTCAGTTGCAGTTACTGCAACACTGTTCCAAAAGGTGGTCATGTATGAACACTTATCACATTTCAGTTGTATTTCACTAGCAAGTCCTACGTGCTTTATTATGGAGAGTTCCAGACCAACTTCACTACAATGAATACATCTTACACAATTTGAAAAAATTCCTTTGAGAACCGACATATCAAATATTTCATTCACATCCGATTCGCCCATAAAACATTCATAGTTTTCACTCATTGAACCAAGCTTCTTCTGTGAAGTATTTTCTTTCCCACTTTGACTGCTATGGGCAGGTGTACTTGGGAGGTTAGGTTCACTCACTTGGTTATCGTCTTTATTGTTTACAGTAATAACACATACCTTTGGCTTTCCAACATTTCTCCTTTTCTTAAAAGCCTTCAGAGGATTTCTAATAACTTTACTTTTACTCATTATTATACTTCAACAAAACAGAGACTCAAGAAACAGAATTAATTACGAATATTTTCGAGATAACGACAGAGTAAATAAACATGAAACAATCGACAATCACACCAGCGATATATATTGAACCATCACAGGTTAGCCACAACACATACTTTATCTCACATCACTAAAATGTACCTGATGAACACGGACGTTAATAATAACACCATTTGACAGCAGTTTAACAGCGCCACAGTGGGTCACGCCCATGTAGAACACATTTCAAAAAAAATTTAAAAATAGTTGTAGTCTTCGGAATTGAATAAATTATATATCTATTAAAAGGTAATAGTCTGCAGATTCAGAAAAGGCAAAAAACTAAAAATTGAACTTTTCATGATTTTGAGCCTTTCCGGAGCCCCTTAAGGTTTTCTTGTTCAAAAATACTACCAATTTACTGGGGAAGGTAGTATGCATACGCAGCACACCTCATTAGTAGATCCTGTTAGTTACGTGAAATCTCGTCGTCTCAGTGCCGGAGGATTATACAGATGCTTTGCGTCGTTGGGATGCGTCAGCGAACATTATTCTGTAACAAAAGCTGTTCCGCAGGACGTGATCTATCAGCTCTAGATGGTTCATACAAAGACTTCGAAACAACCTGTACAAAAATAATTATTTTTGTTAGCTATCCCACTGGTATTGTTTGGTGTCAATACGCAGGTACAAGACCGTATTATAACACTTAGCTCCTTGAATCCTCACCAAACAATTCAGATATTTAATGATGGATCTTCCACTCTGTTAAAATTATAATAGACCTTTCTCTAACAAATCGACCATCGTACCTGTTAATCATGGATTTTGAAAAGTCTTAGGTAAAGAAACTTCCTGACAGATTAAAACTGTGTGCCGGACCGAGACTCGAACTCGGGACCTTTGCCTTTCACGGGCAAGTGCTCTAACAACTGAGCTACCCAAGCACGACGCACGACCCGTCCTCACAGCTTCCTCTGCAAGGTTCGCAGAAGAGCTTCTGTGAAGTTTGGAAGGTAGGAGACGAGGTACTGGCAGAATTGAAGCTATGGGAACGGGTTGTGAGTCGTGCTTGGGTAGCTCAGTTGGTAGAGCACATGCCCGCGAAAGGCAAAGTTTCCGAGTTCGAGTCTCGGTCCGGCACACACTTTCAATCTGTCAGGAAGTTTCATATCAGCACACACTCCGCTGCAGAGTGAAAATCTCATTCTGGAAGTCTTAGGTATGTTGTAGAGGAACCTTTCTGAGAACCTGACTGGCGAATTTTCATGCGACAGCTCCCAGTTTCCGAGAAGATCGACGTTGAAATTTTATGCGTACCCTCTATATTCGTACTGTAGTTATCATCCGAGGTACTGAGGGTAAGGTAACGCTTAGAGTTCACGGCTACCAAGGTGGGCGATACGGCTTCAAATCATGCTCGTGTACTTTCTTCCCCCCTCAATTTCATCATACAGAATATCAGTAAACAGTATATTTCATTAAACATTATTCAAAAATAGTTATTTTCGACGTAGTAATTTCATTAATAAATCACTACAGGAAAATTTTTTCAGATGTATTTACCGTTTGTTCGCTATCGCTTGCAATGCTTGCAGTGCTACAACAGAGTTCAGGATGGTATTTGTCATAGAAGGATCCAATACACAATTTCGTAGAGCAGCACGAACGTGTAATGCAAGCTACTGCCTTGTAAGAACAGGGATTTTTCAGAAGAGATACTGGAAAACACAGTTCGTTTAAAATCAAAAAGAATGTTCCGTCTCCGATCAACGTTGAAAGTAACTACGTGTATCTGATCATTCCTGTGAAAGCAGGAGCACTAAATTAACGCCGAATCAAAGAATGTATTTTTATGGAATCTTCCCTCGAAGTGATTTCTATTAGTCGTTGACAAGTCGAGAGCATTTTTAATTTTCTTTCGTAAAATTTTAACCAGCCTATAAAGATAAATATCACAGGGTTGGCAAAGTGGGGTACATTTGGGTCGGATAACTTTTACGGTGCGTATGCGTGCTTTCATGTACATACATCTCATTATAAAGTGTTTGACGAGTCTGTCCTCTCCACGAAACAATACTGTAAAGAAACTTTTCTTGTCTCACATACATATGAATGACAGATTTTCAAATCTCTTCGTTCAGCACTCTCGTGATCTTCCCTGATATCGTGCAAGTCACAGTTACATTTTTAAGTTATGCGTCAATTTTGCCACTTTTTTTGAACAATCCGACTAATTTCCCATGACAGTTGTTGGAAATATATAAAAAAGTTAGGGAATATGTTTCCAGACGCAGTTATGTTATACTACGCTGTGAAGGAATGACTAATATTGTTCAGATACTTTTTCTGCAGAGGGACGGTTTTCACTCCTTGTTCCACAAGAGATCTTCTTTACGTCGATTGGTATTGGAATCCGGTTTTATCGGTAATAATTATGTAATCTAAGTCAAAATTAAGGAAGAGTATATCCGTCTGTATCTGGAGTACATCCGCAGCTGATACTGCTTCGTTCAGCATTGTGAACTCTTTGGAGCCTCCCTAATATTTGGAATCTTAACTACGAAGCGCATGATTGATTTATCAACGAAATTACTACGGTGAAACTGACTATTTTTGAGTAATTTTGCATGATATATACCAATTCGTGATATTCCGTGTGACGAAATTGAAAACAATAAATAAATAAAAGGATGGCATTTGAAACCATACCGCCAGCGTTGTACCTGCGAACCTTAGCTACGGCGTTACACTCGCATGGCCGAAACGCGAATTAATATTACAGGCACAGGTAGTAGCCCAGAACTTCAACATGGATTTTCTCGGAAGGTAGGGACGTCGCACGATATGCTGTTAGCCATGTACTCAGGACATGTCCCTCTTCAACATATCTAAGACTCATGAAAATCCGTGATTATAAGGTCTGATCGACCCCTTGTAAGTAGTTTTATGTAAATACGCGGACGATTGTCAGAGCTACATTTTGCATGGTATTATTCAAAACAAATAATTTGGTAGCATTCACAGCTATCACAGGTCACATCGTTCACTTTTCAGTTTAGTTGGCACTAGGGCTGGTTCTGTTGATCGGTAAAAACTTGACCGAGTTGTCATCAAACCTGGAGCTGGGGCATCTCGTAGTATAATGTCAAAACTGGTTGGTGTAGCTTACGGTGCGCAGCACAGGCAGACTCCAACACCAATTCGATCTCGGATTCCCTCATTTCAAACCAGATGTTTTTCATCAAATCTGCTCCATCATATTCATCAACCCCAATAGCAATTCTCAGTCATACGATCTGCTTTCACTCTCCCCTATCGATCAAACAGCTTCTGGAGGAACCTTCTCCCTGTTCCCGTAGTATTTGTTTTTCATAGCCTCTGACATGTAACGGAGTGACGTCATCATTCTCTGGTCTCCCGTTTCCGATCTGCGTCGAACTTCCATCGGCGGGAGTTGATAAACAGGTCTCCAAGAACTATGTGGCAGTTGGCTGTTTCTCCTGTCACTTCGGATGTCCGTGATGAACTACTGAGAGGACCCGTTCTTCTGTCATGTGTGGGCGGAGTGGGAGTTCACAGAGAATGCAGCTGTTCATCCGTCGCTGTCACCGACTGACTCCTTACCTTTTTTCAAAGGACGCATTCTAATCGAGCACCAAATTGTTCTGATTTTTCACTTTGTTTCTCAATAAAAGCACTCCTGGGCGGGTGTTTGGTGTTTCTGAAACGTTCTGTAATCGCTGCAGGCCATCGATCAGACAAAAACAGTCAGACGACAGAAATGTGCACTAACGAGTGACGTTGATGATGGTATAAACGAGATTCCAGAATAATTTGAAACAATAATTTGATTTGTATTTCATCTGTTGATTTTCATGTCTGTGCTCATGGTACAAAGTCTGCTTGTATCACAGCAGTGACGTAGAATTAGTCTGAAATTTTAATAATCTGCTAACACCAACGTGACTCAAATTTGCATCTATTATATGTACTACCAACGACTCCCGTTCGCTACATTATTTTTATGCAAAACGGAAATTTATCTAGAATTTGTAATACCACGCCTGTGGCGAACGTGAATGAAATGCACGATACAGTAAAGATGTGCCTCACTGACATGATTAGGCGTGCAAGAGGACCAAACGATCCAGGTTTTGATCCCAAAAAGTGTTATATCACTTTTCTTGCTCTGTTTTACAATGGCATAGCATTTGAGCCCCAGGTCTTCTTTCTGGAACTGTGCGCTATCTTTACAGACAAGTGGGAATTCCATGTTCATTGTACACGATGAGTTCTATGTCTGCTATTTTTGGAGACAGGCTGCCCATGTCAGGTGAATCATGTGTCCAAAGGTTATTCGTTTTGTGCACACACTGTAGTATTCTTTCGAAACTGAGGTTTACCTCATCCCTGCGCAAAGCGGCTTCCAGGATGGCATTCGACCAAATAATTTGGGCACGGCAATAAGTTTCCTAATCGAAACAGTTCATTTCCTGGTCTGCATTTGAAGTCATAGTACCAAAATTAATTGCGAACGGGCCGTGGCGCCATAGAAGCTGCACATTACAGATATTCGCTCATGCCCACTCACTGTGAGTCACGGTGAATGCAAATGCATAGAACCAATCATACAACGACATTCAATGTTAGATAACATTAGGTTTGCAGCTGTTCCAACAACGACGACTTTCAACCTCTAGCGACAAGGGACGTACTGCCAAAGTATCGTGGCGTAAAGGTGTTCACGCGTTTATTTCTGTTTGTTGCGCGGTTCATTCGTGTCCTGCAGTTACGCATAATCAGTACCATTTTTAAGGTTGTGTGTCTTATTGTCGGCCGGTGTGGCCGAGCGGTTGTAGGCGCTACAGTCTGGAACCGCGCCACCGCTACGGTCGCAGGTTCGAATCCTGCCTCGGGCATGGATGTGTGTGATGTCCTTAGGTTGGTTAGGTTTAGGTAGTTCTAAGTTCTAGGGGAATCATGACCTTAGATGTTAAGTCCCATAGTGCTCAGAGCCATTTTGAGTATTATTCAACATGTTTACCGTGGCAAAGAAACAAAAAGTGCAGATAAGTGTAACAGCCAGTTTCTAACTTGGTGATCTCAGAAATACATCAAGACTTTAAAAAATCAACAAAGCGGTGTGCGTTTTACATTCCGAGACAGTGGTAAGTAGAAAATCGTCTGTAAGCGGTGCTGAGAATCAAATCACAAATCTTTCTGTCCGAAAAGCAAACCAGAGCAAAATGAATTCATTACATGTGCTATTAAACACAGGAATAGACAGTAGACATCAATGATGAAGTATCTCAGCAAGGATTGACATACCGGTGCCGCAAGTTTCTCGGCTGCAAATGTCATTGCTCGGATGGTAAACGATTTGTCGACGGGAAATTCTTTAAGGGAGGTCGGTTGGCATGTGCCTCATTACTTTCCGAAGGTTTTGAAAACAAAGGTAAAATTATTTTAATGTTGAACAACAAGTACACTGTTGTAGTTCTACTGATTTCTATTTCTTTCTAACTAGTTTTCGGGTTATTGGGCCATCTTCAGGTTATTTATTTCAAAACAGTTTTCGGCTTATTGGACCATGTACAGGTTATCAGAACAAAATCAGTGTACTTGTTATGCAACTTTGAACATGGAAATGTTCAACCAAGAAGCAACGGAGGAATCGATAAAAAAGGGTAAGATTACTGAGAGCATCATACATACTTTTTATCTGGAGAAACAATAAAAAAGTCCTCTCCTTATATTTAGCTACGTCTTGACTGCTGTTTCTGTTACATATTGTGTTGTAAATGACATCAAAGAAGAGTTAATTGCGATAATATCGTTTGCAGCAGTTACAAATTGCACGAATATTTGTATGGCTGTTAAAAACTTGCATACTGAAAAAGAAACAGGAGCAAGCAAAATTGTTTCGATAACGACTGATGGAGCTCCCAATATGGTGGGCAAAAAATGGCTTTGGGAGTTTATTCTGAGCACACAATGGGCAGTCTATTCTTGAATTCAGCTGCACCATACATCAACAATCATTGCGCGCAAAGAACGGCTGCACTTTCCTTGACAATTCGGTGGCCGTAATTACAAAAATTGTGAACCTTATATCGTTGCAAGCTTCCAATAAATCAAAGTTCGAAGCATTGTTAGGTGATGTCAACTCGGTGTACAATGGCTTACTGCTGTGTAACAATTTTCGCTCGCTGAGCCGCGGCGACATACTTCTACAGTTTTAGGATTATTTGGAATAAATCAGGCTGCCTTTACATGCAGGGTTACTGGATATTACGTGATTTATCAAATTGTTGTTTTTTATTGTTATTTCCCAGCATTTCAGTGATTTGTACAAACAAAACAGTTATTCCTATAATAGATCCTATTCGCGCTTTTGAGGCTAAAACGCACGTTTTTAATAGCAATATTGTTTCCAGAAAGCCACAAGTATTTCGAAATTCGAAAAAATTTTCCAGCCACTTGGGTTTGCACGAGAAGTCAGACCAAGACAAAGTCACAAACTCTTCTGCAATACATTCATCAATGGGAGAATTCACATCCAGGATTTCTCAGTTCAAAAATGATCAGAAACACTAAAATTTATTATTTATTGAGATGTGACTAGAGGGGATAAACTGAACCCGTCTGAATTTGATTGGTTGAAAATTGATGAAATTGAAATGCAGCTGATTAATTTCCATTCGAAACAAAAAAAGAATTGGAAGTAAACGAACTAGAAAGACTATTAGGTAATAGCAGAAAAGGTGCCGACATTAAAATCATGGAAACATGGAATTCAATTCCAGACACACGTAACTGTCTAAAGAAGCTGCTGTAATAACATTAAAGTCTCGCTAAGAAACTGTTTGTCAATGACTCGAGTTCAAATTACGTGTGTAATTTTTCTTCCATGTTTATTTTATGATTGCTGTATAAAAGATCTATTTCTGGTTACAAATAAAACGTAGTAACGTGGAAGTATTTAGTTTTACTTTTTATTATTCAGTAGAGTCCAAATTTAAATGCACTATCAAATATCAAAACATATATACTCATGCACTATCATATGTCCAAACGCACAAAATAAACAAGGAAAATAGTGTTATATTCGATATCAAATTTGTCTTACAGTTAGTTTGAGGGTACTCATGGTCGTATTAAACATTTCATTTGAATAAATGGCGCGTATGAGTATAAAGCTTCACCATCCCTGCTATAGACAAACTGTGGGAATAGGGTCCTAAATTTCTTAACACTGGACAAAGCATGTCTGCCATCGCCAGCCACTGCCTCTCACCACACGCAGTCGTGATATGCATCGCTTGATCTCCATCTATAGCGCATGAACTAGGAACATACGGGTTCAACGTCCCACAAAGTTTACCAATAAAACAAGCGAGCTACGTGTGCAAGAGCACAGCCAACAAACTGTTTATCCTCACTATAAATCCTATCCTGCCAACGACCCTGAGTATAGTTCAGATTACAGTGGGCTAGTCAATATAGATTATCACAGCTATCCCTAAGCTTTTGCAGCTACCAATAAAATATTGTTCATCTCACTATTAATTAGCAGAAGCGTGTGTCAGTGGCATCCAGTATAAACAAGGCTTTATGTCCTTTTATGAATACTGATTACGAAATAATTCCCTCCTCAGCTAATGAGGCACTGACACTCTCTTATTTCGTAACTACATCCGAAACGAGCGGTCGCATTACCAAATACCCTTCATCGTACATTCCACAGTGCAAGAGACATTACACGCAAAATTTAACTATGTAACTTAACATAGAAGAAGTGACCAAATGTCGGACACACGAATGATCATGATTGTCCAGAAGTTACCTTGAATGGTGAATAAGGATAGTTTACGCATTTCGTATTCGTCAACAAGCTGCTTCGACTCCGAAATCCTTTGTTAAAACTGTGATACACAAGCGATAATAAATGAGTTAACATGGTGTATCTTTCTCTTAAATAACTCTCAGTTATTTCAACTAATTTAAAGCAAATAATAAACTGTTTTGATATTACGATTTATTACCAGGTCCACATTTTTGAAACGTAAATAAATGAGAAGATACCTATTGTATAACGATTACATTCAACCTTTATAAGAAACAGAGTTAAGGCGAATGATATTAGCATACATTAAAGGAACATGTTATCTCAACAAACAACGCGAACAATAGTGAACTCGAGCTCTACTTCTGTCAAAGATTCGCTTCCGCTATTTGTTTTCACTCTAATAACAAATTGGCAGTGCGTTGTGCTTCTGAAAACAGACAATTATTTCTTCCCAATCGTAATAAAAATTTCAACAGAAGTATAAAAAGAAGAATGAAAGGAAGGAAGAAAATGTGTAGTGGCAAAAGTCAATTTGCCCTATTTTATGTAATCTGAACACGAGAAACTGGATAAGAGAGTTGAATAACTATCTGCTAGTGAGTTCTTGCTACCATTACAATATTAAGTTTTCCAGCCAAAGATGAAGTCCAGTGCACAAACAAATTTCGATGTCAAGTGGAACATAAAGAAAGGTAAAGGGCTGGAGGGCAATTGCACCTCGTTGTCTGTCGGACTGTGTGCATTCGTGTTTAGCAAAAAGATACCGACACCTCTATTTTTGACGGTTGATTGATGGAAATGTGAGTTTCAGAAGTGAATAATACCAGAAATCTCAGTCATAAAAGAATAAAAAGAAAGGAATTGTAGTGTGGTTGATAATAAGGTGGGAAACGAGGAGCAGTAACCACTTTTATAACGCTCCCTGTGAGAGAAATGACGCAACGCTATTTTCTTAACAAGAGAGTTATGATGAACAGTGGTAAAGAACACACGCAGCTGACGACTCCGTGTTACACAGGATACAATCAGAAACACTTATTCGGCACTGTAGCGATTAAAATGTTCTCAAGTGACCACTCCAATGATTTTTACACTGACGATAAAGTGTCAGCTGTGTGGTAAAATAGGGTGAGATAGCTTATCCATATCTATCAGAAGTGCACTGCAAGCGCAATGCTAGGAAGGCCCTGCTCTAAACAAAATAGATCAAAGAAATAAGTATCTTCACATTCTTACTTACATTAAATTACCCACTTGCAAACCCTTGTAACAGCTCACAGGTCTCGTCTTCACTGAATTAAATAAGATATATCCACAGTTTGGCAGTGTAACATAACACAGGCTCTCTGATCAAGTCCGATCCATCGAACGAGGTGGCGCAGTCGTTAGCACACTGGACTCATTTTCGGGAGGACGACGGTTCAAACCAGCGACCGGCCATCCTGATTTAAGTTTTCCGTGATTTCCCTAAATCGTTTCAGGCAAATGCCTGGACGGTTTCTTCGAAGGGAACTGCCGAATTCCTTCCTATCATTCCCTAGTCCAATGAGACCGCTGACCTCGATGTTTCGTCCCCTCTCCCGAATCAACCAAACAAACCATAAATTCAGAGTCATATTTCGAAACAATATTCTCCCGTAACACGCTGTTCAGAAAATTAAAGCATAAATGCAAAAATCGGAATTGCGCATTCAAACAATGAAAGAGAAAGAGGATAACAAAAGTGGAATCACAGCTTACTACATGAACTATTACATTAAATAGATAAAGAATCACACATACCAGCATCATAACACGATTCACGCCATTAATCTCTGCTTTGCTGTCGAAAGGAAAGGAGCAGTTCTCCGCAGGAGCTACCCCCCCCCCCCCCCCCCAACATCGGCCTAGAATTCCTAAATCAAAAGACAGCCTGAAACGCAAAGAACAATAAAATACATAGTATGGGAGTTTCTCGTTTACTATGTTTGTGATGACGATCTCGAACAGTTCCGTGTTGATACACTTTAGTAGCTGCCACAGTTCTCCAAATTATCACTAATTGTGACAAAGAATTAAATATGTATAAAATGCCTGAAGCACTATAATACCACAATGTCAATATTTCATTGAGATCTCCACAGAGAAAAGTAGCCAAAACCACGAGATCATACCACAAGGCAAGTACCCAGGAATTATACATACGTATCATAAACAAAGCTAAGAAAACATTTGCAACGTTCTTCATATTTTAATGCATATGCTAAAGATATCATCAACCAAACAGGACAGTTACGTCAAACAATTCACGGAATCAACAGACTTATGGACAACTTTATGGTCTGAATAATATTGAGAATGATAAGTGAATTGACAAACAACAAAACGTTCGTGCAAACACTTTCCTCATGATTCCTCATACTATCGAAACGGAAGTTATAGATCAAACTATATGGGGGATCGGAAATTACGTATTCCCAGTAACAGACAAATTACACAATTGATATAAAAAAACTGTAGTTTATTTTGCCGTCTTAGCTACAAAAAGTTTTTACAGTATGACTAGTTTTGATCAAATTGTGGACCTGAGACGGAAAAATAGACGATGGCCTAATAACCCGAAAGCCAGTTTGAGGACAAGTAAATATAAATTTGCAGAGCATTAGGCAGTGTTTCCTACTCAAAATTACATAATATCTGAATATGAACGCAGCTGCTGTAATCTGTCGCAACATTCCGCAGCTCGTGGTCGTGCGGTAGCGTTCTCGATTCCCGCGCCCTGGTTCCCGGGTTCGATTCCCGGCGGGGTCAGGGATTTTCTGTACCTCGTGATGGGTGGGTGTTGTGTGATGTCCTTAGGTTGGTTAGGTTTAAGTAGTTCGAAGGTCTAGGGGACTGATGACCATAGATGTTAAGTCCCATAGTGCTCAGAGCCATTTGAATCTGTCGAAACAAATACGTGGGCAACAGAAACACAATCTTTGGTTAAAACGTTCACATGCTATTAACTTTAATGGCTAAAGTATTACCCCAGTGACAAATAACCTCAAAAACTGTAACAATTTCTCACACAAGGTAGCTCGTTCCTTATTTCCAGACCCAAACTCTCCTGCACTCAACAAAATTTTGGCCCGTCACCTGCCTTCCAAGACCCGTGAAAATGAATACCAGATGCATAAATGAACAAAATGACTAGCACTTCATAATCAATAATATACTCAATGAGGAACAGAAAATACATTCAAAGAAGTCAAGACAATGTAAATAAAGAACTTACAATAGACGGTATTGTCTTGTGTACAACCAAGAGAAACAGAAGAAATCTTCTCATGTCCTTATTGATTACAGAAACGGGTTTTGGTAGCGTTCAACGTTAGTGGCCAGTGACAGTAATAATTTCAATCAATAATCACGAAATTCTTAACTTCAGTCTCTAATACACGCAGAACCTTAGTAAGTCTGCCAAATGAAAACGCTATTACAAGCAGATAAATATCCTACGGAGACTGAAAATGTTTCCTGTGGTTCTGAGTTGCTATCAACCCATTCAGTTCTCAACTAAACACGTCTGCGAGGCGCTTCTCCCTCACAACCTACGGATTAAAGTGGCGCCCAATACGTCATTTCTCGAACACTGATGTTTTGAAAGTATAAGCACCGAACCACTTACGGCTGACGAACGATAGGCTTGACATACCCTTCATGGAACGTTAGATCATTTCCTACAGCACCCATATATGGACTTGGATGGAACGATGGACGATTAGGGTTTAACGTTCCGTCGACACGGAGACAATTATAAACGAAGCAAAAGATTGGGTTGCTTTAAGTATGGAGAAGGAAATCGGCTGTCCTCTTCCAAAGGAACGTACTCGGCATTTGCCTCGTGAGTCTCAAGGGAATCACGAAGAAACTAAATCTGGATAGCCCGCCGTGGATTTGATCCGTTTTCCTCTCGTTTACTATTCCAGTGTGCTAACCACCGCCATTGAAATACAGACTTCAATAGGAGAGAAACATATGTAGACAAACCCGGGATTTCATGTTGACAATTTATGTCTCAGGAAATTCTCCCTGTATGATGCTCTCTCTGCGACGAGACCATTTAGAAACATGAGGTTCAGTCTCCGAAAGACTTGATCGCATAACTTCTGATTATAAGTCGAATGCCCAAGATTGCTGTATTAACAGACACAGTCAAATAGTTAATGTGCTGTTTCAAAAAATTATGTAGATTATAATAGAAGGTAAATTTAAAACGCCGTATTGCAATACAAATCTTCTTCTGTCTTTGAAAACAGGAAATTGTAGATGTATGCATGTCGTACAGGTCTAATACGCTAATAGGTACATAATAGACCCGTATCCTTGTAGAACAAAAATGGAAAATTGCCATTCCACTGATTCGCTTTTCCACTAAACATACATGTACTCAAATAATATATATTACGATAAAGTTATAAAACGTACAAACCTGCAATTCAAATTAAACCATCAACGGAAGCCATAACAATCATAACACTAGGTGTACAAGTCACCCATGGGAGACGTTAAGTACACATCATTGTGAATGACCTCATCAAAAATATCGAAATGATCATATATAAGCTCATGAGCCATGATTACCTGTCAAACGCTCGGCAAATCTCTACATTGCAGAAGTACTACACGAATATGTAATAAAAAACCGGGGATCCTATTTAAAAAAAAACGCAGTTGATATACGTTTGACCTATGGCAGCGCCATCTAGCGGGCCAACCATAGCGCCATCTGCTTTCCCCCTTCAAGCTAGACAAGTTTCGTTCTTTGTAGTTTTTTCGTTTGACGCTTATTTCGTAAGATATTTGGCCCTGTCACGATCAATGGCCCACTCTGTATATCGCAGAATGATATAATTTTGGAGATATATTCATTGGCATGCGGAGAAACTGTCCGCAAAATGATTTGCGATTAGAATTAGTAGTGAAAAAGTAATCAACTAAAATTCTAGCATCATGCGACAGTTTTTCTCGCTTCTCAATGTTCAAGACGACATATTACCCGAACCATATGTTGTATAATGATATATTTTTGGAGGTACTTTCATAGAATATGTGAACACTGTCTGCAAAGTGTGAAGCAAATACAGCTATTAATAAAGAACTAATAACTTAAAACGTCTACATCTACATTTATACTCCGCAAGCCACCCAACGGTGTGTGGCGGAGGGCACTTTACGTGCCACTGTCATTACCTCCCTTTCCTGTTCCAGTCGCGTATGGTTCGCGGGAAGAACGACTGTCTGAAAGCCTCCGTGCGCGCTTTAATCTCTCTAATTTTACATTCGTGATCTCCTCGGGAGGTATAAGTAGGGGGAAGCAATATATTGGATACCTCATCCCGAAACACACCCTCTCGAAACCTGGCGAGCAAGCTACACCGCGATGCAGAGCGCCTCTCTTGCAGAGTCTGCCACTTGAGTTTATTAAACATCTCCGTAACGCTATCACGGTTACCAAATAACCCTGTGATGAAACGCGCCGCTCTTCTTTGGATCTTCTCTATCTCCTCCGTCAACCCGATCTGGTACGGACCCCACACTGATGAGCAATACTCAAGTATAGGTCGAACGAGTGTTTTGTAAGCCACCTCCTTTGTTGATGGACTACATTTTTTAAGCACTCTCCCAATGAATCTCAACCTGGTACCCGCCTTACCAACAATTAATTTTATATGATCATTCCACTTCAAATCGTTCCGCACGCATACTCCCAGATATTTTACAGAAGTAACTGCTACCAGTGTTTGTTCCGCTATCATATAATCATACAATAATGGATCCTTCTTTCTATGTATTCGCAATACATTACATTTGTCTATGTTAAGGGACAGTTGCCACTCCCTGCACCAAGTGCCTATCCGCTGCAGATCTTCCTGCATTTCGCTACAATTTTCTAATGCTGCAACTTCTCTGTATACTACAGCATCATCCGCGAAAAGCCGCATGGAATTTCCGACACTATCTACTACGTCATTTATATATATTGTGAAAAGCAATGGTCCCATAACACTCCCCTGTGGCACGCCAGAGGTTACTTTAACGTCTGTAGACGTCTCTCCATTGATAACAACATGCTGTGTTCTGTTTGCTAAAAACTCTTCAATCCAGCCACACAGCTGGTCTGATATTCCGTAGGCTCTTACTTTGTTTATCAGGCGACAGTGCGGAACTGTATCGAACGCCTTCCGGAAGTCAAGAAAAATAGCATCTACCTGGGAGCCTGTATCTAATATTTTCTGGGTCTTATGAACAAATAACGCGAGTAGGGTCTCACACGATCGCTGTTTCCGGAATCCATGTTGATTCCTACATAGTAGATTCTGGGTTTCCAAAAACGACATGATACTCGAGCAAAAAACATGTTCTAAAATTCTACAACAGATCGACGTCAGAGATATAGGTCTATAGTCTTGCGCATCTGCTCGACGACCCTTCTTGAAGACTGGAACTACCTGTGCTCTCTTCCAATCATTTGGAGCCCTCCGTTCCTCTAGAGACTTGCGGTACACGGCTGTTAGAAGGGGGGCAAGTTCTTTCGCGTACTCTGTGTAGAATCGAATTGGTATCCCGTCAGGTCCAGTGGACTTTCCTCTGTTGAGTGATTCCAGTTGCTTTTCTATTCCTTGGACACTTATTTCGATGTCAGCCATTTTTTCGTTTGTGCGAGGATTTAGAGAAGGAACTGCAGTGCGGTCTTCCTCTGTGAAACAGCTTTGGGAAAAGGTGTTTAGTATTTCAGCTTTACGCGTGTCATCCTCTGTTTCAATGCCATCATCATCCCGGAGTGTCTGGATATGCTGTTTCGAGCCACTTACTGATTTAACGTAAGACCAGAACTTCCTAGGATTTTCTGTCAAGTCGGTAAATAGAATTTTACTTTCAAATTCACTGAACGCTTCTCGCATAGCCCTCCTTACGCTAACTTTGCCATCGCTTAGCTTCTGTTTGTCTGAGAGGTTTTGGCTGCGTTCAAACTTGGAGTGAAGCTCTCTTTGCTTTCGCAGTAGTTTCCTAACGTCGTTGTTGTACCACGGTGGATTTTTCCCGGCCCTCACAGTTTTACTCGGCACGTGCCTGTCTAAAACGCATTTTACGATTGCCTTGAACTTTTTCCATAAACACTCAACATTGTCAGTGTCGGAACAGAAATTTTCGTTTTGATCTGTTAGGTAGTCTGAAATCTGCCTTCTATTACTCTTGCTAAACAGATAAACCTTCCTCCCCTTTTTTATATTCCTATTAACTTCCATATTCAGGGATGCTGCAACGGCCTTATGATCACTGATTCCCTGTTCTGCACTTACAGAGTCGAAAAGTTCGGGTCTGTTTGTTATCAGTAGGTCCAAGATGTTATCTCCACGAGTCGTTTCTCTGTTTAATTGCTCGAGGTAATTTTCGGATAGTGCACTCAGTATAATGCCACTCGATGTTCTGTCCCTACCACCCGTCCTAAACATCTGAGTGTCCCAGTCTATATCTGGTAAATTGAAATCTCCACCTAAGACTATAACATGCTGAGGAAATTTATGTGAAATGTATTCCAAATTTTCTCACAATTGTTCTGCCACTAATGCTGCTGAGTCGGGAGGTCGGTAAAAGGAGCCAATTATTAACCTAGCTCGGTTGTTGAGTGTAACTTCCACCCATAATAATTCACAGGAACTATCCACTTCTACTTCACTACAGGATAAACTACTACAAACAGCGACGAACACTCCACCACCGGTTGCATGCAATCTATCCTTTCTAAACACCGTCTGTGCCTTTGTAAAAATTTCGGCTGAATTTATCTCTGGCTTCAGCCAGCTTTCTGTACCTATAACGATTTCAGCTTCGGTGCTTTCTATCAGCGCTTGAAGTCCGGTACTTTACCAATGCAGCTTCGACAGTTTACAATTACAATACCGATTGCTGCTTGGTCCCCGCATGTCCTGACTTTGCCCCGCACCCGTTGAGGCTGTTGCCCTTTCTGTACTTGCCCAAGGCCATCTAACCTAAAAAACCGCCCAGCCCACGCCACAAAACCCCTGCTACCCGTGTAGCCGCTTGTTGCGTGTAGTGGACTCCTGACCTATCCAGCGGAACCCGAAACCCCACCACCCTACGGCGCAAGTCGAGGAATCTGCAGCCCACATGGTCGCAGAACCGTCTCAGCCTCTGATTCAGACCCTCCACTCGGCTCTGTACCAAAGGTCCGCAGTCAGTCCTGTCGACGATGCTGCAGATGGTGAGCTCTGCTTTCATCCCGCTAGCGAGACTGGCAGTCTTCAGCCAATCAGATAGCCGCCGGAAGCCAGAGAGGATTTCCTCCGATCCATAGCGACATACATCATTGGTGCCGACATGAGCGACCACCTGCAGATGGGTGCACCCTGTACCCTTCATGGCATCCGGAAGGACCCTTTCCACATCTGGAATGACTCCCCCCGGTATGCACACGGAGTGCACATTGGTTTTCTTCCCCTCTCTTGCTGCCATTTCCCTAAGGGGCCCCATTACGCGCCTGACGTTGGAGCTCCCAACTACCAGTAATCCCACCCTCTGCGACTGCCCGGATCTTGCAGACTGAGGGGCAACCTCTGGAACAGGACAAGCAGCCGTGTCAGGCCGAAGATCAGTATCAGCCTGAGACAGAGCCTGAAACCGGTTCGTCAGACAAACTGGAGAGGCCTTCCGTTCAGCCCTCCGGATTGTCTTTCGCCCCCTGCCACACCTTGAGGCGACCTCCCACTCTACCACAGGTGAGGGATCAGCCTCAATGCGGGCAGTATCCCGGGCAACCACAGTCGTAGTCCGATCAGGGGATGCGTGGGACGAGCTGGCCGTCCCCGACAAACCCCCATCATGCCTGATGCTGAAACTTTATTGCACGAACAACGAAAATGCAATAAGCGATAAACTTTTCTTTCCTTTCATTATTTTCTGAGCAGTGTCAGTGTCGGCGAGTTTCCTAAGTATTTGAAATTACGTGTAAGTTTCGTTACAAAGCACTAACTGCTCTCATTGTGAAATGCTGCCCGAATATACACAGAGGAGCCAAAACATTATGACCACCTGCTTAATAGCTTGTTAGCGCGTCTTTGGAACGAAACGCATCACTGATCCTGTGCATAAGTGATCCGAAAATTTGTTGGTAGGTTTGTGGAAGTATTTGACATTACATGGCTACACACAGGTCATGTAACTCGCCTAAACAATGGGGCGCTGATTCACGTACGCAGCGATGGCGCGCGATAGCGTTCCAGATGGGTTCCATAGGTTTTACATCAGGAGAATTTGGTCGCCGAGACATCAATGTTAGTTCACTATGATGTTCATCAAACCACTCCTTGCTACGATACACGAACAGTTATGCTGATGAAAGATGACACTGCCGTCAGGAAAGACATCAAGCAAGGAGGGGTGCAAGTGGCTCGCAGTTGACAACGTGTCTTATATTACTATCACGAGTTCCACGCAAACGGAGGAGAATGTCTCCCATAGCATAAGACTGCTCCCACCAGCTTGAGTCCGTGGCGCGCTGCATACTTCGAGCCGCCGTTCACCTCGATGTCTCCGTCTGTGGAGACCTATTGTACCAAAAATGTGATTCACCCGAAGAGCCGACACGTTTCCATTGATCGACGGTCGAATCCCGATGGTGCCGTACACACATGTGAACAAGTAGGCGTGCTGCGGAGTTCCATGTTCAACAATGTACGATGAACAATGTGCTACGAAACAGTTGTGTGTGCACCACCAACGTGGTCTTGTGGCAGAGATGTCGCAGATCACCATCTATCCTACTGCACAGAGCATACAAGCCTCCGAACCTCACGTTCAGTGAACAGTCGTGGACGTTGAACCATTTAGCGCCTAGTGGTCATAAATTTTTGGCTTATCAATGTCGTCTGGTTACTTGCGTATCGTGAGCTACTTTTCCTCTTCACCCCTCTACCAGCCCTTTGAGAGGTAAGTGATTCTTACCCACACACTGGTTCTTTCCAGAAAGTAATAGATGTGTGTGCCAAGTTTAGTTCAAATCCATCCAGGATATGTGGAACATACATATCGGTATATACATACATAATACATACATACATCGATTTTAATAATGTTTATGGATTAGATGAGTCAATAGGTGACTGGCACGTGTGCCGATAAAAGAGAAAAATATACTCTCACATGAGATTTCGTTAAAAAATTTCTTCACTTCCGGCAACCTAACCAGACGAGTGAAGAGTATAGTATTCTTTGAAAATGTTTTATTGAAATAAGTTTCGGTCAGCTCCTTCAATGATGGGCCTTTAGTATCATAAACCCCTTAAAGTCTTTACTTTTTATAGCTTTATGCCGGGTGATCGATGAATACAACTGTTAATCCCGCTTTCATTAATTTTATTTTTTTTTTCGGACAAAATGTACATTGCGTTGCTAGCCTTATTTTCTATTTGCCCACTGCAGCGCAATCGCAACACTTTAAGGGCAATGGGCGCTTCCCTGCCCGTTTCGGTTTTTGCACACCCACGCTTGCAATCGAGGCCATCGATACTGCGGCCGCACTGGACGTGTCTCCTTGGATCTGGCTGCAGGTAACTGGAGTCTGCGGAGTTGGAGTAAACACGTGGCAGATTGGAACCGCGCCTGGCGCCCTCCAGCGCTCTCGAGAAGCGCGTTAGTCAAAGAGCTGGCGGCCGAATCCCGAAACCAGCGCCAAATAAGCCACTAATAGCCAACTTAGCGGCACACCGCACTACTCTGAGAAAGTGTTTCCCCAAGTATATTACATACAGTCATTACCAATCAAACTGTTTTTCCCGTTAAACCGACTTTCGCTGCAGATGAACGGCTAGACGGTAATAACAAATTAGCTTAAAACTGAAGTAGTCTATTTCGTAAGCATTTCACGAAAGAATGACAGGCCTTAAGAAATTCCGCTTCCGGTTATTATTAGTCCAGTCGAAACAATTTTCTTTTGCATTGAATTCAGCTGCAGATGTCCGCCCCCGGTAGCTGGGTGGTCAGCGTGACGGATTGTCAATCCTCTGGGCGCGGGTTCGATTCCCAGCTGTGTCGGGGAATTTTTCTCCGCTCAGGGACTGGGTGTTGTGCTATCATCATCCTATCATCCTCATCGACTGCACGTTGCCGAAGTGGCGTCAAATTGAAAGACCGGCGCACGGCGAACGGTCTGCCCGACGGGGGCCCTAGACATACGATTAAATTAAAGAAAGCTGTAGGTACTTGAGTGGAAAATTTTTAGAGAAATTTAGAGAACTTTTCGTGATGAAAACAGTACTCTGAGGGGCCAAAAGTCATAGAACGCGACTGGAGACGGTGTCGGTCGGCGACTGCAAAGTCAATGCAGTGAGAGTGTCTCCGACAGTCTTGCTTTGAGGAGGTTGACGCGTGTGAAAATGGTCTCCTAGCGTACTGAAGATCCATCTTAACACTGTTGACCTCGGAAATCCGAATTTCTGTGTGGTCTCCAATATTCTATAACTAATGCGCCCCGGGCAGATTATCATCCCACTTTGATAGTTAAATCCCACGTGCTGGTGTGTTCAGTACACACCTGCTTGTAACAAACTGCCCAGATATCGTGTCTACAGTGGCCCCATACGCCACGATATCCTGGCGTCATACGCGGTAAATCTTCAAACGTTGCAAACCACTTTATTAACATATCGGCGAATTTTATGTGTAGAGTCTGTGAAGGATAGTAGAAGAAACTTTTCGTCACTATGTCTTGAACTGGTATAAATACGAGTATGAGAGTGTCTTAGGTGAAAGATGTCGGTAGTAATGAGAGGATGATAAGTCACTTTTTATCAGATGATACCATATCCTATATTTCCCTCCTAGATCGTATGTAAGTTTCGGATGGTCTGTGCACCCTTTTTAACTCTCATTAAGGGAGTATGTTTGCACTGTTTGTTCAGTTTCAAAATGTGAATTATATTTCCAGCATGTAAATCAGTCACAACTGAGATATTCACCATTGTGAAAATACTGGAGAGGAACTAGGAATTCCGCACATCCACCTCTGCTTCAGTTATCATTTTCTTCTGCGTGTGCGACACCATCTCTAAGCACAAATGTTCAAATGCTTGTGAAATCTTATGGGACTTAGCTGCTAAGGTCATCAGTCCCTAAGCTTACAGACTACTTAACGTAACTTATCCTAAGGACAAACACACATACACCCATGCCCGAGGGAGGACTCGAACCTCTGCCAGGACTAGCCGTACAGTCCATGACTGCAGCGCCCTAGACCGCTCGGCTAATCCCGCGCGGCCATATGTAAGCACCATTTCGAACAAATGTAAGAACATGTAACAGAGGCGAGAAAAAATCCAAGGAAATCGACATTCACACAGATATACCGCACTTAGATGGCAATTCGACACTATTTTTTAACAGTGTTACGCGAGGAATTAAGTGGGGAAGGAAAAGGTGTCACCATCAAGAGAGGACGCGCAGTTTTGCAGACAGAGATGTCAATGCAGAGTTGACAAAACGTCGAGAGTAAATTGTGGTGATAAAATTTAATTAAAATCAGTGTTAGCATTGCAAGATATAGCCGTAAATGGCACAAAATGTCCACGATGGCTAATTCTTAATCGTTTTGTCCGCAGTAGATATACAAATCCTTCCAATAAAACGCGGTACATGGAACCTGTGATACGGGTTGTAAAACGCTTGAGTGTGTTGTCCAGCAATCGCAATAGGTTGCCAGAGAATAAGCAACGGATCATGAATGTGTTCAGTATCTGCTCAAACGTGATAAATTCCTGTCTCCCTGAGAAGAGCGTTAAGACTTCACGCGTACACTTCGGAAATAGTTGCCTCACAAGTAAACTGAAGAACGACTGAATACTGCGGGCAGACAGAGGAACATTAAGCATTTGAGTTTAACTCCAAATGCTCGAAGCTGGGGCGGGGGCAACACTAGTTACTCTATGACATGTTGAATCAAGTACAAACGATGATTACATGCAACATATAGTCAGAAGTACACAATGTGTCTGCTTGAGCATTTTCGAAACATCGCCTCCTCGAAAGGAAAGACCGATCGATAACTCCGGAAGTAAGGCAGTATAGCATTCTGGAAGATGGTTACAAACCTGGAAATAAAAAAAAAACATACTAAAAGCAATGAAATATCTGTTAGTGGATAAGAAATAAAGGGTTTAGTTATCCATTTAGTTACCGACTGGCGTTGAGGTCTTTAGAAATGGAGTAATAGCTGAGTTGAAGAAGGAAAGCGTTTGACTGATCCAGAATTCACCCGAAATGAAGTGGCGCATTCCGTTGGCTATCTCGGAGGGTGTGACTGGATTAAAGGGAGTTACGATTGATATTTCTAGTCCTTGACTGCCGAATACATTTCTATGTGTGTCTGTATGTACAGGGTGACAATTATTAAAATATATGGAAGAAAACATAAATTAGTTACAAACCACGCCATGCAAACACTTTATTCAACATGTAAACGTCACGCCAGATATACGGATTTAGATTATGACATGTTTGATATCCCTGCCATTATTGGCGATGGTGTGGCGCAGACGAATAGCAAAATTCTGCACGACCCGCTGAAGTGTCGGAACATCAATGGCTGGTTCAAATGGCTCTGAGCACTATGGGACTTCACATCTGTGGTCATCAGTCCCCTAGAACATAGAACTACTTAAACCTAACTAACCTGAGGACATCACACACATCCATGCCCGAGGCAGGATTCGAACCTGCGACACTGGGTCGGGGAATTTTCTCCGCCCAGGGACTGGGTGTTGTGCTGTCCTCATCATCATCATCCTATCATCCTCATCGACTGCAGGTCGCTGAAGTGGAGTCAAATTGAAAGACCGGCACCCGGCGAACGGTCTGTCCGACGGGAGGCCTAGCCATACGATTAAATAAATAAATAAGTTTCGCTTGTACTATGTAGCATTTCTGTACTGAAGAATCTTGCTTATTTTGCATCTCGCCCTTTGCTTGCGACGCATCTGTCTAATGAACAGAGTTGAATATTGTAATCTTTACCATTTGTAATGAAACTCATTAATACGATTTCTTTGAATGTCGTCTAGTGATCTGAGAAAAGAGGTTTCCTAGACAGGCCATAGTCGACGACTAGTCAGGATTCAACAGTATAGCCCCACAGAAAGGAGTCGCATGTGTTCAGATATGGAGAATATGGCAGCCTATCGAGGCCCATGCCAGTGGCCTATGGGAACACCAGAGCCAGAATGTGGTGCCCAAAGCGCTCCTCCATGATATCAACATTCTCCTGCTTCGATGGGGTCGAGCTCAGTCTTGCATGAACCACATCTTATCGAAATCAGGGTCACTTTGGGTAATGGGGATAAAATCATCTTCCAAAACCTTCAAGTACCGTTCGGTAGTCACCGTGCCATCAAGGAATATGGCACCGATTACTCCGTGACTGGACATTACACACCAAACAGTCACCCGTTGAGGGTGAAGAGACATCTCGATGGTGAAATGCGGATTCTCAGTTCCCCAAATGAGCCAGTTTTGCTTATTGACGAACCCATACAAACGAAAGTGGGCTTCGTCAGTAAACCAAACCATACTAGTTCCCATCATGCCCCGCGTCCAACCGTGCAGTTTGAACGTCCTAACGAAAACCTTGCAGAAGTTATGACGGTTTTATTTCGTATAGTTCAATAATTTCATCCTGTACGTACATACGTGGAAGAAGTAAAAACCATGCTGCGCTTGATTAGACGAGCGGTCTTAGGCGCTGCAGTCATGGACTGTGCGGCTGGTCCCGGCGGAGGTTCGAGTCCTCCTTCGGGCATGGGTGTGTGTTTTTGTCCTTAGGATGATTTAGCTTAAGTAGTGTGTAAGCTTAGGGAGTGATGACCTTAGCAGTTAAGTCCCGTAAGATTTCACACACATTTGAACATAAAAACCATCATACATCCTACTAAAACATTACGTACGTGAATTAACGACCAGAGAATAAAACATAGACCTAAAACCTTGCACAGAAAGTTGCTTGTGAAGTTTGGTAAAGTAAGTTAATTACTCAAACACATCAACAGTAAGAGTACTGAAATGTTATTCAGGTCCCGTTAATATTTATCAAAGTCGGAGAGACTGTGGACTCTGCGAAGTCATATACATAGATAAATAGAAAAGGCTGAAGGATTTGTGTGGCATCCTCTCATAATCTGTGCACCCACGATGGAGCTCCTAGTACAGCGAAACTAATACATTTGATATTTTTCTACAGCTGACTTGAAAATACGTGATGGTGTAAATAGAGTAATTATAATCGTGATTACGATTATAAGAGGAACAGAGGAGTACTTGTGTTAGCCCTCGATCGTTTCTGGCTCTATGACCAGTGTCCTCTTCTCGTTCGTTTAACACTCGCTGTTGTAATAGGGCACCCTTCAGAGAATGTCGTTACAGTTCTTACAGTAATAGCAAGGATTAGGTCCTAAGGAGTGGGAAATATTTAATCATACTTCTTAAAACCTTGCATAGAAATAATTTAATAATAGGCAGCATGACGAGTCTCTCACAGTAGCTAATATATTTGGGTTTTATTGCCATATTAAAATGAGTTTAGTGTACACGAAGTTCCGTTTTAGATTACTCAAGGTGCATATGTAAAAAGAATCATCGCATTGGAGTGAAATACGTGCCTGAAAAGATCATGAATACTTCGTGAAACTTCATAAAACGGTTCAAACGGCTCTAAGCACTATGGGACTTAACATCTGAGGTCATCAGTCCCCTAGACTTCGAATTACCTAAACCTAACTAACCTAAGGATATCACACACATCCATGCCCAAGGCAGGATTCGAACCTGCGACCTTAGCAGCTGCGTGGTTCCTGACTGAAGCGCCTAGAACCGCTCGTCCACAACGGCCGGCTGGTGAAACTTCCTGTCTTACATAATTCTCTAAAGTACGTCCGTTACTTGAAAGTAAACCAGTAGGCAAGGGACCATAAGGAAGCGAGTGAAGCGCTGCATGAGTAAGATCCACGGCTCTCGACTGGAGGGGTTATGGATCAATCCCGCGTCTGGCCACTGTGCTTGAATTTTTCCGTCGCCTTCTAAATCATTCCAATCAACAACAAGCAAATTTTCTAAAACGTTATCAACGCTGATTGACAAAGAGGTGAAGGGAAAGAAAAAAGACCGAGCTCACTGCATTCCCGTGTCAGAACGCGGTGAACATTACTGAAGTACATATATTTGGAGTTTTATAACAAATGAAAAGTGGCCATATTGGTTAAGGACTTTCCTATGGAACCACACACCGTCACAAGAACACGAAAATCATTGACCAGCCGCTGGGTAATTAATTCAGCAACTTGCAGGAAGAGACAGTACCACTTAAGTATAGCAGGTCGGCTGTACCCCGGGAAGCATAATTTGGAACGCTGAAGTTCAGTTTTCTTGCTGAGGTGAAGTCAGCGGGTGGGCTAGATGGAATGAGCCGAACGTCCGTCTGGCTGCATGCGTGCTAGTCCATTAATGAGGTACGTGCGGGACACGAGTTTCCCATTAGTAGCCAGGCAAGGAACTTTTCCAGCCTACGGCGTCACTGCTCGGCTTTTTACGTTCCTGTTCGCTTCTGTTTCGAGGGAGGTAACGCTACTTAACTCTACAGTAATCTGGCCTGACACGCAATTTCTCATATACTTTACAATGTTGACCGTTATCTCCACTCTATTTTTTGAATCGAGTCTTACCAACCTATTAAATCACAACATGCTAGGAATGAAAGTAGCAATCAAGCCACAACACTTTTGTACGTCGAATAGCAACTAGACTGTCCAAGGAAATAGAACCTTTTCACAAAAGACGATAATATGATTACAGTCTAAGCAAAAAAAAAAAAAATTGTGTCCAAAGTCTCCGTTTAATGCATTACTTCGAGAGTGGCTTTGGATTAAAGTAAACTGGCCGGCCTGTCTTTCCACGGCCTATGACACACAATCATACAAGTTCACCTGACGGAACTCACCATTCATGCAAAGGATTTTATACACTGAAGAGCCACAGAAACTGATACCCCTGTCTAATATCGCGCAAGGCCACCGTCAGCATGCAGAAGTGCCCCAGCAAAATATGACATAAACTAGACTAATGTCTGAAGTAGTGCTGGAGGAACTGACTCCATGAATTCTGCGGGGTGCGGGGCTGTCCATACATCCGTAAGAGTACGAGGGGGTGGAAATCTCTTCTGAACAGTACGTTGCAAGGCATACCAGATGTGCTCAGTAATGTTCATGGCTGGTGAGTTTGGTGGGCAGAGGAAGTGTTCAAACTCAGAAGAGTATCCTGGAGCTACTCTGCAGCAATTCTGGACGTGTAGGATGTCGCACTGCCCTGCTGGAATTGCCCAAGTCCGTCGGAATACACAATGGACATGAATGGATGCAGGTGATCAGACAGGATGCTTGCGTACGTGTCACTTGTCACAGTAGTATCTAGACGTATGAGGGGTCCAATATGACTCCAAATGCACACTCCCCACACCATTACAGAGTCTCCACAAGCCTGAACAGCCCTCTGCTGACATACAGGGTTGATGGATTCATGAGATTGTCTCCAACGCGTATACGTCCATCGGCTCGATACAATTTGATAGGAGACTCGTCCAACCAGGCAACATGTTTCCAGTCATCAACAGTCGAATGTCGGTGTTGACGGGCCCAGGCGAGGGGTAAAACTCTTTGTCGTGCAGTCATAAAGGGTACACGAGTTAGCCTTCGGCTCCGAAAGCACATTCCGATGATGGTTCGGGTTAAATGGTTGCACGCTGACTTGTTGAGGGCAGCAGCATTGAAATCTGCAGCAATTTTCGGAAGGGTTGCAATTCTGTCACGTTGATCGATTCTCGTCAGTCGTCGTTGATCCCTTTTTTGCAGGATCTTTTTCCGGCTGCAGCTATGTCGGATATTTAATGTTTTACCGGATTCCTGATATTCACGGTGAACTCATGAAATGGTCGTCCGGGAAAATCCGCATTTCATCGCTACCTCGTAGGTGCTGTGTTCCATCGCTCGTGTGCCGACTGTAACACCACGTTCAAACTCACTTAAACTCTTGATATCCGGCCATTGTAGCAGCAGTAACCGATCTAACAACTGCCCCAGACACTTGTTGTCTTATACAGAGGTTGCCGACCGCAGCGCCGTATTCTGCCTGTTTACATACCTCTCTATTTGAATACGTAAGCCTATACCAGTTTCTTTGGCGCTTCAGTGTATTTCTACGAATGTAGGATACCTACCGAAAGACTGGAGGGATAAAACAGCCATTGCTGACACCAGGGAATTTAGCCCCACAGATTAGTGAGGGACCAATATCCTCAGATATGTATTAATCATCGATCAGCCATAACACTTGACCTATAGAAAGCAAAAGAAGAAACAACTCATCTATACGAGTACACACTGCCTCGGGATTGTTTACCACCTGGATGCAGTAAATGAGCAGTCCGTGAACACAGTTTTAATCTGCCGGGAAATTTCAGAGAATAAATGTTGTCCTAATATTGTTATGTAAATTTTAATTATTTTAGCTGAATCAAGCTGAGACCAAAGAGCCGGGGTTATAAGTATACGACAGCACCAAAAACCCACGTGATGTCGGCAAACTACCTCGACATCGACAAAAACAGCAATAATAGCATTATCATTGTGAAAGGAGTCGGCAGCCACAAATCGCTAACCACTTTGAGTATACTGGAGCCACCGCAATTAACACCGGAAATTGCACGAATGAAACATGCAGGCGCATCGGAAGGACGATGAGCTCAGCAGAAGTGATTTGTATTCGCACACCCGTCACATACACGAAGAATGTGCTCCCTGCCGCCGTTGGATAAGCAGTTGCAGCAGCAAGTCGTATACCCCTAGCTTACTTATTTGTTACATAGTTTTGCTACGGTCGCAGGTTCGAATCCTGCCTCGGGCATGGATGTGTGTGATGTCCTTAGGTTAGTTAGGTTTAAGTAGTTCGAAGTTCTAGGGGACTGATGACCACTGATGTTAAGTCCCATAGCGCTCAGAGCCATTTGTTACATAGTTTACTACCTTTGCGTGTTTTTGGGTACTTGCATTGTTTAATTCATAAATTTCGGGCGTATTATAGTATTTGAGAGTTTTAGCATCGCGCTTTAGTGTTTACTTCGAAGATTTTTACTTAAATTGCGTGTGAGTTTCGTATAGGAGGTGTAATTTCGAGTTTTAGCTACTGTAATCGTAAATTCAGGCAGACTGTAGCGCAGTCGTTAGGCATTTGTACAGGTTAGTTAATACATTCTTTGCGTGTTTCCCTTGCGTTATCTAGGCACGGACTCGTTTTTCAGTAACTGTTGTTCAACATTGATTAGAATGGACAGGGACTGTGATTGCTGTGTTCGGATGAGGGCTGAGTTGGCATCCCTTCGCTCACAGCTGCAAGCGGCGCTGACTTCGGTCGCGCAGCTTCAGGTTGTTGCCAATGGGCACCACTGTGGGGAGCCGAACTTGGGTATCACGGGGATGTCAACCTCGTCCTGTCTGTCCCCAGATCGGTCTGCCTCTGTGGTTGCCCCTGTTGCTGCCCGCAGTGGGGCTGAGCCCTCGCCTGTGGTTGATTGGGAGGTCGTTCCAAGGCGTGGCAGGCAGCGAAAGACGTCCCCAGAGGCTGATCAGAAAGCCTCCCCGGTGCGTCTGACAAACAGGTTTCACGCACTATCTCTGGTTGAGCCAGATGCAGCTGCCTGCCCTGTTTCAGAGGATGATTCTCAGCCTTCAAGGTCCGGGCAATCACAGAGGGTGGGCTTATTGGTAGTTGGGAGCACCAATGTTAGGCGCGTAAGGGGCCACTTAGGGATATGGCGGCTAAGGAGGGGAAGAAATCCTGTGTGTACTCCGTGTGCGTTCCGGGTGCAGTCATTCATGATGTGGAAAGGGTCCTTCTGGATGCCATGAAGAGCACAGGGTGCAGCCAGCTGCAGCTGGTGGCACATGTCGGCACTAATGACGTGTGTCGCTTTGGATCTGAGGAAATTCTTTCTGGATTCCAGCGGCTATCTAATTTGGTGAAGGCTGCCGGTCTTGCTTACGAGATGAAGGCAGAGCTCACCATCTGCAGCATCGTTGACAGAACCAACTGCGGACCTTTGGTGCAGAGCAGGGTGGAGGGTCTGAATCAGAGGCTCCGACGGTTTTGCGGCCGTGTTGGCTGGAGATTCCTTGACTTGCGCCATAGGGTGGTGGGGTTTCGGGTTCCGCTGAATAGGTCAGGAGTTCACTACACTCAGCTGGCGGCTACACGGGTAGCGGAGGCTGTGTGGCGTGGACTGGGCGTTTTTTTTTAGGTTAGAAGGCCTCGGGAAAGTACGGGGTGGGCTGCAATCTCAAAGGGTGCATGGAATATACAGGACGTGCTTGGGTCAAGGAACAGTCGGTATTGTAGTTGTAAATTGTTGTAGTTGTGCTGGGAAAGTCCCTGAGCTTCAAGCGCCAATAGAAAGCACAGAAGCTGAAATCGTTATAGGTAAAGAAAGCTGGCTAAAGCCTGAAATAAGTTCTGCAGAAATTTTTACGAAGTCTCAGACGGTGTTCAGGGAAGATAGATTAGGCAGAATTGGTGGTGGAGTGTTTGTGTCTGTCAGTAGTGGTTATCTTGTAATAAAGTCGAAGTAGATACTCCGTGCGAATTGGTATGGGTGGAGGTTATACTTAACAGCCGAACTAAGTTAATAATTGGCTCCTTCTACTGACCCCCAGACTCAGATGATGTAGTTGCTGAACAGTTCAGAGAAAATTTGAGTCACGTAACAAATAAATACCCCACTCATACGGTTATAGTTGGTGGGAACTTCAACCTTCCCTCGATATGTTGGCAAAAATACTTGTTCAAAACCGGTGGTAGGCAGAAAACATCTTCCGAGATTGTCCTAAATGCTTTCTCCGAAAATTATTTCGAGCAGTTAGTCCACTAACAAATGCGAATTGTAAGTGGTTGCGAAAACACACTTGACCTCTTAGCCACAAACAATCCAGAGCTGATAGAGAGCATCATGACTGATACAGGGATTAGTGATCACAAGGTCGTTGTAGCTAGGCTCAATACCATTTCTTCCAAATCCACCAGAAACAAACGCAAAATAATTTTACTTAAAAAAGCGGATAAAGTGTCACTAGAAGCTTTCCTAAGAGACAATCTCCATTCCTTCCGAACTGACTATGCAAATGTAGACGACATGTGGCTCACATTCAAAGATACAGTAGCAACAGCAATTGAGAGATTCATACCTCATAAATTGGTAAGAGATGGAACTGATCCCCCGTGGTACACAAAACAGGTCCGAACGCTGTTGCAGAGGCAACGGAAAAAGCATGCGAAGTTCAGAAGAACGTGAAATCCCGAAGATTGGCTAAAATTTACAGACGCGCGAAATTTGGCACGGACTTCAATGCGAGATGCCTTTAATAGGTTCCACAACGAAACATTGTCTCGAAATTTGGTAGAAAATCCGAAGAAATTCTGGTCGTATGTAAAGTACACAAGCGGCAAGACGCAGTCAATACCTTCGCTGCGCAGTGCCGATGGTACTGTTACCGACGACTGTGCCGCTAAAGCGGCGTTATTGAACGCAGTTTTCCGAAATTCCTTCACCAGGGAAGACGAATGGAATATTCCAGAATTTGAAACACGAACAGCTGCTAGCATGAGTTTCTTAGAAGTAAATACGTTAGGGGTTGCGAAGCAACTCAAATCGCTTGATACGGGCAAGTCTTCAGGTCCAGATTGTATACCGATCAGGTTCCTTTCAGATTACGCTGATAAAATAGCTCCCTACTTAGCAATCATATACAACCGCTCGCTCACCGATAGGTCTGTACCCACAGATTGGAAAATTGCGCAGGTCGCACCAGTGTTTAAGAAGGGTAGTAGGAGTAATCCATCGAAATACAGACCTATATCATTGACGTCGGTTTGCAGTAGGGTTTTGGAGCATATACTGTATTCAAACATTATGAATCACCTCGAAGGGAACGATCTACCGACACGTAATCGGCATGGTTTCAGAAAACATCGTTCTTGTGCAACGCAGCTAGCTCTTTATTCGCACGAAGTAATGGCCGCTATCGACAGGAGATCTCAAGTTGATTCCGTATTTCTAGATTTCCGGAAAGCTTTTGACACCGTTCCTCACAAGAAACTTCTAAACAAGTTGCGGGCCTATGGGGTATCGTCTCAGTTGTTCGACTGGATTCGTGATTCCTGTCAGGAACGTCGCAGTTCGTAGTAATAGACGGCAAATCATCGAGTAAAACTCAAGTGATATCAGGTGTTCCCCAGGGAAGCGTTCTGGGACCTCTGCTGTTCCTGATCTATATAAATGACCTGGGTGACAATCTGAGCAGTTCTCTTAGGTTGTTCGCAGATGATGCTGGAATTTACCGTCTAGTAAGGTCATCCGAAGACCAGTATCAGTTGCAAAGCGATTTAGAAAAGATTGCTGTATGGTGTGTCAGGTGGCAGTTGACGCTAAATAACGAAAAGTGTGAGGTGATCCACATGAGTTCCAAAAGAAATCCGTTGGAATTCGATTACTCGATAAATAGTACAATTCTCAAGGCTGTCAATTCAACTAAGTACCTGGGTGTTAAAATAACGAACAACGTCACTTGGAAAGACCACATAGATAATATTGTGGGGAAGGCGAGCCAAAGGTTGCGTTTCATTGGCAGGACACTTAGAAGATGCAACAAGTCCACTAAAGAGACAGCTTACACTACACTCGTTCGTCCTCTGTTAGAATATTGCTGCGCGGTGTGGGATCCTTACCAGGTGGGATTGACGATGGACATCGAAAGCGTGCAAAAAAGGGCAGCTCGTTTTGTGTTATCACGTAATAGGGGAGAGAGAGTGGCAGATATGATACGCGAATTGGGATGGAAGTCATTACAGAAAAGACGTTTTTCGTCGCGGCGAGATCTATTTATGAAATTTCAGTCACCAACTTTCTCTTCCGAATGCGAAAATATTTTGTTGAGCCCAACCTACATAGGTAGGAATGATCATCAAAATAAAATAAGAGAAATCAGAGCTCGAACAGAATGGTTTAGGTTTTCGTTTTTCCCGCGCGCTGTTCGGGAGTGGAATGGTAGAGAGATAGTATGGTTGTGGTTCGATGAACCCTCTGCCAAGCACTTAAATGTGAATTGAAGAGTAGTCATGTAGATGTAGATGTAGAATGGACTGTCACAAAGTTCGACATTCCCAAAACGTCACAGGACATTACTTCAAATATTTTAGATTCCAATCCAAGCTTTCGTATGTTGCTGTACTGTAATGTACAATACTTTACTGGAGTCCTTTAATCACTTTTTTACGAGGTACGATACTGCATGGGAGAAGTCATCTGCGAAATGATGTGGTACGTACATTTTTTATGGTATTGTGTGTAAAAATTTTGTAGTTTAATCGATTTGAGTTGTATTAAAACACATAATGTCTGGCTATTTTGTTCACATAACCATAAGAAATTCAAATCAGCGTACCCTGTATCTGAAAGAAATATTAATTTTACAGTTTATGTCTGAATAACTCTTAATATTACACACATCAAAAAAAGTTTTGCATTAGCGCGGTTCCAAGAGTTCCGGAGCCTATACAGAAATTTGGAGTAGAGATCAACATACACATCATTTCCGCCCTTTTTATTGCTCATGAAAACCACATATTGCATGTTGTACCACCATACAGCGAGACCTCCAGAGGTCGTGGTCCAGATTTCTGTACACACCGGCACCTCTAATACCCAGTAGCACGTCCTCTTGCACTGATGTACGCCTGTATTCGTCGTAGCGTACTATCCACAAGTTCATTAAAGTACTGTTGGTCCAGATTGTTCCACTCCAAAACAGCGATTCGGCGTAGATCCCTCAGAGTGGTTGATGGTTCACGTCGTCCATAAACAGCCCTTTGCATTCTATCTCAGGCATGTTCAACATGGTACATGTCTGGAGAAAATGCTGGCAACTCTAGTTGAGCGATGTCGTTATCCTGAAGGAAGTCATTCACTAGATGTGCACGATGGGGGCGCGAATTGTCGTCCATGAAGACGAATGCCTCGCCAATATGCTGCCGATATTGTTGCACTATCGGTCGGAGAATGGCATTCACGTATCGTACAGCTGTTTCTGCACCTTCTGTGACCACCAGGCAGTGTACGTTGGCCCCACATAATGCCAACCCAAAACAGCAGGGAACCTCCACCTTGCTGCATTCGCTGGACAGTGTGTCTAAGGCGTTCAGCCTGATCGGGTTGCCTCCAAACACGTCTCCGACGATTGTCTGATTGGAGGCATATGCGACACTCATCGGTGAAGAGAACGTGATGACAGTCCTGAGCGGTCCATCCGGCATGTTGTTGGGCCCATCTGTACCGCGCTGCATGGTGCGTGGTTCCAAAAATGGACCTCACCAAGGAAGTTGGGAGTGAAGTTGCGCATCATGCAGCCTATTGCGCACAGTTTGAGTCATAACACGACGTCCTGTGGCTGCACGAAAAGCTTTATTCAACACGGTGGCGTTGCTGTCAGGGTTCCTCCGAGCCAAAATCCGTAGGTAGCGGCCATCCACCACAGTAGTAGCCCTTGGGCGGCCTGAGCGAGGAATGTCATCGACAGTTCTTATCTTTCTGCATTTCCTCCATGTCCGAACAACATCGCTTTGGTTCACTCTGAGATGCCTGGACACTTCCCTTGTTGAGAGCCCTTCCTGGCACAAAGTAACAATGAGGACGCAATCGAACCGCGATATTGACCGTCTAGGCATGGTTGAATTACAAACAACACGAGCCGTGTACCTCTATCATAGTGGAATGACTGGAACTGATCGGCTGTCGGACGCCCTCTGTCTAATAGGCGCTGCTCATGCATGGTTGTTTACATCTATCGGTGGGTTTAGTGACATCTCTGAACAGTCGAAGGGACCGTGTCTGTGATACAATATCCACAGTCAACGTCTATCTTCAGCAGTTCTGGGAACTGGGTTGATGTAAAACTTTTTTATATGTGTATTATGAATCTTTAGAGAACTTGTTTTTTTTTTCTTTTTTACTGTATATTAGTAGGTTGCTGAGGTATTCCTGTAAGTTGTACACGAAGTGAAAAATTAACTACGCCTTCAGCATTTCTTAATTAAGTGATTAAATTTACCTGGGGCAATCTGTTGTAAACCTTTTCAACACATTGTAGGGTTCCTCGCTGACCGAGGCTATGTTTTACTAGTGCCGATTAGATATCTATTTCTTGCCGTGCTATTTAATTATTGACATCTTCATTTCTGTGGTTCAAATTGTTCAAATGGCTCTGAGCACTATGGGACTCAACTTCTGAGGTCATCAGTCCTCTAGAACTTAGAACTACTTAAACCTAACTAACCTAAAGACATCACACACATCCATGCCCGAGGCAGGATTCGAACCTGCGACCGCTGCGGTCTCGCGGTTCCAGACTGTAGCGCCTAGAACCGCACGGCCACTCCGGCCGGCCTCATTTCTGTGGAACAGCCTTAGATTTCAGATTTCATCATCATCGTCGTATTCTTCCTCCTCTTCTTCTTGTTTCCATTTTTCCCGTTTCTCTGCGGAGTCGGCATGTTATACGGGCTGTGTCTATGTTAGTGCTAGTTGGCGACGCCTTCACTCCCCCAGGGACGGAATGCGTGTACTCCGTCTGTCGGCGTCTGTAGCAAATCTCGTGTTTCAGTGTGAAAATGTTTTCTAAATGTTTTTCAAAAAGTATCTGGGACGGGACATCAGTATCGGTCCGGGTCTACCTATCTGGATGTCGTAAAATGTGTAAAAGCTACATCCGGCCTGGCCGGCTCATCAGCCACAGTCGTTAATTCGCGAGGTGGATTTGATTCGAGGCAGATTCGCCTCCCGTATCATGGAAGCGACACCGTAAAGCAATGGGCTATCCTGGCGGGTCTGGGTGTCTAATTTCATATAGCTTAATAAATATAACAGCCTTATAAAAATACATACATGGTAGTGGGAGAATTACTGTATGTATGAAGTCTGGTTAAAAGTCTTCGGGACAGAAAAGGACTACGGCACCTTAAACGCTTCTTCGACGACGATATAATCAGAAACGACTGAAAAACTCTCATTGGACAATGGTCGAGATGGACACTGAATGCGTCCTTCCTTGACCTTTTCGTTCATGGCGTCCTCATATAAGTACATACTAAATGCTGATTACATTGAAATTTGTTAATTTTTACCGTTTGTGATTGTCGTCCTCATATTGTCCCAAGCAGAGAGTTTATTTGAGAAGAGTATCGACATCTTCTGTCAATCTGTGGTAGCACAAAACAAAATTGAATGTGCACCGTCACATGGACGCTTCCCAGTAATCTCTGTACCTCCCATCAGCTGGTTAATATCTTCTGAGTTTAGGTAAATAAATTTATTTGTGCGTAGAAAGGGGCATTCTTGAAGGTGAAAACTAAAGCTGTCTTTCAGAACGAAAGGTAAGTGATATATTTATAACTTTATACATGTCTCTAAATGAGGACATTGTGATTGGAAGGTTGTAACAGCATAGAAAATTAGGACATTATTTAGCTGTCTGTTTAGTTATCTTACGGATATTTCACAATGCCCGGAGTCCAATATAGATGAAGGCCACTTAAAGAAGAAGTTGTAGAGATCCTTAATTCATCTGAAATTGACGATCTATCCGATGTTCCAGGCGGTAATTTTGAACAAGAGGACAATGATGGAGGTAATGTTAGACGTTTGATATCATACGGTATATTGTAAGCTGAGTAACCTAGACGAAAATCTCGCTAACTGCATCAGAAGTGACTCTGCGATAATCACGTAACACTCTTCCCATCCAAAAGAGAATGCATTGGCAGCGAGAATGTTATTGTTGTGTACGAATATGTTACAGAGCAGCCAGCCTAAATCTGAACAAGAAAAATATCTATTCTAACCGTAGCAGACTGAAAGGTAGCTTTGAATGTCCAGTCTGATAAGTTTGATGTCAGCTCAAGTGCTTTTCCTCGAGACATTGCAGGGCAACAGCCACGCCTATTGAGCATTTATCGGGCTTTGCAACCGAAGACAACATGCAGTTAGCTGCTTTTGAAACCAAACACGTTTTTTGACAGCCATTTTCGACGATGTCTAGCCGGTTTGGCAACCTGAAAGATATTCCATCACGTAGGCGCTGAAAAAATCTACACGGCTGTGTGCCCACCTCAAAATCGACTTAATATGAACTTAACCGCTTTTTCATCTGGGCTACTCAGATGTATGTTTTCTATGAGTTATTCATTTTGTAATATCATTTTTTTATTATAGGCTCCGGAGATCGCATTACCATCAGAATTAGGTGTTCCTAAAATTAAACCCTTGATTTGCTTCACTTTAGGGTAAGTACGGCCAAAGTACTGACAAAAATAGATAAGCCAGCTGCCAGGAAAAGAGGGCGTCCCACTAGCGAGAGTCCAATGCAATCTCCAAGTGCTTCAAAACGAGTCAATGTGGAAGTTCGTCCACAAGCTGATGTTCGTTTGGACAACGTTGGGCATCTTCCAGTGGTCACAGCCAAATCATCATTTGACAGGTGCAAGAAACCGGGTTGCAAAGGGAAAACCAAATTCTATTGTGTAAAATGTAAGATTCACTTATGTCTGGATAGAAACAAATTGTTTCTTGCATTATCGTTCTTCATAAGTGTAAAACCATAGTTTATGCATATAAGCATTACGTAAGCTTTGCGTAATTTATGTATCTTGGTGAAACAAAATCAAATATAATACTTTGACTTTTCGACTTATACTGCACTCACTTGAACACAATGTCCTCATTTGGGGACGCGTTGTCCCCCCCCTCCCCCCCTCTCCACTCCCCTCCCCTCCCCCATCCCCCCTCCCCCTCCCCCCACCATCCTGCATCCTGGCATTCGGATCAGGTAGTTTAGGGACACCACGGAAATCATAACACTGAATGGCTGGATGACAATTTCAGCTGAAATATTAAAGATCTTCGCTCGGTGATGCCATTAGTCTCTCTAGTGAATATATCGGCTGTAGAAAGCGATTTCAGAGGCATGCCATCGACAAATACAAATTTACGCATTATCGCGGTAGATGAACTGGCTTAAGAACCACACTACCAAAAGTCTGTCAGGAACGTTCCATCACTTACAAGGAAAATACTCGTAACACACGGTATTGTATTTTATGACGAAGAGAGGGAGACATGTAACACTTTCGTGGAACGTTCTTCGTTACATCATACCATTCAGTCACAAAACTTAGCAATGGACAAGGTAGCGAATTACAAAGGTAATAATTTCAAGCATATAGCAGACGGTATTTAGGTATCTCCATATTTCATGTTGCACTTCAAGCTAGGAAGACTAGGGTATAATGACCCGTCGACGGGTACGTTGTTAGAGACGAAGCCTGAGCTCGGATTGGACAAGAATATGGAGAGAAATGTGCCGTCTCATTTTCAAAGGACCTATTCTGTCTCACGGCTAAAACTGATTTTAAAAAATCCCGGAAAACCTAAGTCTGGATGATCAGAGGAAGTTTCGAAACTTCGTTCCTACGGAAAGTATGTATACATCTACATTTATACTCCGCAAGCCACCCAACGGTGTGTGCCGGAGGGCACTTTACGTGCCACTGTCATTACCTCCCGTATCTGTTCCAGTCGCGTATGGTTCACGAGAAGAACGACTGTCTGAAAGCCTCCGTGCGCGCTCGAATCTCTCTAATTTTACATTCGTGATCTCCTCGGGAGGTATAAGTAGGGGGAAGCAATATATTCGATACTTCATCCAGAAACGCACCCTCTCGAAACCTGGACAGCAAGCTACACCGCGATGCAGAGCGCCTCTCTTGCAGAGTCTGCCACTTGAGTTTGCTTAACATCTCAGTAACGCTATCACGGTTACCAAATAACCCTGTGACGAAACGCGCCGCTCTTCTTTGGATCTTCTCTATCTCCTCCGTCAACCCGATCTGGTACGGATCCCACACTGTTGAGCAATAACTATAGGTCGAATGAGTGTTTTGTAAGCCACCTCCTTTGTTGATGGACTTCATTTTCTAAGGACTCTCCCAATGAATCTCAACCTGGTAACCGCCTTACCAACAATTAATTTAATATGATCATTCCACTTCAAATCGTTCCGCACGCATACTTCCAGATATTTTACAGAAGTAACTGCTACCAGTGTTTGTTCCGCTATCATATAATCATACAATAAATGATCCTTCTTTCTATGTATTCGCAACACATTACATATGTCTATGTTAAGGGTCAGTTGCCACTCCCTGCACCAAGTGCCTATCCGCTGCAAATCTTCCTGCATTTCGCTACAATTTTCTAATGCTGCAACTTCTCTGTATACTACAGCATCATCCGCGAAATGCCGCATGGAACTTCCGACACTATCTACTAGGTCATTTATACGTATATATTGTGAAAAGCAATGGTCCCATAACACTCCCCTGTGGCACGCCAGAGGTTACTTTAACGTCTGTAGACGTCTCTCCATTGATAACAATATGCTGTGTTCTGTTCGCTAAAAACTCTTCAATCCAGCCACACAGCTGGTCTGATATTCCGTAGGCTCTTACTTTGTTTATCAAGCGACAGTGCGGAACTGTATCGAACGCCTTCAGGAAGTCAAGGAAAATAGCATCTACCTGGGAGCCTGTATCTAATATTTTCTGGGTCTCATGAACAAATAAAGCGAGTTGGGTCTCACACGATCGCTGTTTCCGGAGTCCATGTTGATTCCTACAGAGTAGATTCTGTGTGTCCAAAAACGACATGATACACGAGCAAAAAACATGTTCTAAAATTCTACAACAGATCGATGTCAGAGATATAGGTCTATAGTTTTGCGCATCTGCTCGACGACCCTTCTTGAAGACTGGGACTACCTGTGCTCTTTTCCAATCATTTGGAACCTTCCGTTCCACTAGAGACTTGCGGTACACGGCTGTCAGAAGGGGGGCAAGTTCTTTCGCGTACTCTGTGTAGAAACGAATTGGTATCCCGTCAGGTCCAGTGGACTTTCCTCTGTTGAGTGATTCCAGTTGCTTTTGTATTCCTTGGACACTTATTTCGATGTCAGCCATTTTTTCGTTTGTGCGAGGATTTAGAGAAGGAACTGCAGTGCGGTCTTCCTCTGTGAAACAGCTTTGGAAAAAGGTGTTTAGTATTTCAGCTTTACGCGTGTCATCCTCTGTTTCAATGCCATTAGCATCCCGGAGTGTCTGGATATGCTGTTTTGAGCCACTTACAGATTTAACGTAAGACCAGAACTTCCTAGGATTTTCTGTTAAGTCGGTAAATAGAATTTTACTTTTGAATTCACTGAACGCATCACGCATAGCCCTCCTTACGCTAACTTTGACATCGTTCAGCTTCTGTTGGTCTGAGAGGTTTTGGCTGCGTTTAAACTTGGAGTGAAGCTCTCTTCGCTTTCGCAGTAGCTTCCTAACTTTGTTGTTGAACTACGGTGGGTTTTTCCCGTCCCTCACAGTTTTACTCGGCACGTACCTGTCTAAAACGCATTTTACAATTGCCTTAAACTTTTTCCATAAACACTCAACATTGTCAGTGTCGGAACAGAAATTTTCGTTTTGATCTGTTAGGTAGTCTGAAATCTGCCTTCTATTACTCTTGCTAAACAGATAAACCTTCCTCCCTTTTTTCATATTCCTATTAACTTCCATATTAAGGGATGCTGCAACGGCCTTATGATCACTGATTCCCTGTTCTGCACTTACAGAGTCGAAAAGTTCGGGTCTGTTTGCTATCAGTAGGTCCAAGATGTTATCTCCACGAGTCGTTTCACTGTTTAATTGCTCGAGGTAATTTTCGGATAGTGCACTCAGTATAATGTCACTCGATGCTCTGTCCCTACCACCCGTCCTAAACATCTGAGTGTCCCAGTCTATATCTGGTAAATTGAAATCTACAACTAAGACTATAATATGCTGAGAAAATTTATGTGCAATGTATTCCAAATTTTCTCTCAGTTGTTCTGCAACCAATGCTGCTGAGTCGGGAGGTCGGTAAAAGGAGCCAATTATTAACCTACCTCGGTTGCTGAGTGTAACCTCTACCCATAATATTTCACAGGAACTATCCACTTCTACTTCACTACAGGATAAACTACTACTAACAGCGACAAACACGCCACCACCGGTTGCATGCAATCTATCCTTTCTAAACACCGTCTGTGCCTTTGTAAAAGTTTCGGCTGAATTTATCTCTGGCTTCAGCCAGCTTTCTGTACCTATAACGATTTCAGCTACGGTGCTTTCTATCAGCGCTTGAAGTCCGGTACTTTACCAATGCAGCTTCGACAGTTTACAATTACAATACCGATTGCTGCTTGGTCCCCGCATGTCCTGACTTTGCCCCGCACCCTTTGAGGCTGTTGCCCTTTCTGTACTTGCCCGAGGCCATTTAACCTAAAAAACCGCCCAGTCCACGCCACACAACCCCTGCTACCCGTGTAGCCGCTTGCTGCGTGTAGTGGACTCCTGACCTATCCAGCGGAACCCGAAACCCGACCACGCTATGGCGCAAGTCGAGGAATCTGCAGCCCACACGGTCGCAGAACCGTCTCAGCCTCTGATTCAGACCCTCCACTCGGCTCTGTACCAAAGGTCCGCAGTCAGTCCTGTCGACGATGCTGCAGATGGTGAGCTCTGCTTTCATCCCGCTAGCGGGACTGGCAGTCTTCACCAAATCAGATAGCCACCGGAAGCCAGAGAGGATTTCCTCTGATCCATAGCGACACACATCATTGGTGCCGACATGAGCGACCACCTGCAGATGGGTGCACCCTGTACCCTTCATGGCATCCGGGAGGACCCTTTCCACATCTGGAATGACTCCCCCCGGTATGTACATTGGTTTTCTTCCCCTCTCTTGCTGCCATATCCCTAAGGGGCACCATTACGCGCCATGTCTAGTGCTTTATCCACTGCGTCTCTTCTCTTACTGAACGGCGTCTGCACGTGAAGACCTGTAAGCCTTAGTAAACGTACATTTCAACATCGACATAATAAAACTGTGGCTATCATCTGGCGTATTTATCGAACTGAAATTGACACACGTCTGTTAACATAGCACGATACGGTAAAAAGTGCAGTGCAGAGAAGGCATTTGCTTAATGGCTGTCTGCCTGAACTCAAAATGTCAAGATACCGTACGTAATCCGTCTCGTGCGTGCCGCCTGGCCTTCTCAGAACTGAAAAAACTCCCTCCACGGAGAAATGCGGTCAATTAGACACGCTCTGCACACACTTTATCAGAGAAATGTGTTCCATACCATCCCTTTGAGAACTTCAGCAGCTCATAATTACACCTTGCTGCTGGCTTTTTACCAACTTAAAGACTGGACATAACTTCTATTCTAGGGCCTTCTTTCGGGGAAAATCTATTACATTAACGAGCTTTCAATTCACATTTCGCACTTTGAACTGAATGCGACTGGTTCTTTCAGTTTCTCTGGCCTAAGTGATGATAATTAAACATCACAAATCATTATTTGCACTGTATTTCGTTTCTTGACAACTGTAGTCCCTTCATTCTCTTACAAATTACAAATACGCGTCATGCATACGGAACTTGAGATGATGAAAGCCGCGGTGCCATTTATATTATCTTCTGACGTGATATGCACTCTACTTTACTTATTGCAACGCATTTGTTACAAACAATGAACAACAATAATCTGAAGGAAACTTATACTGTTTAGGACATAATTATCTGCGCGTTATATGAAATAGGGGCTGAAAAACAAAGAGACTTAAACTTTTCGATTAGACGTGGCACTAACAAGATGCCCTTAAAATAGGGATCTGGATATGGTGTAGCCGCACGCTTTGGGTGTGGGGCGGCAGATAATGACACATTTATACGTGTTATGCCATTCTATTTGTTACGTTAGTTGTAAATACCGTCAATAAATGTCGAGGTAGCTGGTACTCTATCATAACCGAAAGCGTTTATGCTCTGCCTTGAGTTAGTAAGTCTTGTTGCTAATGCAGTTAGGAAAAATGATTTGGGCTTACCTTCGCCTCCACGACGATATCGTTACGTCGGAGCACAAGGTTGGAAAATTCTACGAAATAGTAAGGAAATCGACTATGCTCTTTAGATAGGAATCTTGTGGGCATTCACCATAATCAGTTTGGGAATATTCTGGGAAGTACTGTGCACATGTAAAGAAAATCACATGCGACCGTCTGGAATTCTGCTCCCTTCTTTGTGGACATCGAATGAATTCGACGACGAACTGACAAGATCTTGAAAGGTCAGTACAGCCCATATGTAAGTACAACACAAACATTAAGGAAAAGTAAAAGGGAGACTCTAAAAGAAGGATTACGTGAGTTGTTCGATAAATTACAGAATCGTTATTTTAGAGAGGTGGTGCAACATTAGCGATTGGAACTGAGAAGATATCACACAACTGCCCGAAGATACTTTCTGCCAGCCATTCAACAGTTGTTTATGGAATATACAGCTAAGCTGTTCACTTCAAATATTGTCGTACCCGTTTAAGATTTCGCTAATCTATTTGCAAATATATGAATTGGGAGTAAGTCTTCACTTAACGACATACAGGCTCTTCTCACGGCTATACTAAACGCAGAGAATCGGTAACAACTTCGCTTGTTCAAATGGAAACAAAGTAATTTCTGCTGCTAGTATTGCAGTAAAAAAGAAACGAATCCAACGGAGTTTCATCCTTCAAAATCTGATTGCAGTTTAGGCAATAATTGGAATTTCTAGAAGCTTCAAGCTGGATTGCCCCACCAGCCAGAGGCGACAGTTCCGTGTAATAACTTCCGCACAAGACAGCAGTCAGTTCTATGTTCAGAACATACTGAATTACACTCTCCTAAACAGTTCAGGAAATATCTGAGGTAAGCAACATAATTGAATCACCCTTTACATTTAGATTTAAACAAAGATAGTATAAGCTTCTTAAGCCGAGATGCTTGATCTGTAACTATTAAATGCGATTCACCTTCTCAATACACATTACCTTCCGATCACATTATTTACGTGCTATAGATGACGCCTCTCCTACTCGTTAGCCACCCGTGCCCGTCTCTGTCCTTGAGAACCTAGATTAATGTCTCTGTAAACTTTTTCTTTGTAATTGTGAGGCCATCTGCAGGAATTTTATGTTTCATATATTGTAGTTTAGTGGGACGTCTCCAGGCAACCAATCCAATGATCGACTCGAGCCGGCCGGAGTGGCCGTGCGGTTCTAGGCGCTACAGTCTGGAACCGAGCGACCGCTACAGTCACAGGTTCGAATCCTGCCTCGGGCATGGATGTGTGTGATGTCCTTAGGTTAGTTAGGTTTAATTAGTTCTAAGTTCTAGGCGACTGATGACCTCAGAAGTTAAGTCGCATTGTGCTCGGAGCCATTTGAACCAACCATCCCAAAAGCGGTCTTAGGATTTTTGTCACACATACTTCCATCAATTCTGTCACTTCTGCCACTTGTGTCCATCATCGCTTCTCCCACTTCTGGCAATGACGTGAAAAGTTTCCAGATACCGTATATCTTGGTCTGTAGGTTCCCTTATAACAGCGGGCGTACGTCAAATCACTGACCGAAGGAAGGCACATGAATACCACCTCCAATAGAACCATGTCTAGTAGAGCACTGCGATGCTGAAAACAACCTGTTGGTTGAGGACAGACTTGTCTTTTTACGCTGAGTCATAATGGCTGTCCCAAAGGAGCGGTCAATGCAAATGAGTATCACTTGTACATGAGTTTGAGCCCGGAAGTCACTGATAATTTGGCTATGATATGAATATTAGCAAGGAGCGGAATCAGCGTCGTCATGCCACCTAAAGATGGAGATGTAGCCCAAATGTCGTTTCCAAAAGCCAGAAGGGCTCTGAGTAAACTATTTCCCTGTACAATGCCACCTAGTGCAAAAGTTCAAACACAGGTCCCTCAGTAATTCTTGCATGAAGCGAAGTTCACTTGAGTTCGCACCATTATGACAGGACAGCCTGATGATAAATTGATTATACACTTGCGTCCTGATTCTAACATTTTTTTCTCCAGTCCTGACAGCTGTTTAATGTGGGTCGGTGGTTTCCTTTTCTTACATCCAAAGCTTCATGCGGGAATTCTTTCAGTGTACTGCCAGTATTATTAAAGTGATCATTCATAATTGTCTTCATTATATTGTGATGGCGCATTTGATAACTGTTACTTTCAACACTTGGTTTTTAGGCTTATATTTATATGTCGGCTGATCCCGGCGGAAGTTCGAGTCCTCCCTCGGTCATGGGTGTATGTGTCCTTAGGATAATTTAGGTTATGTAGTGTGTAAGCTCAAGGACTGATGACCTTAGCAGTTAAGTCCCATAAGATTTCACACACATTTGAACATTTGGACATTTATATGTCGTATATCAGTTGATCCTTCCAGTCCTTTACATTTCAGATTACCTTGTATGTGACCATATGCACATTTAATTCACTATGAAGATGGCTTCGATGCAGAGAACATTCTTCGCAACTCTGTCACCAAGTATCAAAATATTTAGCTGAAGAAGGAGCAACACTCTTTCCTTTCTCCTGCAGCTGAATGTTATAAATAAGAGAGAGATCAAAACATTCCTCTGTGTAGTAAATTTTAAGACAGGTAGATACTTCGCAAAATACCTTCCCGTCCATTAAGTAAAACATTTACAACGTTGGCGAAGTAACATCTCCCTCAGTGAATAATCTAGAAGTAATATTAAATTGGACCCTAAAGTGGCCTGAACTCACATTTACAATTTGTAAGAAGGCATTAGCATCTCTGACTGCACCGTAAAAACATAAAAAACTATTCGCTTAAGTTTTCGAAAATAGTTTTTCAAGCGCTTGTGTTTCAACTACAGCTTTGCAGCGAAGTTTATTTTGGTGGAGCTGGTGATGAACACTTGCGTGCGATATTCCTGTGTCATTTATAACTTTGATCATATTGCACCACCTTGCGCACATTTTTCCTGACTACGTATATATAAGCGCAAAGTCGTACCCTGCCATCTCATCATCGCACACAGTCCCTCCTATTTCTCCTTAAGCTTAACAGTCTCATCGGAACAGCACAGCGGAAATCCTCTTTCCCAGCAGAATCAAATTCTTTCTGTGGCACTCCATCGCACAGCCTCCTTCTCAGCACCAGTTGCAGAAGTAACGCTGCGAGATGCCGCAGTAGTTACAAAACTGGGCTCGTATTGGGGAGAATGGCGGTTCATATCTCCGTCCAGTCACCAAGACTTTAATTCTCAGTGATGTCCCTGAACCACTAAGTCACTGACGGCAAATGCTGGGATGGTCCCAGTGAAGAGGACAATACTGGTTCCCTCGTCATCATCCTTCATCCAAGCTTGTGTTCCGTCTCTAGCGACAATGGACACGACCGACTTTCTGCACCATTATCGCTCAACTCGAGCTTCTACTCCGTGTGCTACGTCAACGAGACGTTGATAGCCAACCCTTTCTTTTATTCCGTAGCAGATATTCGACTGTTTTACAGTGCATCCTTCATCCTTCTAAAGTAAAGTATCTACTTTACCACCAGACTTTCCACATTTCCGGAAGTTCCCAACTGGGGCATTCGGTCTTACACATCAATGTATAATAATATTTATCTTTCGAATCCTGGTTATGATTGAATTAACATTTAACACTGCCTCTGTTATTATTATCATTATTATTGTTACTGTTATTATTATTATTATTGAAGAATCATGTTTGCCAAGATAGCTAGTATTTCTTTTTATTACAAATACCGATTTCGAAAGATCTACGTTACCATCATCGGGTCTCGTAACATTATTAGTTGTTAAAAGATCTGATGGTTGGTTGGTTGGTTGGTTTGGGGAAGGAGACCTGACAGCGAGGTCATCGGTCTCATCGGATTAGGGAAGGACGGGGAGGGATGTCGGCCGTGCCCTTTGAAAGGAACCATCCCGGCATTTGCCTGGAGCGATTTAGGGAAATCACGGAAAACCTAAATCAGGATGGCCGGAAGCGGGATTGAACCGTCGTCCTCCCGAAAAGATCTGATGATGACAGCGTAGATCTGTCGAAACCATAATGGCAACAAAAAGAAGTAATAGCGATCTTGGCATACTTGAGTCTTAAAGAATAATATAACCGTCAGATCACCCCCAGCGGCTGACGCAATGTCAAACATATATACATTGATATTATTTTTATTTAGTGGTAGTACTGGTAGTAGTAGAAGTAGTAGTAACTGTATTACTATTATTGTTAGTGGCTGCCCGCATCTCGTGGTCGTGCGGTAGCGTTCTCGCTTCCCACGCCCGGGTTCGATTCCCGGCGGGGTCAGGGATTTTCTCTGCCTCGTGATGGCTGGGTGTTCTGTGCTGTCCTTAGGTTAGTTAGATTTAAGTAGTTCTAAGTTCTAGGGGACTTATGACCACAGCAGTTGAGTCCCATAGTGCTCAGAGCCATTTGAACCATTTGTTAGTGGCACTGGCTGTTGTTATTCCATTTAACTTTCGATGTGTGAAAAGCTCGATCAAATGATCATTTAGTTTTTTATCATCAACGTTATTATGATTTGTAATAAGACACGATCTCAGACAAAAAGATGAAAGTAATGATCCAATTTCAAAAAAGGTAGTTTCTGACGTGAGAATATTATCAAAGCATTAAAATTAATAAGCTATGGTTACAAAATTTTGACATGAATTATTTCCAGAATAGTAAAAATTGACAGAACCCTATCTTTGGAGAGATCAGTATGGGTTACAGAGAAATGCAGGAAGGCACGAGGCAATACTGACCATAAACTTATCTTAGAAGAGGGATTGAAGAAAGGGGAACCTACGTTTGTGAATTCTGTATATTTAGTGAAAGCTTCCGACAATGGTGACTGAGCTACATAATTTGAAATTCTGACTGTGGTAGGGATAAAATACAAGGCGCGAAAGGTCATCTACCATTTGTATTAGCATATTTAATGAAAAATTTCGACAATGTTGACTGGACAGCGGTTTTACTAAAGTTGGTAGGGATAAAATACAGCCGGCCATTGTGGCCGAGCGGTTCTAGGTGATTCAGTCCGGAACCACGCTGCTGCTAAGGTCGCAGGTTCGAATCCTGCCTCGGGCATGGCTGTATGTGATGTCCTTAGGTTAGTTAGGTTTAAGTTGTTCTAAGTCTTGGGGACTGATGACCTCAGATGTTAAGTCCCATAGTGCTCAGAGCCATTTGAACCATTTTTTGAACTGTGTTGTAACCCTGTTTTACTTTTACAATGAGCAGGCAGTAAAGCAAACCAAAGATAAAGTGGGAAAAAGAACTAAACTTGCTGAAAATGAAATAAATACTTTGACCTGATCAAATTCTCGCACGCTTCCAGCAGCGCCACGTGCTTTAAAATCCACAAGCTTTCGTCCAGGTCCTTCTTGGTCATTGTCAAGTGGTGATTAACACGTGTTTCCATCTATTTTCCTTATACAGCCGTACTGCCCTCTGCGACGTCAGTGGTACTCACTCCAGTGACATACATAGTCATCTTTTCGTTGCGCATCGACCGTGTCCTCTTCAATCTTCCGGTGGCCGAGTCCTAAGCTATGTTTAGCTGCAGGCTGCCATCGTTATTGATGATGTTGTCACAAATTCTCGTCGTGGTCCCTACTTTTATGAAGCTATCCCAGGAACCTTTAGTCCGTGTAATAACAAATGTCTCGTCGAATGCAATTCGGCGTCCTGGTACCGCTAATTTCTCAGCATACTGTAAGCGAAAATACCTCTTGTGTCTTCCACACGGCGCTGTTCAGTAGTATACACAGTCTGTCCGACACAAAACTGTCCACACCCATACGGTATTTTATATACTTCTAATGTTCTGAGGCCTACATCGCCTTTTACTGGCCTTAGAAGTTGTAGAATTTTGGCTGGTGGCTTAAAGACTGAATCGATTTTATGCATTTTTAAGAGGCGGCTAATCTTTCCTGTTACTCAGCCGCAGACCGGCAAAAACGCAGGCTTCTTCATGGCCTTTTCAGGTGATTTCTGCTGATGTGTCTTCGGAGAGATGGCTTGCGGAATCAGTCTGTTGTTGTTGTCGATTTCTTCGAATAATTTCCATAAGTGATTCTGTTCCTTCGGTAGGTTTTCAGCGTCATAAACGGCTTCCTCTCAATGCACCAAGGACCTCAGAACTTAACGTTTCTGTTTCGGCTGGTGATAACTGGTAGTGAGCAGATACCAGTCCATGAGTCCATGTAGGTCATCTTCCAGTAAACAGTGTGGCTGAGACGCCCATTAGCTTTTCAGAGGACGAGAACGTTGGGGAAAGGCAAGAATCCATCCGTCTCTACTTCCATTGGAAATCTGATGTTGTCATGGATGTTGCTGATGTGGTGTAAGCCGGCCGCTGTGGCCGAGCAGTTCTAGGCGCTTCAGTCCGGAACCGCGCATCTGCTACGGTCGCAAGATCGAATCCTGCCTCGGGCATGGATGTATGTCATGTCCTTAAGTCAGTTAGGCTCAAATGGCTCTGAGCACTATGGGACTCAACTGCTGAGGTCATTAGTCCCCTACAACTTAGAACTAGTTAAACCTAACTAACCTAAGGACATCACACACATCCATGCCCGAGGCAGGATTCGAACCTGCGACCGTAGCGGTCTTGCGGTTCCAGACTGCAGCGCCAGAACCGCGCGGCCACTTCGGCCGGCTAAGTCAGTTAGGTTTAAGTAGTTCAAAGTTCTAGGGGTCTGATGACCTCAAATGTTAAGTCCCATAGTGCTCAGAGCCATTTGAACCATTTGATGTGGTCTAGGAATTTTCCCATTTTTTCCAGTTCATGGGACGACACAACGAAGGCGTCATTGATGTAACGATAAAAGCTATGAGGCTTTGTGGGAGCTGTTTCCAGGGCTATGTGCTCAAAGTATCCCATAAACAAGTTGCCTATAATAGGATCTAATGAGCTTCCCACCACGACGCTGTCTGTCTGGTCAAAATATTCTCCACCATACAAAAAATACGATAACATCGCAGTGTGCTTAAATAAATCCGTAACAGTGTCATCACATAACTTGAGAAATCACATATGTACAGTCTTTGATGGTAACACATATGAATAATGAGACCACAGCATCAATGATCATGTCGTCTTTTTCCGAGACGCAAGCATTTAATCTGGCTGATGAACTCGGGCGTATTGTTGATACAGTGCACACAGTGGCCAACATGCCGACCAAGGAGGCTGGTCAGACGTTTAGCGAGTCTGCAAGTCAGTCATCCGGTGGTGCTCACGATGGGCCACTGGGATGTGTTCTTCTTGTGGTATCACATATCGATATCACCCAACAGGCGCCATAGCAACGGAATTTGTAAGTTCCCGTCTGACGCCGATAGTGGCCACGCAGCATCTTGTGGACCCAATTGTGCCCGCCTACTGTGCCACACGTCCAATAGCTCTGTACCTCGTGTGCCCTCTGCTGACGCGATATAGGATGGAGCACAGCAGCAGCTCAGCCCAGTCGCATTCAGGGCCGCTTCACAACGTGATGTTATGCAGAGTCTGCCTGGTCGTGGCCCGTCTTCATCGTTTATGCTTTAGTATAGAGAGACTTTTCCTTGTGGACATTGTGATAGCTGGACTCTATTTCTTGCTGCTGAATTGTAATGGGTCGTCTTACGTGTGGAGAAATAGAAGTTAAGTAAATCTTATGTTTGTTGTGTTAACTTGATAGCTAATCATTTTTCTCCTGTCTAGCTTACTACGGCAGTAGCTGCACCACTCTTTTCCCACCTCTCCTTGCCATTGTGTTAGAAGTCATACACCATACTTCTCATAAATTTCTCAAAGGAAATAAAATGCAGGTTGATGATGTGCCTGAGGGAGGAGATTGTTAAAGGCAATATCTTCTAGTGCAGACCATTTGAGAAGCTTCCGTGTCTTCCTCATCATTCTGTTATACTTTTTGGTACGTCACCTCAATCAAACAAATCTTAGTGTTATAACTGGCTCGTTTTTTGACTAATTACTTCTGCAGTTTAATTGGGAATCTTACGAACAAGTTTTTCCAACTCCCTTACTATGTTAGTGAAATGGATACCCCATGAGAATGCTGTAAAATTTTGTTCCTTCTTAAGTGCGGACATGGCACCCACGTCGATATTTCATGACATCATGTTGATAATACTGTGTTCTATTGTTTTACGTTCTGTCCATGTTGTTGCTATGGATGCAGATGTAATTCCATTTCCTGCATTTCTGTGGTATACCTCTGTGATGACATCAGTTGTGCTACTACGGCTGCATCTGTCCAAACATATACAAGCTTAATGCAACTCCGTTAGCTGCAGGTGGATGGCCGTTAGCTCATGGCCTTCAGTATCCAACTGTATTTGTCACACAATATCCTAGAGAATTCCAGAGGACGACCCTTACATAGTCCCCAACAAATGTCTGGTGACTATTCCTCTCCCAGAAACTTCTTGTGAATCAGTACTTTGGCTTAAAATCCGGTAGCTACTACTCACTGTCTGCATCTGGTAATACAGTATTATTTGAGACCCAGTAACTGATATACACTGTACATGCTATAAACTTCTGGTGCTAAAATACTGTTTGAGATCTAGTAATCGAGCGAGGTGGTGCAGTGGCTAGCACACTAGACTCGTATTCGGAAGGACGACGGTTCAATCCCGCGTCCGGCCATCCTGATTTAGGTTTTCCGTGATTTCTCTAAATCGCTCCGGGCAAATGCCCTTTGAAAGGGCACTGCCGAATTCCATCCCCGTCCTTCCTTAACCCGATGAAACCGATAACCTCGCTGTCTGGTCTCCTCCCCCAAACAACCCAACCCAACCCTCTGTGACGAGGCGCGAGGCGCGAGATCTAGTAGTTAACACTCCCACTATCTGACAGTGTGTCTGTTTAGTGGGTGGTAGTTACTGGAGGGGAAAACTGTATTCCTTGTTTAATATGATACAATGTATTTGCTCTGAGGCATTACCCATTACGTATTAGTCATAAAGCATTAGCCACTGACATTTAGGTGTCACTGGGGCTTAAATAATATTGTAACGCCAGAAGGGAAAACTACATTTCCTCTGCAACAATGTTACTGTCTGGAGATGTCATGCATTACTTGCTAGTCATTAAACAGCAGCTGTTAGGCGTTAGCTATTAAGCTTTACATGTTACTAGTTCTTACATAGCATGCTAAGTCCAGTTGCAGGATCATATGTCCCAGTGTACCGCTAGAAACTGTAATTCAGATCTTCAATAGTGCTCCTGATGAATTTCATGTTGTGTGTAATTTAATAAGTTATACAGACAATTTAGGAGTGGAAATCTTTAACTTTCTTGTAAAGGCAACGAAATTTCGGGAAATTTTAGATGTGAGAGTAATATTGGTGCATTTTAAGCTGTAAGACGGACGTGTAGCAGTGCTCATATACGATCAGATATTGCGCGTTCAGATGAATTTAATTCGTGGTACTTATGTCGAATTACTACCGTATAACGTATAATTTATACAGTACGGTAGCTACGTGTATTTTAATAAGAAATACAAAGAACTTATATGTGAAAATATTTAATTTGAAGGTACATTGTGCCACAGAATGTGACAAATCTTACATATAATTAATTTTTTTTAAATTTTTGTAGTGATCTTGTGTATTACGATGAGCATTCTAGCCGCATGCATTTTTAATAAGTTATATAGACAATTTAGAAGCGGAGATGCAAAGATGAGGCAACAATGTAATAGGCTCTTTCATTTTTATGACGGTTAAAATACAAGGCTCCGACTGCGGGAGTGCGAGGGATGTGGTACATTATACATTGTGTGTTCATGTAAGTTTCGCAGAAAAAATGCAGCTTCGTGTAATTTTTACACATCATTTCAATATTACAATATGATTGGCTGGAATGGGGAGAGGGAATGGGTATAGTACAGTGTAAACCTCAAGTGAGCTAGTTCCCTTATCTTGGACTCCTGACTGCCTGATCATATTTTAACACTCCACTGTGATTGGTTACAGATATGGAGGGGAGGGTGGGGAATAAAGCACAGCCGGCCGGGGTGGCCGAGCGGTTCTAGGCGCTACAGTCTGGAACCGCGCGACCGCTACGATCGCAGGTTCGAATCCTGCCTCGGGCATGGATGTGTGTGATGTCCTTAGGTTAGTTAGGTTTAAGTAGTTCTAAGTTCTAGGGACTGATGACCTCAGAAGTTAAGTCCCATAGTGCTCAGAGTCATTTGAACCAATAAAGCACAACTGAATTAATGCTTCCGTCTGGGATTTCTGGACTGAGTGGAGATTTGGGAGGGGAAGAGTGTTTTATAATTTCCCAATAACAGAAGCGGGTTAGGTGCACATTCTTGAATTTATTTGATTGGCTCCTTCATTTGAGTTACGGCAAGGGAGATACGGGTGGTTGGAAGGGGATGGGTATGAAGCACGACTGAGCTAGTTTGATTTTTTAAAACTTATTTTATTCTGATGGCCTGCCTCTTTTTAATACTATTCTGTGTTCGGTTGAGAAGACGACGAGGGGCTGGGGTATACCTCACAGCTTAGCAAGTTGTGTCATATTTTTAAATTTCAAACTTATTTTTAAATCATCTCTAACTTTTTTAATTTTCCTCCATATTGATTTTCTCTGTTTCCCATCTAAAGCGACTGGAATGTCATACCTGTGGTGCCACTTAGAGACAGAAATAGGAACTGCAGGCTAAATTCTCTGAAGCTATAATACTCATTGATCTTTTGGTCTTATCTTAGAGATTCTCGCTGTTTATTCAGTTCTTCAGAACCCCAAGAACTCTGTCACCTACTGGAAAATCTTTCCATGTCTCTGAAGGAGTATTAGATAATTCTGTATGCTATCAAGCATCTTCACTGTCGGATAAATCTGACCAACAACAGGAGAGATACGTTGAGAATCAGATGAAATGTTAAATTTATAGCCTCTGCGAGTTTCACCTACCAATTTCTCTTGATGGTCACATGCAGCTCCGCATCGTAAGCTGTGATTTTCTTAGGACGTCATATTTTGAAGGGAATTGATGACAAACTATGGAGCTACTCCTTCATTCCCTTACGTGAACGAATGTAGAGTGACAACGCTCCATGAAAACATTGAGTCTCAAGCAAAAACTTATCTGCTATTAGCGATGGACATAGAGAAAACGCGTTAGCAGATGACTGTTATCTACAGCAGGAAAAATACAAGTAATGCCTGTTGTAAACCTTTCCCAGAAAGAACAAACAAGAGTATTGGCTATTGGAATGAAGGGTTGTGTCTGAATGGCTAACATCGATAACTGTTCTTGCGTGCAATTGAAATGCTTTAGCAAGAGACGAGCAGGCCTAGAGCAACATGCAGCAACGTGCTGAATCAACGAGAGCCGCTAGACAGCGGACAATATTGACTAAGCCGCCAAGAACAACATAGTCATCGTGGGCATCGGACGACATTGTCAGTTACGATAATCGCTATGCCTAGCAGTGTGCTCACTCGGCGCTGCTAACAATGAAAGCTGCTGCCAACATTACAGCAATTAAACGCCGCTACTTCCAATATTGGAAACGTTACAGATCAATCATGGAGAGTTCACACCCCGAAGCCGTCGATGATGGCGAGAGGAACATAGAGCCAGTGACGCATTGCCGACGTATGGCAACTAGGTTTTCGGCAGCAGCTAACGTTCAAGTAAATACGTTTCTCCAGTTGAACTGGTGAACCTTGTCACAGTTAGTAAGTCTCTTCGGGCATTTAACTCAGTTTCAAAATACTATCTTAATCAGTTTACACTATCTGCAGTAAAGCGAAGCACCCAGCAGGAGAGGAGGACCCGAAATGAAACTTGACGAATTGCAAGGAAACGTCATGTTACTTCAGTGATTGCAAAAAAATGGTTCAAATGGCTCTGAGCACTATGGGACTCAACTGCTGTGGTCATAAGTCCCCTAGAACTTAGAACTACTTAAACCTAACTAACCTAAGGACATCACACACATCCATGCCCGAGGCAGGATTCGAACCTGCGACCGTAGCGGTCGTGCGGTTCCAGACTGTAGCGCCTTTAACCGCTCGGCCACTCCGGCCGGCTAGTGATTGCAAAGTAGAGTCAAATCTCTGTAAATAAAAGGTAATGTTCTGATGACTGACTGACTCATTATCGTCCAGCTCAAACAGCTAAGGATGAAAACTTGAAATTTGGAGAAGGTGTGGATTTTATTCTGTAGGCGTCGTTGAAGAAGGGCTTTTCAGAAATTCCAACGCTAAGGGAGTGAAATAGGGGATTGAGAGTTTTTTGAAAAATGTCGTTGTTAAGGCAATTTGAAAGCTAGACCCACTTTAAATGGTATTTAGTTTCTCGGTCAAAAGTAAAGGAATACGTATTTCAAAATTTTCGGAAATTTAACCCCATACGGGTCCAACAGTGGTTGAAAGATTTTTTTTGAAAACATATCTTAAAAGAACTACTAAATTATTTTTGGAGCTACATCTATGATCAATGGTATCGGACTTCTCGGTTACAAATAAAAAAAAAAAAATACGTATTTAAGTATTTTTGGAAACTGAACCCCTAAGGAGGTGAAATAGTGGGCGGGATTTTTTTATGAAAATATTTTATTTTGAATGCATTTGTAAAGCTAAATCTATGAAAATTTAAATCTGGCTTCTCAGTCAGAAATTTAAAAAAATACCTAGGAATTCAATCCGTGTTGGGGTGAAATGGGAGAAGAAAGTTTTTATGAATATAATTTCTTGTGCAAGCATTTTTGGAGCTACATCTATGAAAATTTTTATTTGACTTCCCTTTTAGAAATGAAACATATGCATACCACTGTTTCTGGAAATTCAACGCCTAATGTGGTGAAATAGAGGGTGCAACGTTTCATTTCAAAAGCGTTTTTAAAGCTAAACCTTTGAAAATTGGTGTTTGGCTTCTCGGTTATACATGAAAAAATACATGTTTCACTGTTTTCGGAAATTGAACCCTTAAGGAGGTGAAACAGGGCCAAACTGATTCACTAACACATCAACACCCCGCCCAAACCGCTAAGGATACAAACTTGAAGTTTGCATAGGGAGTGAATCCTATACTGTAGGCATCGTTTAAGAACGGGTTGTCCGAAATTCGACGGCTGAAACATGGAATAAAAGGCTTTGCTAAAATTAGTCGCAATTAAGGAAATTTTCAAGATAGAACGACAAAAACTGGTATTTGGTTTTTCAGTCCGAAAATAAAACGTGTTTCAGCATTTTAGGAAATTCAACCACTAATGGGGTAAACCCCAGTGTGTGAAAGTTTTTTGAAAATAGAAGATTATTAAAGAACTATGAAAGGATGTTAAGGCTTCATCTAAGACAATCGGTATTTAACTTCTCAGTTAGAAATAAAAACAAATTACGTGTTTAAGTATTTCTGGAAATTCGACCATTAATGGAGCGCAATGGGGGATGAAAATTTTTAAGAAAATACTTCGTTACATAAAAAAATGTAAAACTAAATTTATGAAAATTGGTATTTCATTTCTTTGTTAGATATAAGGAAATATTTGTTAGGGAATGAAAGTTTCTATGGAAATATCTGCACAGGAACAGAAAAGGCATGATTAACAAAACTTTTGGACTCCAGTTACCTAAATCACTTTTTGGTTAGAAAAGGCCATTCTTATATGGCCTTAATTTGTGTGAAATGCTTAGAAGGTGTCGCAATTTGTGGATAACGTAAAAATTTGATTAAATAAAAACAAAAAATCTCTGCAGGCCATGCACCTCTACTCGAGCGAAGCAGCGGCCGCTAAGCTAGTTTATAAATAACGTGAGAGCATGAGACCGCTTATCAGTATGAATCTGCTCTACCTCTACCCTGTGTGCACAAACTTTTTCAGTTTGGAATGGTGTCATAAGGCCGTTGCTTCCTCTTCTGGGGCCAATTGACCCGCAGCTATTGCAACTAGTTCTTGATATCCTGGAAAGAAGCACTATAAAGGACTTGGCGTTGGAGCTGGTACAACACAAGTTCTGCTGGGGAGAGACCAGGGGCTGCTGAGCACATGAGTACCTCAACATCACACAGACGGTTCACAGAGGCATGTGTCATATGTGGATGAGCATTGTCCTCTTGAAAACTGGCACCATGATATCGCGTGAGGAACAACATATGAGGACGCAAGATATCCGTGACGTACCATTGTGCTATTATAGTTCCCTCAGTTCTTACTACCCATGACCTAAAGTCATATCCGATGGTTCCCCTCATCCTATCAGAAGTCTGTGCTTCCCACTCTTGGCAGCACTCCGAACGCAGCCGTTTGCGTTGTGATGTTAACGACAAACTACGCATGAGTGGGGCGCAGAATGTTGCAGCCAATGTGGTACTTATTCTCGAAAGTAGGCGCAGATGTGAATGGGTTAATGTGTGCTTGGTGCACAATTCGACGACCTTCCCTTGTGTTGGTCAGACATGTCGACCAGAATCTGGGCGACGAGTACGACCTGCCCTCAGCGCCCCGTGTAGTTCAACATCGCGCCGCTGTCACATCCGAGTGTCCCACAAATCTGCCGTGCGGGGTAGCCGCGCGGTTTGAGGGGCCTTGCCACGGTTCGTGCGGCTCCCCTCGTCGGAGGTTCTATTCCTCCCTTGGGCATGAGTGTGTGTTGTCCTTAGCGTAAGTCAGTTAGATTAAGTAGTATGTAAGCCTAGGGACCGATGATCTCAGCAGTTTGGTCTCATAGGTACTAACCACTACCGTCAAATCTGGATAGAGCACGATTCGACCAGCAGGGCCTACGAAGATCTACAATAAGGCCCCTTCCAAACTTTGGCCGGTGCTGATACACTGTTTCATCGTCAAGCCAAGCACTAAAAGGTTGGGTGGCTCAGTTGGTAGAGCACTGGCCCGCGAAAGGCAAAGGTCCCGAGTTCGAGTCTCGGTCCGCCACACAGTTTTAATCTGCCAGGAAGTTACATATCAGCGCACACTCCGCTGTAGGGTGAAAATTTCATTCTAGAAACAACCCCCAGGCTGTGGCTAAGCCATGTCTCCGCAATATCCTTTCTTTCAGGAGCGCTAGTCCTGCTAGGTTCGCAGGAGAGCTTCTGTGAAGTTTGGAAGGTAGGAGACGAGGTATTGGAGGAATTAAAGCTGTGAGAACGGGGTGTGAGTCGTGCTTGGGTAGCTCAGTTGGTAGAGCACTTGCCCGCGAAAGGCAAAGGTCCCGAGTTCGTGTCTCGGTCCGGCACACAGTTTTAATCTGCCAGGAAGTTTGAGGTTTGTGATTACTGAGGATAACAACATACCGATTAAACTCAAGAAACCACATGACATCTATAACATGAAGTGTACAGACACACATATAAAGGTTAGGCATTACAACATGGTGATAAAAACGAAAGCTGTGTACACGAGCGAGACTTTAGCTATCCACCGAAAAGGTGATCTATAAAACATCCTATAGGAAGAGCGAAGGATTATGAGGAAATTTCTTCGCCCAGAAAAAACGGAGAACGGATGAAGTGTGTAATTCTGCAAAGCAACAGATACATTATCGAACCGGATAGCAGACATTACAAAACGAAGACTCTGTGGACATGGTTAAACATATAAAACAATGACTCTTACGCGTCATTGCATAACCCGTCGTCATGAAAAAGGCTACACCGAAAAAGACCTGATCGAGCCACAGCAAACTCTGTGGGTATGTTGCACTCCATCAGCTATTACAATGACTACCCTCCCAGCTTCTGTTGCGCACTCATGGAGCGTGAATGGGCCCGAGACGTTGTGCCCACCGGTTGCTATAAGGTGGCCCCAAGCTGGAAGCATCACCCGAGCATCACCTGGACGTGCGCTATGCCCATGCGACATGTTAGACAGCAGTTCCCTCGGCTAGACGGCAGACTGGCAGCGGCACATCTTTCGGACGAGTATCACTTCTGCCTCGGAGCTGACAACCATCAGGTCCGTGTCTGGAGACACAGTGGAGAGTGCCGCAAACTGTGGTTTCTGGTCTCCAGTCACACATCGCACCATCCTAGTGAGATGGTGTGGGGAGCAATATGCTGCAGTACATGTTCACCATTACGGTTCCTAACGTATTCTGTGACACTGCACGGTACGTATATGAGGTCCTGCTGCTCATGAAAGCCCGCGCAAAATGTTCTATTTCAACACGACAACTGTTACCGCGGTACCGCTGCCAGCTCTCGACCATGCCATGTCGTGCTGTGGATACTCTGCCACTCCCAACAGCAATGTCTCATCTTTCACTGATCGAGAATGCACGCGGTGCCATTGTGAGTGTCAGTAGTGGAGTTGTATCAGTTCTCCTGCAAAGGTCCCACTGTCCTCCTTAAGGGAAAAAAGGAACGGCCAGTAGTCCTAGCCCTTCTCACCTAAACAAGCCGCTCACTTGGCCCCCTTTTTGTTTATTTACGACCTAATTAATGGGCAGTAACTGACTTTCTAATTACAGTTAATGGGCTCTGTCATTATTACTACCATAATTAATGGCCAAGATGGCGGACGACTAATGCACTTGTGTCCATGTTCACTTAGGTGTCAGAATGCCTTTAGTGTAAGGTAATAAATGTCATCACGTTTAAAAATGGCGTCTCCCCTCCCAAATGTTTCAGTGTGCACCTGTTAGTCAACCCCCACCCTTTACTACCCTCAGCATACTGAGAGGGAACTTCACATTCGTAGTCTCTACCTCGCTCGAGCAACAGCATGAGCAGCAGTAGCCGCAGACTCAGTTTTTTGTTTCTTTGCTATTTCAAGCAGTGTATAGCGTCCAGTGGTATATTCTGCAATATATAGGGACCACTTCCATGCTTTCCCCACAACCACAATAACGTATTATGCTATTTACATTTTTTAGGCAATTCGTTAAAATTTTGTCGGTTTCCAACAAGTATTCCGCAAATACTAACTTTTTCAGGAAAACCTTTTTAAGTACGGAGATATAAATGTGTAAAAACTAACACCACACACAAGCACACAAAAATATAACGATATTTATAATTTTGGGGCTGTTTTACCTACTTTCTACCACATTTCAAGAAACACACGTAAATACAAAGCTTTAAATGTTTCACAATTATCACCACCATAGTATAACACTATGTACAGTTTTAGGGCATTTAGTAGCTATTTTACAGACTTACTCCCACTTTTCAAGAAGATGCACACACAGGACACGCTAAATAACTTTTTCACCTACACTTCTGCCGCTGCTAACAGCATCACCGACGATAGGAAATAGGAGAACTGAGCACATTATCTGGAAACAGTCTGAAGGATGGAAGAGCGCTCTCCAGATATCCAGACTGCATAGTGTAGGGTAAACAGCAGTTTTCGCAAAAGCGAGTACCCCCCGTGTAGCCTCACAGCACGCCACTGCTACTACCCACGTTTGATCGCCCCTACTTTTGCTCGGCTTCTAACGTAATAACCTGTATTTGCGCTGCAACCACCATGGTAAGAATGGGAGAGATATGCACTTTAATTAAAAAGATGCACAACAATAGCATCATTACCCTGCACAGTGTATTTCTATCGCGCCGCAGAACACACGGTCCCTTTGCCACGCCGCACAGTCCAGCGCTTGCGTGTATGAGACTCCGTCTTGGCCAAGGGCAGTGGACAACAACCCACAAGAAATACCGTCCCATCTCCCTGCACGAACAAGGCATCAGCAGGCGCGCGGACACAGGGTCATCGTGTGAACTGCCAAGACTGGTAAGCAGACCACTCGCAGAACCTTCGCCTCCCCCGCATCTGTCCCGCAGTGCAGCCAAATGTGTGTGAGATCTTTGTGTACATGTCACGATTAAATGGCTAATGACGACTTCTACCACGGCCTTGTGTAACTGACTTGAAAAATCCTCTTTTTTCCCCTCAAAACACCAAAGCGCAATACTTATTAAAACAAATAGATGCTACAAAGCACCTTTTCTTTGCGCTGCAGGGATAATTTTACAGCTGTAGTCATAAAATTTTGTCTACGAGTCGACAACGCCAATTTCGTCTGCCTATTAAGATGTAACTACATTCGTACATTCAGGGTGACAACTGTTGAACTACATGAAATAAAGTCGTCATAACTCCTGAACGGTTTGCTTTAGGGCGTTCCAACTGCACGGTTGGTCGCAGGGCACGATGGAAATTAATATGCGCATGTGTGGTTTGGTTTAGCGACGAAGCCAACTAGCATTTGGATGGGTTAGTCAATAAGCAAAATTGGCGCTTTTTGGGGACTGAGAATCCGCATTTCGCGATCGAGAAGTCTCTTCATCCTCAATGGGTGACTGTGTGGTGTGCAATGTCCCGTCACGGAACAATTTTTGCGATATTCCTTGACGCCACAGTGACTACGAACGGTACGTGAAGATTTTGCAAGATGATATCATCTCTGTTATCCAAAATGACCCTCATTTCGACAAGATGTGATTTATGGAAGACGGAGCTCGACCGCATAGAAGGAGAAGCGCTTGATGTCCGGGAGAAGCACTTTGGGGACCGCATTCGGGCTTTATGGTACCCAGAGAACACAGGCATGGGCCTCGATTGGCCGCCATATTCTCCAGATCTGAACCCCCTTTTTGTGGGGCTATATTAAAGGTGTACAGAAATAACCACAAAACCATTGCTGAGCTGAAAACAGCCATTCAGGAGGTCATCGACCGCATCGATGTTCCGACAGATCAGCAGATCATGCAGAATTTCGCTATTTGTCTCCACCACATCAACTCCAATGACGGCAGGCATTCCTAAATTCGAATATCTGTGACGTTTGCATGCTCAATAAAACGTCTGCACGGCATAGTTTGTAACTAATTTAGGTTTTTTTCCTTATAGTTCAATAATTGTCACCCTGTAGACACAAATATCGTGCAAGGAGATAAGTTACCCTCCAGCTCTTCTCTGTCACTCACAAATCGTCTACCACATTATTTATATGAAACTTAGAAAATTATTGATAATAACTTTGGAAGTAACGTAATTATATCCCATAACTGAGCTGTTGAAAGAAAAGACAATAATGTGTAGTTGATGTTCAGCATTTCCTTCCACATGTCACTGAAAACTTTAAATCGTTTATCTATTGATTGATGCCCCATACCCTCTGCTGCATCAGTCCACTTGTCTAGCGTATTCACCATATATTCACCATTAGAACCTGATTTTGTTGTTTGTTCGCAAGGTAGGTACATTCATTTGCTCTTTTTACACGTCATATTTTATCCTGTCCCTCACTCATTTCCGTGTGTTTCCCTCTCATGTGGCATGTATAAAAGATATATGATTTGAATGACGTTGTTTAATGCATAGCTTTCACTGTACTGCCCTGAAAATATCTACATACAGCGCAAATGTCCAGGGTATTTTGTGCGTGTGTTGTCTGTAAAGAAAGATTTTCCATCCACTTATGGTATTTGCTGTTTACAGTAGTGATGTCTACTTCACTCTTCACCCTCAAGGTTCCTTTCAGTACTGGTCGGTTCTGTCTCGGGTTCATTTTGGGCAGGGCTGTACCTCAACGCCAAAGGCCTCCCCGTTGTGGTAACACCGGTTCCCGTCAAATCACAGAAGTTAAGCGCTGCCAGGCTTGGCTAGCACTTGGATGGGTGACCATCCGGTCTGCCCTGCGCTGTTGACGAGCTGAGAGCATTCAGTCCTTGTGAGGCAAACTAACGAGCTACTTGATTGAGAAATAGCGGCTCCAGTCTCGTAAACTGGCATACGGCCGGGAGAGCGGTGTGCTGACCACATGCCCCTCCATATCCGCATCCAGTAACGCCTGTGGGCTGAGAATGACACAGCGACCGTTCGCTACCGCTGGGCCTTCCAAGGACTGTTCGAACGGAGTTTTACCTTAACAGTGATAACAGCGGTACGGATAGGTTTCGAGACGCAAGTTCTGTATGGGGTTATTGAATGGAATAGAATAGCTGCACCATGAAGGTATAGAGATCACCTATTGAATTCCCTGAGTGGTATCTCATTACTTTAGATTATCAATGCTATAGTATGCATTTTAAGTGCTTTGTAATATTCCTAGCAATGTCTATCACGAACAACACGATTCGCGGTGCATTCAACAAGCCCATACACAACTTGCGTCTGGAAACCTATCCCTACTGCTGTGTATCACTGTTAAGGTGCAGCCACGCTGGAAACAAGCCTAAGACAGAACCGGGCGGTACCGAATGCAAGCTCGAGGGCGAAAAGTAAAGTAGGCGCTACCGTTGTAAACAGCAAGTACCATGAGTGAACGGTTTGGTTAGAGCCTGTGGGACCAAACTGCTGAGGTCATCGTTCCCAAAGCTTGCACACTATTTAATCGAACTTAAACTAACTTACGCTAAGAACAACACACACACCCATTCCTGAGGGAGGACTCGAACCTCGGATAGGGGGGAGCCGCGACAGAGGAAGTACATCAGAATGAATGAGGGATAGGATAAAGAATAATGTGTAAGAAGACTAAAAGAACGTACCAAGTACGAGAACAGCAACGAAAGCAGGTTCTCTTATGTTGTTATTACATTTAATAACCGTACAGCGTAATAAATTACGCTGGACAAGCAGTCTGAAACAGCAGCTGGCATGTAGCAGCAAGCTAAATAGTTACAGGTTTCCGAATATTCGCTGACTTGTGGAAGAAAATATTAAATACCAGCAACAGAATCAAAGCTGAGTAGTAATTCAGCGTTTACTTTCAACAGCGCAGTTATAAGACGTAACTATGTTACTTCCACAATTATTATCAAAGCCTCCACTAAGATGCAGTAAAGTAAATTAAGTTCTGGAGTGCTTCTGTGTGACACAGAGGTTCAAATGGCTCTGAGCACTATGGGAGTTAACATCTGTGGTCATCAGTCCCCTAGAACTTAGAACTACTTAAACCTAACTAACCTAAGGACATCACACACATCCATGCCCGAGGCAGGATTCGAACCTGCGACCGTAGCGGTCACGCGGTTCCAGACTGACACGCCTAGACCCGCACGGCCACACCGGCCGGGACACAGAGGAATATGAATTAGGGGGTAATGTACATCCTTCTGTGAGTTTTTGTCTATCAGTGGATGGAGTAACACCTTAATAGGCAGACTAAATTACCGTTGTCGCCTCGTAGGTAAAACCCGCTCAAAAAATTCGCGTATGGTAGGTGCTCTGTATTATCTGTTTGATATAATAAGTATCGCGCATTATGTGTATTGAAAAAAAAAAGATAATTTTTCAAGAGATATACGCAAGGACTTTGTTGCAGCCATCATTAATCGTTTAGTCATGGTATGTACGGATGTATCTCATAGAGGTTTGGCTGCGTTGTTAGACAGAAGCACGCCGTCTTGCGCAGGTGGTAGGGAAGGTTTCTATGAGTAGCTGGTGGCAACCAGTATCAGTGGCAAACGCGGTGCACTCAGCCCTTGTGAGGCAAACAAAGGAGCTACTTGATTGAGAAGTGGAAGATCCGGTCTAGTAAACTGACATACGGCCGGGAGAGCGGTGTGGTAACCACATGCCCTTTCATATCCACATCCAATGCCGTCTGCCCATGAGGGTGGCACGGCGGTCGGTCGGTGCCGTTGGGCCTTCGTTTCCTGTTTGGGCGGAGTTTAGTCTTTTATGCACTGATATTGGTGTCATGTGCATACGGGAAGATGAGAGGGCGTTGTTTATGTTATTTCATGTGGAATTGCAGCTGCCTGCCACTGTCAGAGAAGGCGTCTCCTACACGCAAGAGCTCTGGACTGAGAGATGCGGCGAATACACAGAGCGTTCTGCTGTGCGGTAGAGTACGGTAGCTGTGGTGTCACCGCCAGACACCACACTTGCTAGGTGGTAGCTTAAATCGGTCGCGGTCCATTAGTACATGTCGGACCCGCGTGTCGCCACTGTCAAGATCGCAGATCGAGCGCCACCACAAGGCAGGTCTCGAGAGGCTTACTAGCACTCGCCCCAGTTGTACGACGACTTTGCTAGCGACTACACTGACGAAGCCTTTCTCTCATTTGCCGAGAGACAGTTAGAATAGCCTTCAGCTAAGTCCATGGCTACGACCTAGCAAGGCGCCATTAGTTACTTCATGAATCTAAAGAGTCTCACTTGTATCATCAAGAATGCTGTATACCAAAGGACGATATAAAAGTTGAGTGTTCTAGTAGCTACGTTCTTTTCTTTATCACATTCATCACGTATCCTGTTCCAGACTTCGCGCCAGTCGGCGTGTGTGTACGTGTGCCCTTGCGGCTACCCGTCACTGTGGACTGGCTGCCTTGTCAGTCCACTACAGTAGCCATTGTTTTGCTTGTTTATAAGTAAAAGGCATACATCTCCTAGTCTTATCCCGGTGATAAGGGCACAAGTATGGGTTACTACCGTAGGTGCGGAGCAACAGTAGGGGCAATCGGACGTGCGCACTGGCAGTGGCTGTGGTGTAGAATGCGATAATCAAACGGTGGGCGTGCTGCTGGGTAGCCAACAAGCTGGGAATCGGATAGTTCGAGAGAAGTCATCTTCAATTTGGCTCCTTTTCAAATAAAGTGAACAGTTCTCCTATTTACTATTCTCGGTGGTGGTGATAAAGCAGAATAAAGTGCACATTTTTCCTGCTGGTTACCCGCAATGGTGGTGTAGCAGCAGTGTAAGTGTAAGTGCAAATGTTACTAAGCGATATGCTGTGTGTGTATCTTCTTGAAATGTGGGGGAAAGATGGTAAAATAGAAAAGAAATGCGCTAAAACTGTAACAGTGTCATATGTTGGTGGTGATAGTTACTAAATACTGGTATTTACTAAAAATTTATGCGTGTTTCTTCAAAATTGGACAAAGTCGATAAAATATCCACAACATTTTAACCAGCGTCATATATTGGTTTACTCGCAGGATATGAACAGTGATGTTAGTTGTTATGCAACTGAAACTTTATATTCAAATGAGTCATCTTGAAAAAGTACGTATTAAAGTTATACTGGTAGAAAATGGACAAAATTTTAAGCACTTGCCTAAAAACTGCAAATAGTATCATACGTCGCTTTGCTACAACATGAATGTTGGTGGTCGTCACATGTTGCAGAAAATACCAGTGGTCCAGATACTGTGCTTGAAGTTGTGAAAACAAAAAAAGAAATTGGGAATAACGCCTGAATTTTCTGTCACTGTTGTCGCTGTTGCTCGAGCGAGTTACAAGTTAAATGTTCAAATGTGTGTGAAATCTTATGGGACTTAACTGCTAAGGACATCAGTCCCTAAGCTTACACACTACTTAACCTAAATTATCCTAAGGACAAACACACACACCCATGCCCGAGGGAGGACTCGAACCTCCGCTGGCACCAGACGCACAGTCCATGACTGCAGCGCCTAAGACCGCTCGGCTAATCCCGCGCGGTACAAGTTAAGAGTGTCAAGTTCCCTATCCGGGAGCTGGGCACCCTAAGGGGGCAGTAGTGGGGCTGGACCAATGGGAGAATAGTACACCAGTGGGACAGGGGGGACGCCATTTTTGGGCAATAATTCACTATTTTATTATGGTAATAATAATGACATTTATAGCCCATTAATTTTAATTATAATGGCAGTTACTGTCCACTAATTAAGTCCTAAATAAACAAAAGATGGGACCAAGTGAGTGGTTTGTATACATATGAGGCGCTACGGCAGCTGGCCAGTTTGTTTACCTAAGCAGAACAGAAGGAGAACTGGTACAACTCCACTACTCGTGTCATCAGGACTCCAACTCCACCCAGCAGTCCGTGGGATCATCGTGCGGAGGTGCAAATGACGAATGATGGAGTACCACAGGACCAGCACTACATCGTACTGTGAAAGTGGTTCAAATGGCTCTAAGCACTGTGGGACCTAACATCTGAAGTCATCAGTCCCCTAGAACATAGAACTACTTGAACCTAATTGACCTAAGGACATCACACACATTCATGCCCGAGGCAGGATTCGAACCTGCGACCGTAGCAGCAGCACGGTTCCAGACTGAAGCACCTAGAACCACTCGATCACAGCTGCCGGTACCGTGCTGTGAAGCCTCGATGCTTTTATTCACAACCATGGGAACCTGTCACTATATTAACACGTAGGTATTGTGCTCATGTAGAGCAATACGTGTTGATCCTTCATAACTGATAGTGTAATCGTTTCGCACGGTGATACCATTCACATACCAGCCAACAGTGATCGCAATCCGCCTTTTTCTTCTGACGATGAGTCTATATAAGAAACTTAACGTGATTCCATCAAGTTAAAAAGAATCTCGACAAAGCTCGGATAGAAGCACCGGAAGTGGTAGATAGAAATATGTTCAGTCAGAAGGTAATCTGCTGGGTAGTACAACCAGAAAATGAGGTTCTGAAAAAAATCAGGAACCAAGTGGACTAAAGAAAGAAAAATATCCCATGGAGAGAGAATGGCTGCCAATACAACCAGGACAACGAACCTAAAAGTACTTCGTGATCCAACAGAATCCATACGCAAATAATATGCCACCTTTTAAGTGCTACGTGAGGAACACCGGTAACAGTTATTTAAGGACACTACCGGGACCTCATTGCTAGTTCATCCCCTTCCTTCACTTAGTGTTCCCCGATATATTACGTTGCGATCTAGGACTGAAGTTGCCATAGCTAGAAGTTAAGACAATCGGGTTAGGTGCCGAGGTATTGCTGTTGCCAGGCGCATTTTAACGGAATTGAAAAGCATTCCGTGTCCATGTTACATGTATTTTCGCTCTTCTGTAGCTTCCAAAACTCTCTTTTCTTTCTACTCCACACGCTGATACACATTTTATAGATCACAAATAAGTGATAGAACAAACTTTTACCGAAGGCAGCCGGCTCACCTGGTTTACAGCTCTACAAAAGCTCCCGTTCGAGATATTCTATACAGCCACCAAACATAAACTGGCTGCTGAGAAAACTACATCTAAATTTACAACAGCATTCTGAAAGCCACTTCACGGTGCATACTGGGGGTATAGATGCGCTAGTACCATTTAACTCTCCTCCTGTTCCACTCTCAAATTGCGAGTAGGAAGAACGACTTGGATATGCCTCCGTGAAAGCCAGAACTACTATAACCTTACCGCAATGATCATTACGAGAGACATGTATTCGAGGAAGTAACAGTTTCTTGAGTCGTCTGAAATGTATGCTCTCGGAGCTGTAAAAGTAAGCATTTACGTGATACATATGTTACGTAACGAATGTCTCTGAAGAGTGCTAGGAAGTTGTGTGCCGCTCTCGAGCAGATTGGTATATTGGGAATCGCCTTACTAATGTTGAAGACGGCGGGACAGTTTCATGGCACGCGTCTCCATATTTATAAAAGGTTTCGTACAGGTTCTTTGTCCCTACGCTGAGATGCGAATTAGCTCTGTAACAGTACGTAAGCCGTTATCTAAGACAGTTAATTCACATCACATCCAGTGAGACGCAAGTCGAAGCTAGACAATGCTATATGGTGTGATAAGGAGTAATTTTCTGTCAGGTGTATTCTGCGGTGAGAGAAAGTTATTTAATACGTGCGTCTTAGTTATACCCCGGCTAGATATATCCAATGGCTTAATTCAAGGATGAAATGTTGCATATTCCACAAATGTTTCGCTATCATGCTTGGTGCTCCACATGTATGAGATTACTTATTCACAATTCGATTCAGATAAGTAGCGTAATTCCAGGCCAAGCGCTAGAACTGAGTGTAAGAAATCTTCACGTGCGTCTCCCGAGACAGGACATGCATACGATTGTCTAGTGGTGATACTGAACGATATCTCGGCTTTTGTAAAGCTGTATTAGACGTAATAGGTAAATAGAAATAACGTTGCACCAGTACCATTGTGCCTTTACATCCCCATGATAAGCACTCTCACCGAGATACAAAGGCAAAACAGTCGTAGTGCATGATGTGGGTGAGGCCGAAAGCTCTTAAAGTATAGTGCATGACCATATTATAAAGGTGATTCCGTTATGATGTTACAAATTTCAGTGCATTTTGGAGAAGGGTAAATGTATAAATTCGAGGTAAGGGACATTGGTCCAGCAAGAACCGAATCGACAGCTGTAACCGAAATTCGTTCTGATTCCTCTGACAGTACCTCTGTACAGGTGCAGCTGTTACTCATATTGTAGGGTAGTAGTCCCGACGAGCACCTAGGTGAAGAGCCTGGGATAATAACTCAACTACCTCAGTGCAGGCCGCGCGGGATTAGCCGAGTGGTCTGGGGCGCTGCAGTCATGGACTGTGCGGCTGATCCCGGCGGAAGTTCGAGTCCTCCCTCGGGCATGTGTGTGTGTGTGTGTGTGTGTGTGTTTGTCCTTAGGGTAATTTAGGTTAAGTATGTAAGCTTAGGGACCGATAACCTTAGCAGTTAAGTCCCATAAAATTTCACACACATTTGAACATTTAACCCAGTGCAGATGGCGCTCTGTGTACCGAAAAGAGCACCCCTGACATACAATGTCTGTTCTCTACTAGACTGCAGTCTTTGTTTACAAGTTATTAAAGTACTACTGTCGATCAGCCCTAGCCAAGAGGAGTCGTGCCCTGTAACGGAACTTGGAGAAGTGATTATCGTGCATGAGCAAGCAAACGCAAGCAGCAGAAAAGAAAGGCCAAATATCTGCATTCAATAAATCTGTCTCACACCATGTTTTCAAGACTGTTCCAACAGTTAAGTGCAACGGGGCAGTTGGTACCACAGTACAACGCCCGAGGAGGACAACTTAGAAGATGCAGTGGTTGCTCTAGTGGATGAGGCTCCTGCAATCAACACCCGATCAGCTGCTGGTCAAATGAATGTTTTGCAGAGTACTGAGTGGCGAGTGTTACGGGAAATGCAGCTCCACCCATACTATCCATACGCAGCACACGCTTTGAATCCTGCCAACTTCGGGCCTCGTGTCGTGTTTAGCCAATGGTTTTTAGTGTCAAACAGTCGAAATGGTTCTGATCACTATGGGACTTAACATCTGTGGTCATCAGTCCCCGTCCCTCCCCCCCCCCCCCCCCCTGGGTTCGATTCCCGGCGGGGTCAGGGATTTTCTCTGCCTCGTGATGACTGGGTGTTGTCTGATGTCCTTAGGTTAGTTAGGTTTAAGTAGTTCTAAGTTCTAGGGGACTGATGACCATAGATGTTAAGTCCCATAGTGCTCAGAGCCATTTGAACCATTTTTTTGAACCATCAGTCTCCTAGAACTTAAAACTACTTAAACCTAACTAACCTAACGACATCACACACATCCATGCCCGAGGCAGGATTCGAACCTGCGACCGTAGCGATCACGCGGTTCCAGACTGAAGTGCCTAGAACCGCACGGTCAAACCGGCCGGCTCAAACAGTCGATGCTCACTTTCCTCCGTATTCACTCACTTTCCTCATATTCATGGATGAAGCCTTTCTCACCAGAGGAGGAATGATAGAATGACAAATGGTCGAGATTTTCATGTTTGGGCCAATGAGAATACACACGTTATATTTGTGAAGAGCCACCAACACAGATGTGTGGGCAGGTATAGTCAATGAATACGTACTAGGTCCGTTTCATTTTTCTCCCCGCTTAAGTACACCAGTGTAAACAGCGTACTTGTTATTCGTCAACAGATGGGGTTCCAACACGGCGGAGCCCCATCTCACTTTGGACTGAGGGTTCGTGAGTACCTGGATCACACATTCCCTGAAAAGTGGATAGGCACAGGAGGTCCTGTTTCGTGGCCAGCACGTTCACCTGATATCACCACAACTGAATTCTTCTTGTGAGGATATATGAAAACTCTTGTGAATGAGACGCCAATCGACAGTGATGAGGATAACTTGGCAAGAATTCTCGCTGCATGCGACACTGTTCAAACGATAACGGGGATATTATGCGTCGATTCCATGCATGCATTGACGCTGGGGAACGCAATTTTGAAAAACTGTTGTAAATGTACTACCTTGTGAAACTCGTGCGGATAAATGGAATTCATTATTACTTTACTACAGGCTTAGGATTCTCCGACTGCCTGACATCAGATTCCGTGCACCGTTACTAGTCCATCAACAGGGGAAGTTATCTGAGGGTGTTGTAGAGTATTCTGAGGGAGTTGTGTAGTTGATGATCAGGGTTCGGAAGTTGATGCCCTCGGCCTGAGTGCTGCGTGTGACTAACGCAAAACTTGAGTAGGTCTTCGCTTATACCTTACAGATCGCCCGTTTCTGGACAAGGGCGCCTTACCTCAAAATTATACATTTACCGCTGTCCACCGTCCTCTGCAGTTGGTAACATCATCACAAAGTCACCCTTTACATCTCAAATATCAACTTCCGTCGAAATCGGGAGAAAGAGGGTTTAGGGGAATTTTGACTTTTATCCAGCGTACAGGCAAACAAAATATAGTTCTCGGAATAACATAGCCGGTCTTTTAGGTGTTACAAACAGTCCACACTAGGGTTGGCCGTGCCGCAGGTTGAAGGTGGGTGGATGTTCTTCCTGTCGCCACTACTTCCCCTTGGGTCGGAATTTGTGTTAGCCATCTGTCAGCGTCTAGTGTCATTGCATGTGAAAGTATGAGAATGTTTTGGAAGTGTTTTCGAATCGCGTTACTGAGTCGGAATGCGGGTACCAGCCCGGTATTCACCTAGTCGCCTTAAAACCACATCCAGGCTGGCCGGTACACAGGCCCTCGTCATTAATCCGCCGGGGGGAGTCAGTCTGTGGCCGGCGTTCCTCCCTGAACCGCCGAAGCGGAGTGTTAACGCACGCGGCTACCCGAGCGGATCATTCCAAGCTTAGATGTATCAGAAACTTACAAAAAAGCTATTAAGTATTCTATAGTCCTTGTAGAACGATGACCCGCTAGGTTAGCCGAGAGCGCTAATGCGGTGCTTCCTGGACTCGAGTAGGCGTGCCGGCCCCGGATCGAATCCGCCCGGTGGCTTAACGACGGAGGCCGGTGTGCCGGCCAGCCTGGATGTGGTTTTTAGGTTGTTTTCCACATCCCACTAGGTGAATACCGCGCTGGTCCCCGCGTCCCGCCTCAGTTACACGGCTCGCAGACATCTGAACACATTTGCACTATTCCATGGATTACGCTAGACACAGATAGTTGGGGTACACTAATTCCGTTCTGGGGGGTTCAGGATGACGGCAGGAAGGGCATCGGGCCACCTCTTCAATTAACCTTGCCACATCCGATTAACCATGCCGAACCTGCGTCATTTCGGGAAAAAGGCACAAGCAAAAGAAAGAAAGAAAGTCCTTGTAGAATGATGGCATTTGCTCACCCTAATGCGTCTGGACACAATAAATGCTCAGAGAAAAGGAAGGGTACATGAAATAAAGTACTTCAAGTGAGAAGATCTGCAGGATCGTATGTAGCTCTTTCTTGCTGTCGATCTCGTCGAGCAGATGTCTACTACGCGTGGATCCGTGTGGCAGAGTGAGAACGGCGTCGAGTGTGACGGGAAATAACTGTAAACGACCTCAAAATGAGCTGTGCGATGGAATTTAGTCTAAGTTGTAGCGTTCAATGCCAAATATTTAGCGTTCTGTGCCAAATATTTGAGTCAACATTTTAAAACTTGTAAGTTGTGTGTGTGTGTGTGTGTGTGTGTGTGTGTGTGTGTGTGTGTGTGTGTGTGTGTGTGTGTGTGTGTGTGAGTGAGAATGTGAGTGTGTGAGTGTGTCTCTGTGCAGTAATTCATGTTATCACTCGTTCCGAAATGGACGCGAATAAAATAACGAAGATGCTTAGTATCAGCTTCTAGCATAAATGTTATTTGCCTGTCGCTATGAGGCAAGCCATTTATTTCGTAATTACGTCGGTTTTCTATTTGCACATAATGCCAATGTATATTTCAGAACTGAAGGTAATGCTGGCGAGTGATATGGCAGGAGCTCATCTCATTTGCAGTGTAAGAGAACGCTGCTCTGTAAATCATAGGCCGCTTTCACAGGGAAAGTCGAAATTAATATTTATAATTTGCTACCAGGCGGGTACATATTTTCATTACTCAGTTGTCCCACTATGAAAAACAGAGCACGCCATGCATTTCGCGCCCTCAGTAAACATGCCTTCATAAGGTAGTGAACAAAAATATTAGTACATGTGCTGTCTATTTCTAACGTCACGGGTTAAAGTAGTTCTACTCTGTAAATATATCAGGTTTGGAATCAAGATTGCTCTCGTAGCATTCATATCTATGTTGCAAATATTATGTATATAGCGAATAAAGTGAAGTAGTGAAGGTTCCATACGGAACAGTTTTTAATAAAATGGAGGTAGCTTATTGGTAGAAGCAACAGAAGAAGAGAAAATAAACATGAATCAGTATACTGTAGTTAGTAGAACTTGTAAACGAAAATTTCTTTTCATTGTACTTGTAGATATCGCTAAGAAAATTCTTTTAGGAAATCCTACATACTGTTGTCTCCTGTTTCTTTTTTTCTTGACCTCTCCTGTTCTTTCTAAAATAACTTGTTACTTATTGAATACAGGATATTACTTAAAGAAAATACTCCATAGTCGTAGAAGATCAAATGGCTCTGAGCACTATGGGACTTAACGTCTGAGGTCATCAGTCCCCAAGAACTTAGAACTACTTAAACCTAACTAACCTATGGACATCACGCACATCCGTGCCCGAGGCAGGATTCGTACCTGGGACTGTAGCAGTCGCGCGATTCTCGACTGAAGCGCCTAGAACCACTCGGCCACCGCGACCGGCAGTAGAAGATCATTTGTGATGTGCACCATTACTCATATTTGTAATAAAATTGTAAATTCTGCTCCAGCAGTCTCGATCCCATGTTGCAGTATATCTGAAGAGCAAAACTAGTTAAATGAATCTGTTTCGAAGTTGATATTTCTGGACTTTCGCAAATACAATAATAGTATCAGCAGCAGTACCTTAAGAAGACAAGCTCAATAATGTCTATATATGGTCAACAGTAGAAACTGCGGTGGACTAGAATAACTGCAGTTATCCGACACTAGGACGAGGACACGAAGGCCGCATTCTCTGCGTAATGTTTGCTGCCTTGCTGTACTATAAGTGGCTGCAACATATTTCCGACCCTGCACTCACTGCACTGCACTGAATATTATCTGAATCATGAGTCGTCAGATTTTATTAACGCGTAATGAAAATTATTTATCCGTTTACCACTTTGTAATAGCACTAAACAGACAACGATGGCCGAGTCACCACTCCAGCAACGACCCACAAGACAGCTGAAGGTCACATCCAGCGATAATAGGTGCACCACAAATAATCGCACAGGAAGCCCTCACGAGCGGAATACGATACTGTCATATATGTGTCTGTTCTTCTAAGAAAGGCGTCTTCTAAGAAAGGCCTTACCCTGAAGTTTGGAGGAGAGTAATTCACGCCAGACTTTAAAAAATGTAGGCTCGTGGGGAAATCAATTTGCTTCCACAAAGTATTCACTTTGAGAGTCATAAAAGTTACTACAAAAGAACAAGAGACGCCGTACCACCAAAATTCTATCATATTTTTTTTAATTCTCTAACGCTGTGTACTTCGCTTTGCTTTCTGAATCCGTCTGCCTTTCCCCAAGCGAACCTTGTTTTAGCTTATTAATTCCACGTGCTCCTCTCTCTCCGGTCCCACATCGACCATCTTGGGATGTCCTACTTCCCGCAAACGTGACACCAGCCACCCTATCGTTTGGTGCCTTATTTGTGATCTTCGTCCTCTGCCGCCCCAGTGCCACGATGGCCCTCCATCGTTAAAATACGAACACTCCACATCTTATCCCACCGAAACTTAATTATCTACCACTACCGCAATATGTAATCCGATCAGATATATCACAACCCTACCAGATTCGGTGAATACTGGTTTTCCTCTTCATGACAGCCCTATTCTCCTTCCATTTTCCACAGCTTTGGCCTCGAATCTCTTCCCAGTGATTTCCATCCCACATACAATGTCAAATAATCACCTACAGAAATCCACATCGCCTTATGATCACTTAATTCTAAAAGCAACAAGTACCTCTGCTCATCCATTCATAGTCACAAGCGCATGAATCACCCGAAAAAATGTAAAAAATTATGGAAGATACCAGATTTTTAAATGCGTAAATCATCAAAAAATCTAGCCTTTCATATTTAAAAAGAAAACACAATAGAAGTAACCTTAACTTTGACTTGTAATCCTCACAGAATTTTATAAGTACTCTGGGAAAAAAGTTAATCATCCACAGGAGACAATTAGCTGGCACTGCCTCTAGCACTGATAAGGCCTTTACTGGGCGAAGGAGAGAATCCACAAGTCTGTTCAGGTATGCCAAATCCAGCTGAAACCACTCTAATGATTAGATGTCGTAAAGGTCCCAAATAGTGGCGATGCTCATTTCAACGTTTCACATACTGTCTAGGACCAGGCATTTTCTTTGGGATGAAGATCGGGTGATTTCGTGGGCCAGTCGAGGATCTATGGTTCTTGAAAGTTCATAAAGCCAGGAACGTATGTGTGCAGCCCTGTGAACACGGCTGGCGTCGTTTTGAAATCAGCTTATTAAACGTGAAGACGTAGTAGAAAGGCCAACATGTTGTCACCGAGAATGTTGAGAGAAACATTCAGGTCCATGTTCACAGAATCAGTAAGTTCCAGTCACTGTACGGAAAATACACCTGAAACATCGTACAACCACATCAGACCTGAACTACGCTCTCCACATAGTCCGGCTTAAACACCGACGCTGGACTCGACGCCTCGCATCATTCGAGAAGAGGCAAAATCGCCCCGTTAGGGCCACACTACTATCTACTTTCTGTGTTTTATGGCCCATTAAGGACGAGCAACTTTATGTGAAGTAGTGACGGAACGAATTTTGCTAGGTAAAAACTAAACTGAACTCCTCCCGCAAAGGCCATGGAGGCCCAAAGGTACTGACTGGCCGCCGTGTCATCCTCAGCCCACAGGCGTCACTGGATGCGGATATGGAGGGGCATGTGGTCAGCATACCGTTCTCCCGGCCGTATGTCAGTTTCCGAAATCGGATCCGCTACTTGTCAATCAAGTAGCTCCTCAATTTGCCTCACAAAGACTGAGTGCACCGCACTTGCCAATAGGGCTCGGCAGACCAGATGGTCACCCATCCAAGTGCTAGCCCAGCCCGACAGCGCTTAACTTCGCTGAGTTGACGGGAACCGGTGTTACCACTGTGGCAAGGCCGTTGGCTGCATGTACTCTGACGACCCAAAGCATTATGAACACCTGCATAATAGCTTGTTTGTCCGTCTTTGGAACGAAATAGATCACTGATTCTGAGTATCATGGATCCGACAGTTTGTTGTTAGGTTCTTGGAGGTATGTGACATGAAATGTCCACACAAAAGGTCATGTAATTAGTGTAAATAAACGAACACTGATTTGTGCACGAGGTGACGGCGACCGACGAGGACCCAGATGTGTTCCGTAGGATCTACATCAGGTGAATTTGGTTTCAGAGACTCCTCAAACCATTGCAGCACAGCTATGGCTACGAGTCACGGACAATTATACTGTCGACAGATGACATCCCTGTCGGGAAAGACATCAGGCATGAAGGGATGCAGGTGGTTCGCAGCCCGTCTTCGATTACTACCACAGGTCCCATGCAACTGCAGGAGAATGTCTCTCATAGGATAATACTGCTCCCATCAACCTACATCCGTGGCTCACTGCTCGTTCCGAGCCTACGTTCACCTCGATGACGGCGTTGATGGAGACGGCCATCGACAGTGCAGCAAAAATTTGATACACCCGAAGAGTCGACAAGTTTTCATTGATCGAAGGTCGAATCTCGATGGTCCCGTGCCCCCTGCAGTCGTAACTGACGTTGTCGTTGGGTCGACCTGTGAACACTAGGGGACGGACTGCTGCGGAGTTCCATCTCCAACAATGTGTGATGAACGGTGTACTCCAAAACACTTGTGAGTGTACCAACATCGTGCTCTTCCGGCAGAGATGCCTCAGATGACCATCTGTCCTACTTTACAGAGCAGACAAGCCTCCGAACCCCACATTCTGTAAAGATTCGTCGACGTCCAACAATCTAGCGCCTAGTGGTAGTTTCACTGTCCTTCACCCTCTCCGTAGATGCTCACGACAGTAGCACGTGAACGTTAGACCAGCATCGCCATTTTCGAAATACTCGTTCACAGGCTCTGCGTAATAATAATTTTCCCTTTGTTGAAGTCGCTTATCTCAACGGGTTTCCCAATTTGCAGCCACTACCACAAGGCCGTTGCAGCATCCCTGATTATAGAAGTAAATAGGAATATAAGAAAAGGGAGGAAGGTTTATCTGTTTAGCTAGAGTAATAGGAGGCAGATTTCAGACTACCTAACAGGTCAAAACGAAAATTTCTGTTCAGATACTGACAACGTTGAGTGTTTATGGAAAAAGTTGAAGGCAATCGTAAAATGCGTTTTAGACAGGTACGTGCCGAGTAAAACTGTGAGGTACGGGAAAAACCCACCGTGGTACAACAACAAATTTAGGGGGGTTGTTTGGGGAAGGAGACCAGACAGCAAGGTCATAGGTCTCATCGGATTAGGGAAGGACGGGGAAGGAAGTCGGCCGTGCCCTTTGAAAGGAACCATCCCGGCTTTTGCCTCGAGCGATTTAGGGAAATCACGCAATACTTAAATCAGGATGGCCGGATGCGTGATTGAACCGTCGTCCTCCCGAATGCGACTCCAAACAAAGTTAGGAAACTACTGCGAAAGCAAAGAGAGTTTCACTGCAAATTTAAACGCAATCAAAACCTCCCAGACAAACAGAAGCCAAAGGATGTCAAAGTTAGCGTAAGGAGGGCTATGCGTGAAGCGTTCAGTGAATTCAAAAGTAAAATTCTGTGTACCGACTTGACAGAAAATCCTAGGAAGTTCTGGTCCTACGTTAAATCAGTAAGTGGCTCGACACAGAATTTCCAGACAGTCCTGGATGCTAATGGCATTGAAACAGAGGATGACACGCGTAAAGCTGAAATACTAAACACCTTTTTCCAAAGCTGTTTCACAGTTCCTTCTCTAAATCCTCGCACAAACGAAAAAATGGCTGACATCGAAATAAGTGTCCAAGGAATAGAAAAGCAATTGAAATCACTCAACAGAGGAAAATCCACTGGACCTGACGGGATACCAATTCGTTTCTACACAGAGTACGCGAAAGAACTTGCCCCCCTTCTGACAGCCGTGTACCGCAAGTCTCTAGAGGAACGGAAGGTTCCAAATGATTGGAAAAGAGCACAGGTAGTCCCAGTCTTCAAGAAAGGTCGTCGAGCAGATGCGCAAAACTATAGACCTATATCTCTGACGTCGATCTGTTGTAGAATTTTAGAACATGATTTTTGCTCGGGTATCATGTCATTTCTGGAAACCCAGAATCTACTCTTTAGGAATCAACATGGATTCCGGAAACAGCGATCGTGTGAGACCCAACTCGCTTTATTTGTTCATGAGACCCAGAAAATATTAGATACAGGCTCCCAGGTAGATGCCATTTTCCTTGACTTCCGGAAGGCGTTCGATACTGTTCCGCATTGTAGCCTGATAAACTAAGTAAGAGCCTAGGGAATATCAGACCAGCTGTGTGGCTGGATTGAAGAGTTTTTAGCAAACAGAACACAGCATGTTGTTATCAATAGGGAGACATCTCCAGACGTTAAAGTAACCTCTGGCGTGCCACAGGGGAGTGTTATGGGACCAATGCTTTTCACAATATATATAAATGACCTAGTAGATAGTGTCGGAAGTTCCATGCGGCTTTTCGTGGATGATGCTGTAGTATACAGAGAAGTTGCAGCATTATAAAACTGCAGCGAAATGCAGGAAGATATGCAGCGGATAGGCACTTGGTGCAGGGAGTGGCAACTGACACTTAACATAGACAAATGTAATGTATTGCGAATACATAGAAAGAAGGATCCTTTATTGTATGATTATATGATAGCGGAACAAACACTGGTAGCCGCTACTCCTGTAAAATATCTGGGAGTATGCGTACGGAACGATTTGAAGTGGAATGATCATATTAAATTAATTGTTGGTAAGGCGAGTGCCAGGTTGAGATTCATTGGGAGAAAATGTAGTCCATCAACAAAGGATGTGGCTTACAAAACACTCGTTCGACCAATACTTGAGAATTGCTCATCAGTGTGGAATCCGTACCAGGTCGGGTTGACAGAGGAGATAGAGAAGATCCAAAGAAGAGCGGCGCGTTTCGTCACAGGGTTATTTGGTAGGTGTGATAGCGGTTACGGAGATATTTAGGAAACTCAAGTGGCAGACTCTGCAAGGAAGGCGCTCTGCATCGCGGTGTAGCTTGCTGTCCAGATTTCGAGAGGGTGCGTTTCTGGATGAGGTATAGAATATATTACTTCCCCCTACTTATACCTCCCGAGGAGATCACGAATGTAAAAATAGAGAGATTCGAGCGCGCACGGAGGCTTACAGGCGTTCTCCCCGCGAACCATACGCGACTGGAACAGGAAAGGCAGGTAATGTTAGTAGCACGTAAAGTGCCCTCCGCCACACACCGTGGCTTGAGGAGTATAAATGTAGATGTATCAACGCTAGGGTGATCTCCCGTGCATATCTGCTCAGATTTTGTTAACGCGTCGTTTGCCCGCAACGCGTTCAGGCGGTATCAAAAGTTGCGGTGGGCAGTGGTCATAATGTTTTGGCTTATCGGTGTAGTTTCCTTCACAAAATTCACTCGGAAACTCACAGAGCTGGCTCTACATTCACTGACAACAAAATTTCAGTGGAAAGGCGTGACACTCGCCTCCAGTCCCTGCTGTCCAGGGTCTTTATACGACTCCGTCGTTACATCGCATTACAATGCTACGAGAGATACAGTATTTGTTGTAGACACGTTGGATTGTCCACGTTCATATACTAATAAATCAGATAACTTCATAAATTACCTGCTCATGGGCACATCCAAACACGATATCTCCTTTCCGTCATATTGTCACGTCCCCATTTCAGCGCATCTTACTGCACTGGATCGATTCAGTTGTCTGCTCCGTACACACCACTTCACTGACAAGAATTACGTCAGCAGTTGACGGTCACATACCCACCTGGTACCAGTCCTAGGGCATCTTCAGTGCTAAAAAAAGCCATTGATATTCTTTACGGGGATGACTGATGTTTTGTTCGGCTAACGTGCTTTTTAACTTTTTTTAAATCGCTTTTACATATTCAAAACTGTTGGTTGAAGAGTGTATGAAGCTGTTACCGCTCAAAACGCGTCTCTTCCTGTATGTGGGGTGGGGGGTCAAAAAATGGGTCAAATGGCTCTGAGCACTATGGGACTTAACAGCTAAGGTCATCAGTCCTCTAGAACTTAGAACTAATTAAACCTAACTAACCTAAGGGCATCACACACATCCATGCCCGAGGCAGGATTCGAACCTGCGACCGTAGCGGTCACGCGGTTCCAGACTGAACCGCCTAGAACCGCTCGGCCACTCGGCCGTCTGGAGGGGGGGGGGGGGGAAGGTCATGATGTAACAATAAACGGAAGGAAAACAAGGAATCTCGGGAATATGCAGATGTGAGGACTGACCTATTACCTGCGGTAGCTGCTATACCTTTTTTATGTAAGTTTTGTCCCAGCACTAAAGCTAATTTACTGAATTAGGTCAAATAGAAAGAGCACCGGAGGGTATATCCTACTTAAAACACTCCTGAGACGCTCTAGTATGTGGGAAGTAAGAAATATTCCACGCAAGTGGCGTAATAAGTTCTTGGAGGAAAGTTTGCGCGGTGACTTAGGCGAGGAGTGTCTGTTGACAGAGCAGACAGCTCGGCGGCGGGAGGTCCGGACTATCTGCGAACGGCCCACAGCGGGCGACGGGGCCGTTGCGTGACTACAAATTAGGGGCAGATTCGGCGCCGTTATGAAGGGGCGCACGCGAGCCGGCGCTTCCGGGGCGGCGTGGCCGGCGCTGCCGCTGAGCAGAAACTTCCTGATGCGGATCCGGGAAATACAAAGGAGATTCTGATCTACAGCTGCCGACTGTGTTCACCACTACTCTTCCTGAGACACACAGAAAAGGGTGATGGCTTTGTGACCGTACCCGTTCCAGAGCTCCCTGTAGCCCACTGCGGCAACCATAGAGTCGCCGCCATCTTGGACTTCGTGTCAATTTGACACATCCGTGCACAGTTCAAATTTGATGCAGCTATTCATGGAGCCGCGTTCATTAAACTTCGTTCTCCAAATTTGCGGCGTCTGATCTGTTACGTTCTAACACCTCTGAACATCAGTAACAAGCTAAACACCGATTAAAGGCTCTTTAATGAGCTACACTGGAGAGCCAAAGAAACTGGTACACCTGCCTAATATCGTGTAGGGCCCCTGCGAGCACGCAGAAGTGCCGTAATACGACGTGGCATGGGCACGACTAATGCCTCAATTAGTGCTGGAGGGCACCATGAATCCTGCAGGACTGATCCATTTTGAACAGGAAGTTGGAAGGCATCCCAGATATGCTCAACAGTGTTCGTGTCAGGGCAGTGGCCAGCGGAAGTGTTTAAACTCAGAACACTGTTCCTGGAGCCACTCTGTAGCAATCCTGGACGTGTGGACAATCGCATTGTCCTGCTGGAATTGCTCAAGTCCGCCGTAATGCAAAGTGGACATGAATGGATGCAGGTGATCAGACAGGATGCTTACATACGTGTCACTTGTCAGAGTCCTATCAAGACGTATCAGGGGTCCCATATCACACCAACTGCACACGCCACACATAAAATACGTAAGGAATAGGAGTGGCCCCAGCATTGATCCATGGGGCACTGTTTCACTACACGACTTTTCGGTCATCACTGAAACAGTAACTACCGTAAAGTACCCATGCATAAGCGTCCGGTGCGAACTAATGTTGAAAGTCCATGTGAAATTAGTTGTCGGAAAATCAGATGCCAGACAGAGTATTAGGAAGGATATTACGGAAATATAATTCATACACGACAGAAGTACCTTCCAAAACACTCGTTCGGCGGGTTATAGAGTGTTTCTCGTTAGTCTGGTGCTCCCGCCACGTTGAATTAGTACAGCAGAGAGACAATACCCATTGAAGAGCTACGTGTTTCATCACTGAGTCGTTTAACGAAGCTACAACCGATGTGCACTATTTCAGTTATGTGGTTAAAGGAAGAAGTTAGATAACTGTATACTATAAAATAGTTGATCAATAACGAACATTACAAAACACATCAGGACCTAGCCAATAAGTTGATAATATTATCCCACTTTAAGGAACGGACAGAAAGACAAAATGCACTCATGCAAAAAGTGATACAAGAAAAACAGGAGCGGAGGCGTTTACGTGCGTCGTTGAGGAGATATTGTCTTAGGCCCTTGCTTCCTCTGGGTGGGTGAGGGGTTGGGGGGGGGGGGTCAAAAATGGTTCAAATGGCTCTGAGCACTATGGGACTTAACTTCTGAGGTCATCAGTCCCCTAGAACTTAGAACTAATTAAACCTAACTAACCTAAGGGCATCACACACATCCATGTCCGAGGCAGGATTCTAACCTGCGACCGTAGCGGTGGCACAGTTCCAGACTGTAGCGCCTAGAACCGCTTGGCCACTCCGGGGGGTGGTCAGTTTCTTAAGAGTTGCACGTCTATTTGCCCATACACATCACTGTAGCCGTCGCTCATCCCTGTCATCTATGGCCCATGGTGCAACACAGTTGCCTCAGTATCTCGTTCGTTTGGATTAGCACCATTCTGCCACGCACGGTATACTTTAAACAGGTGAACAGTTTACAAACTTAGCCGTTTCGGAAATGGTTCCACCACGAAACCCAATGATACTGACCCTTTGGGCGCCAGATAAACTGCTCCGTTTCCGCATTGCGACAAGTACTTCACTAATTCTCGCGACCTCCGACATGGTTTGTATACCCTTTACTGCTAGGGCTGCCACCTGGCGTCTGAATGATTATTGCAAGCAGTCGTCGAACCTAAGCGGTGCTCACATTGTCAAAACCGGACCGTGTGGTTACAACTTGTCAAATTCCAGAGTAGAGAAACCAGAAAAATTATTTCGGAAATCACACTGTTAGGATATCGGAGCAGTGTTTTGAGAAGAGTGAATGTACTTATACATTGTGATGTGGCATTTATAGAAGCTCCTGCGGACTAGTTGAGCTACAAAATAAAAGCAAACTCATATTTCGGTAATTCGCTTCATAAGCTCCTCAAAACCAGACTCCCGTTGGCACTGTAAGAAGTAAAATATTACTACTAAATAGCTCTGAGCACTATGGGACTTAACATCTGAGGTCATCAGCCCCCTTGAACTTAGAACTACTTAAACCTAACTAACCTAACGACATCACACATTCATGCCCGAGGCAAGATTCGAACCTGCGACCGTAGCGGACGCGCGTTTCCAGACTGAAGTGCCTAGAACCGCTCGGCCACACCGGCCGGCTATTACTACTAGTTTATTTGGTACTGCAGATTGTTTCACTATCGTTTGGTAAAAAAAAAAAAAAAAAAAAAAAAAAACCTACTTTTCATATCACGTTGCAAACTGTGGCTGACCAGACAAAAGCAGAACTGTTATGTAATGTATAAGAATCAATAGTATAGTGTAGTGATTGAAGGTTCTTTTTATAGCTAAGCTACCCAAACAGGCTATTACGTAAAGAGAGTTCATATATGATAACGACAATTCCGTTAGAAGTTCATAAGGAGTGTTGACAAACGGTAGTAGTAATTCTCTTTCTTTTGCGAAACTTTTTTGCCTTATACCTAAAGTACTGAAATTGCTGTTCATCCAATTATATTTCTAATGGCTGTAATCCGTCCTAGAATGAACGGTATTCTAGAAAAATATACTAAAAACGAGAGCATTTAAAACCCGATACTAATTTCACTTACTCAGATTTTGAACGCTATATTCTTAGGTGTCATGTTACAAAGATTACAACAAAATTCCTCAAAATGGCGAGAAACTGCCTTGATGTTGTGTGCAAAAATCTCAGTGTTGTGCTAAGACACCCACCTAGAACACTGCGTTGAAAACGTCTGAAGGTTTGAAAGTGTCTTAGGCGTGCGATCAGAATTCTATTGTCACTGGTACGTACAGAAAAGTATGCATATTTATACTAGGATAGTAACGAATCATCCGGAAAAGAGAATCAAGATTAAAATACAGTAACAAATAAAGTACCCCACCAGAAGCGTACAAAATATCGCTTTTACTTTTATCAGTTTACTGAGTTACATAACTATTCGATGTCAGTTGGCAGTACAACAGAGGGCTCTTATTTTCAGGGAAGCTGTGTTCTAATGTCTGTCCACAAATCATTATTTACACATTTCTTCCTAAATCACTGCATGCGGATTATCGTATAGTTCCCAAATACGTTCTGGGCCGTTTCCCTTCTACATCATTACTGGAAGTATGCCATCGTCCGTCACGAACCTCTTCGTGAAACCCTAAACAAAGGAGGGGACTGTAACACGCAGATTCCTGCTGAGAGAATGAAATAAGAATTTCCAAGAAAGTGCGGCAAACAGAGGAAGTGAAAAGCAGCAAGAGACTTTTGCTACGTTAGTGGGATTAATGTGACAGGGGAAATGAGAAAGGCATTTAAGGAAATCCGGGAGTCTCGCAGAGGTTTTTCCAAGGAGGCACAGAAGCATAAGCGAGATAAGGAGTTCGTCAGGCTGAGTGCCCTCTGATTAAAACCATAACTGAACGGATCGTTGCGAATCTCTCGTTTTCTACCGGCCGCTTAATTGAGATGAGATGATAAGAAGGACAAGATTATAGCGCGTAATCATCCATCTAAAGTTACTTTTTCGCCATGTTCTCTGAGGGAATAATGGAATAACAACGAAGTAAATTACTGTTAATCACCGTCCGCAGTGGAAATGTAGCTGCAGATAAAGATTCATATTTTATTTTTTTAAAAATGAGCAGCCGCTGACTGGGAACGAGCTTCTTTTCTCCTTTACAACGCTGAGTTCAAAGCTGTGATGTCGACGGGCTGTATAAAATTTCACGCTGGATCGACTAAAGTGAAAGTGAGGGCGTCAAAAATTTGGTATCTGGCTATTTTTGTAAACTTATGATGAAAGCGGAGATCGGTATTGAATCAGATGGAAGTAAGATTCTACACTGCCCACAATAGCCAAAGAGGAACTGTGCACTAAGAGTGGGCATACACTAGTATCCTATCCAGTGTACCTACATTGATTTCATTCTTGTTCACATCGCCTGATCTCAGATAAATGACTTACACTATAAGAGCTAAATGTTGCAAAAAATCACAGCGGAAGTTACACGTTTTTACGGAACATGTAACTGCGCTTAGAATTAAAGTTTCACTCTTTTTTTCCTTTTCTGCACATTATCCTTATAGCACGTATAGATATTCGAATTGTAGTAACTATTAACTCTTCTTGACATGATTATTTTCGACCCTTGAATCTGTATGAGCGCATTGGTTGTGTCTTGTGTAACAGAACTGAAAAATTCAGTAGCATTTTAATACATTGCTTGAATCTGTATGAGCGCATTGGTTGTGTCTTGTGTAACGGAACTGAAAAATTCAGTAGCATGTTAATACATTGCTTTTGCTTCCATAGCTGTAGTGAGATGTTGGTGCTCACAATCCTACCGGTGTTTCCGGAATTTGTTTTGTTGTTGCTGTGTGAAAAATGCATACACCCGATTATGACAGTTTTGACGGAACTTTCCTTGCAATGGCAGAGGAACGTGAAGGTTATGTCCAAAGAACTTCTAACTTATCTTCTCACATTAAACACCTATCATCATTCCACAACCGCAATACCAGATCGGATACGTCTAGCATCTTGGCTGTACCTTTACATAACACAAAATCTTTCTCCGTGTCATTCTCCATCTCAGCCATACGACTATGGAACGCGCTCCCCTGTGATCTGCGTCTTATCCGGAACCACTCAACATTCAAGAGTGAACTCAAGACTTACATATTAGGGACGGTATAGCCACCATTGTTGGGCCCCTCTCATCTCTTTCTTTCTCCTCTCCATCATAGCTTCGAATTTTACCATTCTATTTCTCTTCCTCTAACCTATCTACCTCTTCTATATCTCTTTCACCCCATTCTATCGTCTTATGTCTCTGCTTGATGAGAATAACTCACAAGCTGCAAGAATATAACGAGAAAATTCCCAACTAGCAATAGGACTGACATTCATAAAAGAAAAATATGTTTACTTTCATATACATAGTCATTATTATCATTATTATTATTACTATTATTATTATTCTTGATTGTTATAATTAATTTTTGATTGTTATAATTATCATTGTACTACGTTTATAATCTCTATTTTTTTTCTTAACATTAATACTGTATAACATGTAATATGTCCTTAATTTTCTGTAGAAACTGAAATTTGTTGAATCTGAGTATGCCTGGTTAGGTGTAAGAGAGGGCCTGAAGGCCCTAATCTTGCCAGGTAAAATAAATGCATAAATAAATAAATAAATAAACTACCATTTTCAGTAACTAGCAATGAAAATCTATACAAATATGTAAAGGAGAAAATTATTAGCAAAGATCTCGAATATTTCTTAACCGGTTTTCTTCATATTTTTACACAGTATCGCAATAAACATTCAGACAGACATAGGCTACATTTTTAAAACAATAAATTACAGGTTTTCTCTGAAACCGATTGCGAGAAACAAAGTTCTGCGCTATGTTGTGGAAATGTGTCGTTTCATTTTCCTTCTCGCAGCCGGTTTCAACTACGATAGCTGGGCGTTCAAACCATTAGGCGTTTATTTATTGTTTCTTATTTAATTTGGAGGTAGAGAGAGAAGAAAGTAAAGGAAATAAATTACTGATGTCAGCTGTATCGGAACTTCATGCGGAATCAGTACCGATGAATGAAAGTAATCTGCCGAGGCGGGAATCGAACCCGGGATCTCCTGCTTACTTTCATTTTAACTGGAGTTAACGGACACAGTCATCTTCAGGCCGGGTGGAGATAAGGTGGGCAGGGTTCGAACCCGAGGCCTGGCCACGATGCTTCCCTCCCTCCTGTCACTTTGCTGGCGCCTCACTGGGATATGGTACTAGGTTGGGTCTTTTTATTTCACTTTTCTTAATCTATTTTTTATTTTTTAAAATTTTCTTGAATCCTTTTTTATTTTTTGTTATTTGTTTTCTGAAAAGAAAACTTGATAGACAAAAATTCCACAATTCCTGGACTCGAAAGGGAAAAGATTTCTTTCACTAGGAAGAACACAATGAGAGAAGGCTCCCCCCAAAAAGGAAAAAGCTACCCAATTTCTTGACGATTAAAGACAAAGTGCAACATATTTGCAAATAAAACATGATAACGTGGAAGCCTCTGTCACTCCCAATGAGCATTTACCATATATTGGCGAAATACAAGGCACACCTGACTACGTAGTGGGCGTAGTGTCCGAGGAGCCATACGATCGAATTAGTCTCGGTCCGAGTGAAAAGGAAAAGTCTGGACACAGAAGAAGTTCAACCGAGAAAACAGCTTCAGCTGGTCTGGTAAGGAGAGCCAGTTGTCGGAGAATCCAGTGCCAGTGTTCTTCTCCACAAGAGACAAACCTGTGTGGTAATGCATCAGGTTAATGACATGTGTCGCAAAGACCAGTTGGACTACGACCAATGGGATGGAGGCGTTCATTGGTCGAGATCAGATTGTGAATGACCCTACACCACGATGATGCGACTTCCATCGGGAGGACTGGAAGACTAATGTGAAATCACACTATTTTCCAGGATAACAATGGCGCGGCCACTTCAAGTAGGGAGTGGGATGATTGTACTCCTCAATGAGAAAGCAAGGATCTGGTGGTAAGATGTGTCGTTGATAAAATGTCAGCGCCCGGAAAACTAATTATAATATAAGATCACATACGTGCCGCAAACAGAGCTGACCCGACCGACATCGGCAAGCAGAGTCAAAGCGTCCGGTCGAAGACACGTAAATAAGCGAGATGTAATAGAATGAGTTGCTGGAGCACATGGTAAAACGGTACGCCACACAAACAATAATGAAGCCTTCACTCTGACACTGAGAAGTCCCAACCCTCCATGGGGACGAGGCCTTGCAACCACTTCTCACCGAAGTCGAAAATATGACTTCTCCAAAAGAAACGAGGGAACATTTGCATCGATTTGCACGCCACCATCGTAGGTAGCGGGAATATTTGTGCAACATAATACACTTTGCTGATAATGTAGAAAGCTAAGATCCACACTTTGTGAAGCAGACTACTGCCCCTTGAATTCAATTCGTCACCTCCCGCCAACTGAGTGCACCCCTTTTCATCGGACAGCGATCCACGGTAATTCCCAACGATTTGGGACGAGCAAAAGTCGTTGCCCATGGAATAACAACATGTTGAAAATGCTGCAAATGCAATTGGCTACTTTTCCGTTCATTAATGCGGCCTCAGAGAGAGAGCAAAAGGAATCTAATATGTCCTTGAACAAGGATACATCATTGACGTGACGTAGCAATACCATAACATCATCCGCGTACCCTCGTACCAAGAAGGTTTCTCCTAATATCTTCCAGCCACTTAATTGATCATCAATACGCCGAAGCAGAGGTTCTAAAGACAGAATAAAAAGTGACATGGAGAGGGGGCTCTCCTGCGGTAAGCCCCGTCGGATGGTGATCTGGGGAGTAAATTGTCCGTTCACTATAACAGATGCGTGAACACCAGTACAAAGATTGGATTATACCTGACACACAATATAAGTTAGACCGGTCGCCATGAGCATCTGTATCAAGAAACTGACTGACCTGGTCAAATGTGTTATTAAAATCAATAAAAAGCGAGGCTCCAGAGACAGAAGTCGCTGCAGCCACCTAAACAACGTGGCGGCATTCGACTACAGAAGTCAGAATCGTGCGCCCAGGCACACAGCTTTGGTGGACAGTGAGAATTTTCCCTAGCAGTACCTACAACGGGCTAGTAACGCCCGGGCGACGGTTTTGTAATCTAAATCAAGTAGTGTGATCGGGTGGAATTTGTCAGTGTCTACACGTCCGGTTGTCTTCGGATTTAGAATGACTTTACCAACCTTGAAGGGGTTAGGAGTCAACCACTCCCCCCCCCCCCTCCCAAAATGGTTCAAATGGCTCTGAGCACTATGGGACTCAACTGCTGTGGTCATCAGTCCCCTAGAACTTAGAACTACTTAAACCTAACTAACCTAAGGACATCACACACAGCCATGCCCGAGGCAGGATTCGAACCTGCGACCGTAGCAGTCGTACGGTTCCGGACTGCGCGCCTAGCACCGCGAGACCACCGCGGCCGCCCCCCCCCCCCCCCCCCTCCCTCTCAGGACCACTTCATTTATTAGTGACGTGCTGGTATCACCTATAACAGACCAAAAATGTACATAAAATTCCTTAGGAATACCGTCGAGTCTCGGCGATTTTTGCGGTGGTAAATCAACAAAAAAAAAAATGGTTCAAATGGCTCTGAGCGCTATGGAATTAACATCTATGGCCATCAGTCCCCTAGAACTTAGAACTACTTAAACCTAACTAACCTAAGGACACCACAGACATCCATGCCCGAAGCAGGATTCGAGCCTGCGACCGAAGCGGTAGCGCCGTTCCAGACTGTAGCGCCTAGAACCGCCCGGCCACTCCGGCCGGCAGGTCACTTGTATATTACCATTTCACGAGCTGGTACTTCAGAAAACCAGTTAATACTTTTCCCGCAGTCGTCCCTGGTAGCTGAGTGGTCAGCGCGACAGAACGTCAATCCTAAGGGCCCGGGTTCGATTCTCGGCTGGGTCGGAGATATTCCCCGCTCATGGACTGGGTGTTGTGTTCTCCTAATCATCATCATTTCATCCCCATTGACGCGCAAGTCGCCGAAGTGGCGTCAAATCGAAAGACTTGCACGCGGTGAACTGTCTACCCGACGGGAGGCCCTAGTCACATGATACCTAAAAAACAAAAAATGCTGCAGTTTTTTAATTTTATTGTGCACAAAAATTTAAAAAAAATCTTTAAAAACCATCTAAACCAAAAATTAAAACAAAGGAGCATTTTTCAGTCATATTCTATATAATTTATTATGATTCCGAGCTCCATGCCTTCACTGTGGTCGAAATCGCAAAGAGAAGCCGAAATTTGCGTTCTAACAATTCCCAGAGATATCGAAGACTGGGAAGCGTATTCAATTCCCATACATATTTAGCAATTGCGAAGCATTTCCGGACAAAATAAGGTAATGAGAAAGTTAAAGGGGTATGGAAAGATGGCATTAGCGATATAAGTATAGAGAGCTGAGGAACATGAAGCAAGTAAGAAACGAAGCCGTAAAGAAGTAGAAGTTCAAAGAATGAAGTTTGAACGTGGTCGTGTAACAGGGCTACAAGAAGTTGGATACTTCTTCTGTGATACCGCAGAAAGGCTTTGCAGCAATATAGCCATTGTACATGACTGCTGGTAGTGATGGTCAAGAGAATGTAAATTCGTCTCCGGATGAACTCGTGCCACTACCGAGAGGGGACACCATCGTGTTCGGCGTATGACTCTGGCTCATCGTACTGCACCTACAGCAGCAATATGCGGGTGTGTGGGAAGTCGACTTCCACAATGGGCAACATGTGGTGGTTGGGGAGGGGGGAGGGGGGGGGGAGTTTCCTGCAGACATTCAGTATAAGGTGCAGGCAGAGAGAGAGGTAGAGGTACAAGTACAGGTGAGCGATGAAGCTCCTAGAAATCAACGGAAGCGAAGTCCGCTCCTGGTAGCTGAGTGGTCAGCGCGACGGAATGTCATACCTAACGGCCCGGGTTCGATTCCCGGCTGGGTCGGAGATTTTCTCCGCTCAGGGACCGGGTGTTTTGTTGTCCTCATCATCGTTATCTCATCTCCATCGACACGCAAGTCGCCGAAATGGCGTCAACTCGAGAGACTTGCACCAAGCGAACGGTCTACTCGAAGGGAGGCCCTAGCCACACTGTATTCGCATTCAACGGAATCGAAACTGACGGTACGTCTTTTACCGTCAGCGCATGTGCCGCTGGCACACTTGGGCCGACCGGGGTTCGATCAGCAGCGGCTTGCGGCGCGCTTTCCCCATGCGGAGGCGATGAAGGAGGACGGGAATACGTTACAGATTCAAGGATGTCTGGGAAGTCCGTAGATATAGTACGGAGCTCCGGAACAGATCTAGCCACATGTGATTCCGAAGAGGCGGTCTTGGTCTCGGGAGTCAGGTCGGACGCTTTCGAATCTCGAATAGTAACCGACATGTTATCATCCGGTCTAAACTCAGGGAGTGGAGAGGCCTCCTCCACCGGAAAATTTTCGGTAGAGCGGAGAGGCGAAGAGGAATCGTCTGACTCCTCACTAACTTGGGTCCGTCTGCACTTATTTTGTCCGGCCCCAGTAGCTGAATCGTCAGCGTGACGGATTGTCAATCCTCTGGGTCCGTGTTCGATTTCCAGCTGGGTCGGGCAATTTTCTCCGCCCAGGGACCGGGTGTTGTGCTGTCATCACCATCATCATCATACTATCATCTTCATCGACTGTAGGTCGCCGAAGTGGCGTCAAATTGAAAGACCAGCATCCGGCGAATGGGTTGCCCGGCGGGGGCCCTAGCCATACGATTAAATAAAATGCGCTTATTTTGGAGTGGTGGTGGTAGCGGCGCGGAAGCTACAGTGGCAAAGTCCCGACGCGAGGTTAACGGCGGAAATGCGCTAGCACCATCACTTAATGGCTCGCCTTGTGCTTCAGAAGTGTGGTTAGGCACAAGGGCTGTCACTTGGGGAACCAAATCCTCTCAAGTTGGCCATTGACGTTGTTCATATTTGGATTTTAAGACAGTGACACGACGCGGGCAATCTGTACGGAGGTGTCCGCTCTCATTACATATGAAACAGGTCCCTTATTTTCCTCTGTAAATTATATGTACTCGGTATCCACACACCTGCAAATGAGAGGGAATATTCCGTTTGACTGCCATGTCCACGGATCGAACTCCGCTATAAACTTGCAAACGATGTTGAGTGGACCAGCGTTCCGGCCGTGTATTCCGTATATCCCCAAAACGAACGAGGGCGGTCTTGAGGAAATTGTCATCAACTTCGGGTGGAAGTGAATAAAATTCTTCTAGGTTTGGGACCGCATTGATAACCATAAAATTCCGACGTTTCGGTGAATATTGCAAGACGCCTTCCTCAGGGTGTACTGCAATACACCCTGAGGAAGGCGTCTTGCGATAGTCGCCGAGACGTCGGAATTTTATTAGTGACAATGCATTCCCAAACGCAGAGGAATTTCATTGACTGAGTTTACTTTCGGGCGGAAGGTTTAACAGCCTAACATTCGTATATTTTACCTCGCCGTTCACCAGAATAGCCATGCTACTACAGCTATCGCGGTGGGTGGAAGGGACTTGTCCGTGCCGCAAAAGGAGCCTGTCAACCTGAAGAGGGTCTATGAACTTAACATAAAACACATACGATTCAGCCGGCCGCTGTGACCGAGTGGTTCTAGGCGCTTCAGCCCCGAACCGCACGCCTGCTACGGTCGCAGGTTCGAATCCTGCCTCGGGCATGGATGTGTGTGGTGTCCTTAGGTTAGTTAGTTTTAAGTAGTTCTAAGAATAGGGGACTGATGACCTCAGATGCTAAGTCCCATAGTGCTTAGAGCCATTTGAACCATTTTGAACATATTCATAATCGAAGTAAGTTCTGAAGTGACCTTGATCGTATGTACAAGCCAGACACCAATTTCTAACGAACACGGCTGCACATTACACGTGGACTTGTCAAAACTAAAACTGACGGTACCTGTGCGTGGAATGTGCCGAGGAGCCATGGACGACATCACAGCGCAAGACAACGCCGCGTCAAAATGGAATCGTAAACCCGAGACGCCGAGAGCAGACAACGATATGACCCTCACAACGACTCACACGACACTCAGAACAAACAAGGAAGCTCTCGCAGCGCAACGATAGAGGCGGGAACAGGCGGAACCTTTTCGCCAGGCGTGCGAAGCGGGAATCTCTTATTAGGCACTTTCGTTAACCTCTGCGCCATCCGGACACAGTGTTCATCGCAATTGCTCAGGCTATCTCCGCAAGCCTCCCGTCCGAACCACATTCAAAACGAGCGCCAACCATCCTCAGTTCTTTGTCCAAATTCTCCATGTTCGCTGCGTTGAGATTCCTGCTGGAGGCCGATTGTTCATCTTCATTGAAGGTGATGGAGTCATTGCCCATCGAGGCGAATCCATTATATGAAGGATTGGTGTCTGTTCATTCGGACACTGTAGGCCGGGGTGGTCGAGCGGTTCTAGGCGCTACAGTCTGGAACCGCGCGACTGCTACGATCGCAGGTTCGAGTCGTGCCTCGGGCATGGATGTGTGTGATGTCCTTAGGTTAGTTAGGTTTATGTAGTTCTAAGTTCTAGGGGTCTGATGACCTCAGCAGTTAAGTCCCATAGCATTCAGAGCCATTTGAACCATTCGGACACTACGCATTCATATAATATATTTTTCTTCGTATATATAATTTTAAACCAATACTGTATACACAACAATGGGTTATCCAATTTTCTTCCTCGCAGCCGGTTTTTTAAAGAAAACTTCTATATTAGTAAAGTTGTGTTTCTGGCTTATCGGCTTATGATTAGGCTACTATGCAATCTGACTCGTCAGAGACTTGGAAATGCCACCCATTCGAAGGTTCAATCTATGAGAAATTATATAATTGAAGCTACTATCCATACAGATCGGGCAGATCTGTTTCACATCACGTATACCAATGATCTCTGATCTCAACCGATTTACCCATTTAATTTAAGCGAATCAAGGTTACGTTTACAAAAACAGCGAGAAAGGCTAAAGATCAGACATTCAGATACGTTGGAAAAGAGTTACGATCAGTGTTTTTCGCATGGTCACTTGTTGAAATGGCTCTGAGCACTATGGGACTTAACTTTTGAGGTCATCAGTCCCCTAGAACTTAGAACTACTTAAACCTAACTAACCTAAGGACACCACAGACATCCATGCCCGAAGCAGGATTCGAGCCTGCGACCGAAGCGGTAGCGCCGTTCCAGACTGTAGCGCCTAGAACCGCCCGGCCACTCCGGCCGGCAGGTCACTTGTATATTACCATTTCACGAGCTGGTACTTCAGAAAACCAGTTAATACTTTTCCCGCAGTCCGTCCCTGGTAGCTGAGTGGTCAGCGCGACAGAACGTCAATCCTAAGGGCCCGGGTTCGATTCTCGGCTGGGTCGGAGATATTCCCCGCTCATGGACTGGGTGTTGTGTTCTCCTAATCATCATCATTTCATCCCCATCGACGCGCAAGTCGCCGAAGTGGCGTCAAATCGAAAGACTTGCACGCGGCGAACGGTCTGCCCGACGGGAGGCCCTAGTCACATGATACCTAAAAAACAAAAAATGCTGCAGTTTTTTAATTTTATTGTGCACAAAAATTTAAAAAAAAATCTTTAAAAACCATCTAAACCAAAAATTAAAACAGAGGAGCATTTTTCAGTCATATTCTATATAATTTATTATGATTCGGAGCTCCATGCCTTCACTGTGGTCGAAATCGCAAAGAGAAGCCGAAATTTGCGTTCTAACAATTCCCAGAGATACCGAAGACTGGGAAGCGTATTCAATTCCCATACATATTTAGCAATTGCGAAGCATTTCCGGACAAAATAAGGTAATGAGAAAGTTAAAGGGGTATGGAAAGATGGCATTAGCGATATAAGTATAGAGAGCTGAGGAACATGAAGCAAGTAAGAAACGAAGCCGTAAAGAAGTAGAAGTTCAAAGAATGAAGTTTGAACGTGGTCGTGTAACAGGGCTACAAGAAGTTGGATACTTCTTCTGTGATACCGCAGAAAGGCTTTGCAGCAATATAGCCATTGTACATGACTGCTGGTAGTGATGGTCAAGAGAATGTAAATTCGTCTCCGGATGAACTCGTGCCACTACCGAGAGGGGACACCATCGTGTTCGGCGTATGACTCTGGCTCATCGTACTGCACCTACAGCAGCAATACGAACAGAAGTTGGCACCACGGTGACACAACGAACTCTTACAAATCGGTAATTTCAAGGACAGCTCCGACCCAGACGTCCTATAGCGTGCATTTCATTGACCCCTAACCGCCGCCATGTGCGACTTCAGTGGTGTCAAGCGAGAGATCATTGTATTGCAAGGTGGAGATCTATTGTGTTTTCCGATGAAAGCTGGTACTGCCTCGGTGCCAGTGATGGCCGAGTGTTGGTTAAAAGTAGACCAGCTGAAGACCTGCAACCAACCTGTCTGCGCGCTAGACACACTGGATCTACACCTGGAGTTAGGGTCAGGGGTGCCATTTGGTATAACAACAGGAGCTCTCTCGTGGTTACCTCACATACCCTGACTGCAAAGTTGTTCGTCAGTCTGGTGATTCCACCTGTTTTTGCTGCCATTAATGAACAACATTCCAGTTGGTGTTTTCCAACAAGATAAATTTACCCACATACCGCTGTGGTACCACAACATGCTCTACAGAGTGTCGACATGTTGCCTTGTCCTGCTCGATCGCTAGATCTGCCTCCAATCGAGCACATCCCACAAATTGAAATCCGGCACCTGTACAACACAATGCAATGACCTTGGAATGTTAATCACTGGAATGGGTTACCCACACAAATGTATTCCCGAAATTTCATTACTCTGCATTAATTATTTTTTTGGTTGCGATTTATTTCCGTTAGTGTAGCTACAGACACGGAAGGTGAGTGTTTTACTGTGATGCTCAATCTCTTCCTTCAGTTGTAGCAACAAATTTACTAGTATTGCGGGAGATACGCACTTGCATTTCCCCTTCCTCGTTGTATCTGAGAAAGTGATGAAAATTTCAGATACGCTAATGCTTTAGTTACTCCCTGTGGATAAGCGTTGGTAAATGAGAAAAGTAAGGAGGGGCGATCAATATCAGAAACTCGAAAAACTGAAGGAATAAAGTAGAGCTTAATTGAAGAAATGTTAAGAACACATCAAGCTTTCCTTGCATTAATGTTGTCAAAATAAATTTTATACACTTCTAGTGCACTTTATACAACGTGATTTCGCGAACAAGTAGTAAAAGCTCATACGTTCTCGATATGGTTTCCTGTCAGCAGACCTGCCCATTCAAGTGGTACCCCACTAAAAATTTTCGTACCTGTGAGAGAACACTGTCATATTTGTGGGAAGCGGCAGGTGACTTCGTGAGGTTCAAGAATTTTACGTATCATCGTTCACGATCTGGGATACCTCTCCGTTCCGTTATCAACAAGATAATGGCCGACAGCAATGAGCAGACTACAGACTGAAAATGAGTTAACAACTACGAAACAGAACGCTGAAGTGTGCAATTAGATGGCAGAAGCACTACAGTGTTGCACTGGGGAGTCTCTTGCTAAATATAGTTACGACTGCATTGTGTGCATTATTATGGCGTCCTGCGATTTGCTTTCCATTGTTACTCGAAGGTGAAAATCAATTTGAATTACAAATGATCTGTTCCTCTATTATTTGGAGTACTAGGACTGTACAATTACAGTTTGTTGGAAGCCATAATTGCAAAAGGGTTCAAATGCCTCTAAGCACTATGGGACTTTACATCTGAAGTCATCAGTCCCCTACACTTAGAACTACTTGAACCTAACTAACATAAGGACATCACACACATCCATGCCCGAGGCAGGATTCAACCTGCGACCGTGGCAGTTTCGTCCCATAAGATATTACCACAAATTTCCAAATTTACATACTTTTTACTGGCTGCGCAGCGACAGAGCTCGTCAAAAGTTTTTGAAATAAAAGTACATAAATGTAGGTTCTCCGTTTTTGAAAACTTTGTCTACGTAATATTTAACCATTAGAGGAGAAATAGATCTATATGAATTCTAGCCAACTTGCACCTGTGTGTGTGTGTGTGTGTGTGTGTGTATGTATGTGTGTGGGCGTGTCCGAGAGTGAATGAAAGCTGAAACCCAGTGAAATTTGAAGTTATAATCAAGTAATTCAGTTATCTATGCGTGAAAGGCAATAATGCAGCAATATGTAAATATCAGAAGCAGCAGTGTCATTTCTGACAACAGATGGCACATTCCATATCTTAATACCTACAGTAAACATTATCAATAGCACAAGCGAGCTACTGCTCACTTGCATTCATACCTGCATTCTAAACTCGTTTTGCTTTATTAAGTAGAGTGCACCGTAATCTATCTCGGCCTCGTAACAATAATGGAGGGAAGAGGTGTTTCATATTAAGCGAAAACAACCATGCCTCCCAGTACACTTTGCGAGTGTGCAGTATGTATTAACGCGGGAGCAAGTAAACAAAGGAGATTATCATACACTATAATTCGAATAATGTACTTTCTGCCGCACGTAAGTGAACGACGACGTCCGTTCTGTGCCCCAATGAGATAATTACTGGATGGATCACTTAGGCTACAACGGTAATGGAACACTATAGTGCCTTGACGTTCACGAATCCTGTTTCACGTATTAGTCTATTACTGCAACCGATTCCACATTCTGTCGCACTATTACGGCTGAGTCGTTTGAGTAACTGCCAGGCAAGGAGCACGACGGCAGCCAGAATTTCGCCTGCAGCGCCAGAGCTTAGCACGGCACGGGCGTCAGTCACAGATGTCGCCTGTCTCACGGGAACTTCTTTTCCGCGGCAGCTGGCGAGCCTGTAAATACTGGCCCCGCACGTTAATGTCCCGTTCGATCTTGGTGAATAAAAGATACCACAATCGATAGCGCCACATCAAACTAACTGTGGCATTCGCCCTCGCTGCCATCGCCCTGCTTGTGGAAGGAGCGGGGACTCCATTAACTGTAGCGTACTCTTTGATTCCTACTAGTACTGTGAAAACTGTGTCCCGACTGGCGCTACGGAAGACAGCCATCATTAGCTTTTCAGGTACAGTTACGTAACCTCAATCGAATATATAAGTAATTATCTGAAAGTTTTTAGTCGCCTATGGAACTGGTGCCATTTTTCAGTGACAGCGGCATTTTACATTCTTTCGGCTATTTGTGTGTATGAGGGGGGGGGGGGGGGGAGAGGTGGGAAGAAGTGGGAGGTGTGTGTGTGTGTGTGTGTGTGTGGGAGAGAGAGAGAGAGAGAGAGAGAGAGTGAGAGTGGGTGCAGGATGCGAATCAATTGCGTAAGGTTCTGAGCAGTGCCTCTGCATGAATTATTAAAAGATGAATCAGCCTGGTGCAGAACGTGGCCTCATTAAAATACACACTATTTCCTAGCGAGATATATTAATGGCAAGTACTGGCGTGTAACTTTACTTGTATGAGTCTGTAATCGGACGTCCTCCTCTAGCATTACTTTTCCCCAACAGTAGTTCGCGATACCAGCATTATTTTTCGAATTTTGTGCAGGTCAATACTATCTCAGAAGCATTTCTGAAAACTTTCGTATAGTTTTATACACGGTATGATATATTTCAAGTTAAAATTTATGAAAAAGAATTACTTAATAAAATATTCCAGTTTCGATGTCATAATCGATAAGTATCAGTTTTGAATGTAAAATTTTTTTGGAACATTTGAAATTATGAATTATTTGCACACTTAAAATTTCTATCATTAATTACGCAGTCCTGTACTGAACTGTTTACTACGGTTATTTCTGGATTCATTTATGAAATAATAATCGAATTTAATAATGTAACGAAAATTGGAATACTGTTATTTCCGCAGAGTATGGGAGTCGTAAGCTTGCCTCTGATGTGATCGGACGTAGTTTTGTATAATAGGTGCGAACAATGTAATTTCGACTTTGATAATGTGTAAAATCAAAATACTGTATGATATACTAAAATGCGAGAAAATCTGCGAAAAATAAACTTACGTAAAAAATTCTGCAGCAACTTTCTTCGAATTTATTTAGTTGAAACCAACCGTGAGGACCTGATGTTAGATTTTCAGCTTCAAGGTCCAGACCCATAGAAAAGAATAACTACGTAAACTTGAAAGTTTTTTGTAATCTTTGCTCCTATCAAATCTTCATAAAAGACTTTGCTTGTTACTTATTTGGACCGGGCATAGGTTAACGTGGACAACAGATGGAAGAAGAAGGAGGGCGGAGATTACAAGTCTCTTCTCTTTACGGAAAAAGATAAAATTTATGATACCCAACATCGTTGATATTATCAGCCCTACAAATAGATTTCTGGAGTAGTAAATATGAAACTTTTAACAGCGTTTCATAAAACTATAGAGGCATGAAGTAAATTACTCCTTTGATAAACAGGCACTAGTATAAAAGTACTTAAACTTTATCACTTTATGCGAATGACTGATCAGTTAAAAAGGTAATGGAAATGAGCCAGACACTCTGACATGCCGTAAATTTTTGTCAACAAGTACGAACCCAGTCCGAAAGAGAAGCAAAATTTTAAAACCCCCGCTATACTCGCCTGCTCGTCCCCCTTGATAATTGTAATGCTGCCCTGTTTGAAAAAAATACAGTGAAGCTTAACTTGGCCTACCGAGAACTGTGCATCGATAACGCCAGGTACTAGCGGATCAGCACGGTGAAGGAAATAGCCGTGCGTGAACGGGGAATGCCCTATGTGAAGTTTGGAAAGCTTGTTCGTTACGTCTCTTTGTTGCATAGAGCTACTCTACGACTTTATTGTTCGTTTTATGTGTTTTATGGGCTGTTATACGTTGCAAATTAGTTACACAATTCCTCCCTTTTTTAAAGGAACATATCGCCATTTATTGTTTATTAAATTACATTCCAGGTTTCAACCTTTTATGCAATTTTCAAGTCTTTGATTTTATGTCTATAATATATACTGCAGGACACATGACATGTTGTCAAGCTCACAGTTTGCCACCTTTGAGCTCGACAACATATTATGTGCCCTAAAAAATATGTTAAATACCGAGCGAGATGGACTCGCATTCCGGAGGACGACGGTTCAATCCCGCGTCCGGCCATCCTGATTTAGGTTTTCTGTAATTTCCCTAAATCACTTAAGGCAAATGCCGGGATGGTTCCTTTGACAGGGCACGGCCGACTTCTTCCCTAATCCGATAAGACCGATGACCTCGCTGTTTGGTCTTTTCCCCCAAATCAACCCAACAACTCTCCGTCCTCGGTATCTGAGTCGTCAGCGCAACAGAATGTTAATTCTCAGCGCCCGGGTTCGATTCCCTGCTGGGTCGGAGGTTTTTCTCCGCTCAGGGACTGGGTCTTGTGTTGTCCTCATCATCATCTTCATTTCATCCCCATCGACGCTCAAGTCGCCGAAGTGGCGTCAGATCGAAAGACTTGCACCCGGCGAACGGTCTACCCGACGGGGATGCTCTAGTCACACGACATTTACATTCCAACCCAACAAGCCATATGTTATAGACATAAAAGCAAATACCTGAAAGTGGCATGAAAGGCCCAAAACCTGGGTTGTAATTAAATAAACAATGAAACAACAAATGGCGGTGTGTTCCTTTAAAAAATGGTGTACGACTCTTACTCAGTAACATCAAAAGCTGTGTACAACCCAAACCTGACTAACATTTTATCCATCCTCGACAACTGTAGTTGTGTAAATCGAATTAATCAGCAAAAAGTTGCATGAAACTTGTTGCTGATAATTTCGATTTATTTATCTAGCCTGTCTGTTCAACAGAATGTGGTTGTGCCAGGGGCTTTTAGACTTATTTATCTGCTGAACAGGGAAATGAGAAATTTTTGGGCCCTATCACGACTCACCCGTAGCAACGCCCTTGCGCTTGCGGGAGGTTCAATGTCAGATACAAACCGTTCTTTAGGTTGGAATAGTTGGGCGGCAAGTCCCAAGCTTGTTGCAGTCAGTGAGTGCTACCTTAAAATTGTGGTACCCACTTGTTAGTTTATACAGTTTTATCCTTATGCTGATTCACGACTCTCTTTACTGCATAGAAAATCATCCTGCATATATTCAGCAGCCGAGGTGGACATTTGCATTCACGTCAGTAAGCATAAGACCTGTTAGAAGCTGCCTGGCTCAGACTGCCAATGATTTACGCAGCTGCTAGTGGCTGTTCAATACATCCTCCACTTGGGAGGAGCAGCAGTGCCCAAAACAGGTGATAGTGGGTGTGTTCACTTCCTGTAAACCTTTGGCCCATAATCAGCTGCTGTCTCAGGGCTAGTGCCATTTACCCGTCTCTGCATATTTACGGGCTATGGGAACTGTACTGCAACTTCCTATGCTTAATGTGTGTCCTCACAGTGCAACGCGTGAAGTATCTTAAATTACGAAGTTGGTATCGGCCCGTATATGATGCAACTATAATTCAAACGGGACGGACAACAGTTCTTACAAAGGTGAAATAGCATGATTTGTTTAATTTTCCCTCAAATATTTGACAATATGCAGATCTTTGACATATGTTACATAGATGTCTTTCAGGCAACACACCAATGTTAATCTCTCAATGAATGTGTTGCATAGGAGACTGACCGATTCCTTTTAATTAAGAAAGGCGTCACTTACTGTAACTGTGGTGAGTTTAAAAAACGAAACCATAGTGGTTAAAATAGTTCATTTTCCCCAGACTGAAAAGTTTAAACCTAATTTATTCAACCATACCTCAGGTCTTCCAAGAGTCAACGGCAGTTCACGAGATATTGTTATGATGGTAAAGAAAGAAAAGAAAACTGAAAAATTTCCCAAAAACCAAAGTTCCAAAGTTCTGTACAGGATTCTGTCTGTGTAAATTATGTTTTTTGTGATTCCAGCAACGAAAATGAATCTTAAAATGCTCTTCGGTAAACGATATTTTCGTGAGAAGCCTAGACTGACAGCTCATTCACTACTCACTATTTGAAATGTGTTATTGATAGCGAGAATCTCAATACAGTGAGAAGGAGGCCACGGAAGCTTCTATCAAGAATCTGAATGATGATGCAATGCGTTGAAGCAGAGTTGTTTGTCCAATAACGTCAAAAAATACACATTTAAGATGTTGACTGTGCAGGAACGAGTGTTGTGTGACGGCCTTCAGTACTTCCAGACTGTCTGTGCTGGATTTTTTTTTATTCAGAATCCACACTGACAGTGGACGATAACGCAGATTAATAAGTACTTAACTATGTCTGTATGGTCTTGCTAGAACACTTCATGAAGGCTACCATATGATACGTACTTCAGTGCAGACGATACTTTCTGGATTTAGGATGGGGGTTTAGTATAGCAATCTCGACGGATTGGGATATTGTCTCTCAGACCAAGTTCTGTTAAAAAAGAAAAACAAGTAAGATTTCCTCAGATGAAGCATATTACTGATGCAACAAATGGTTCAAATGGCTCTGAGCACTATGGGACTTAACTTCTGAGGTCATCAATCCCCTAGAACTTAGAACTACTTAAACCTAACTAACCTAAGAACATCACACACATCCATGCCCGAGGCAGGATTCGAACCGGCGACCGTAGCGGTCGCACGGTTCCAGACTGTAGCGCCTAGAACCGCTCGGCCACCCCGGCCGGCGCACTGTTACAACATGACATATACAAAAATACCTCATCCTGTGGTGATACCAGGGGAGACCGTCAATGCAGCGTGAAATACCAACACTGAGTAAAGCCTGTATATATTACCACAACGCTGTTCAAAGAAAATCATTGCACGATATTTCGACTGGGCACCTAACAGTCGTCTTCAGGTGAGGTGAGCCATCAAAGATTGACAAAGACCTTTTTTCTCTTACTTATTATTTCATCCCCCCTCGTCGCATGTAAGCGTGCGAGTTGGAGAAAAATGTAAATGAGCGTTTGGCGTCATTGGCCGGGAGGCCCCTTGCGGGGCAGGTCCGGCCGCCTTGGTGCAGGTCTTATTACATTCGACGCCACATTGGGTGACCTCCGCGCCGGATGCGGATGAAATGATGATGAAGACAGCACAGCACGCAGCCCCTGAACGGAGAAAATCCCCGACCCAGCCGGTAATTGAACCCGGGCCCCAGGACGTGTGTTGGAGAGGGAGGGGGTAGGTGGGTGAGCTGGCAGCGGTGCACTCTACCTGCTCTTCAGCCTGGGGTCTATACACACTTAGGTGCTAACATGAAAACATGAAGACATACACACAATGATTTTAAAACCGTGGTGAAATGCGAGGATGATGGAAGACTAACGTAATAAGGCTGACTGAACGAGTAGTTTAAAAGTGATACAAACATGGTCAGACAGCACAGTTAAAAAAATACATGATGAACACTAAAAATACTCGGAAAGAAACTGGAACAACACAGAAGATCACTGACCATTGAAAACGGAGCTCTGCACACTTTCACTAAAACGCGACAGGATCTGTCCTGGGATGGTAGGCGAAAGGAAAAGTAGCTACAGAGGGAGAGAGGAGAGCGCTGAGGATGGTAACTAAGGGTGGTAAGAGTTGGCAATGACAATGAGATCAGGATGGCTACTGGGGGGACAGGAAGAGAGGGGTAGCTGCCGTTGGGATCTATGAATTTGAAAGAGAAAGGTGAGTAGGGAGCAACTGTGAGGGAGAAAAGGGGAGGTGTGGGAGGAGGGAGAGGAAGGGGAGAGAGACCCTGGGGGGATGGAGAGGATGGGGTGGATTCAGAGTTGGTAGGAGGAGTTCATGGTTTTGCTGCACATGCATAGCCTCCACATATGGAGAATGTGGAGGCTGTGCAGGTGCAGCGTTTGTGGGTTGTGTAGGTATAGGTGTGGCAGCACCATAGGATTGGAGAGGAGAGTGGACCCAATAACATTGGTGGAGTCGAGTTTGTAGATGGTGTACAATATCTGGAGGTGTTCTGTGTGAATGAGGAGAGGCAGAAATTTGATGAGTTGGTAGATCTATGTGGGGGAAGGTAAGTGGATGCAGAAAGCGAGGCGGTAATCATGGTGTCTGAGGATCTGGTGAGGTTTATAGAACTTGGATGCGGCAGATGTCCTCACAACACTGGCATAGCAAAGAAAGGGGTGCACCAGGGATTTCTAAGTGTGAAGGATAGTGGAGTGGTGTAGTCTCCATGCTCGGCCAATTAGTAGTTTTAATCTATTGTGGGCTTTCTTTTGGATGGTTAGTAAGTTAGGTTTCCACATTATTTTCTGGTTGAAGGTTAGTCCAAGGTATTTTAGTGTGTTACTGAGCTGGATGGGACGGTTGTAGATGGCGAGGTAGAAGTCATAGAGACAGAAAATGTGTGTGAAGTGTTCTATAACAATTGCATGAGTTTTGGAGAGGATGACCTTGAGGAGCCGTTGGTTACAGCAGAAGGTAAACTGATTGATGTGGAGTTGGAGGGATCTTTGGGACTTCTGGAGCGTAGGATAGAGAGTGAGGGAAGCGGTGTCATCAGCATACTGAAGGAGGTGGACGGAAGGAGGTAATCTGGGCATGTCGGCTGTGTGTAAGAGATAAAGCAGAGGGGAGACAACGGAACCTTGAGGAACGCCTGAGTGTGGTGGAAGGTACATGGAACGGTATTGTTAACTATGACAAAGAACAGCAAGTGGAGAGAAAGGATGCAATATGACGAACATAATTGATTGGAAGTGCCTAAGTCTGGAGTTCCAAAAGGAGACCAGAGTCCCATACGTGGTCATATGCTTTCTCTAGGTCAAGGAAGTCCTGCTCCATTCCACCCTATATAGCGCGGTCGGAGTATACCGTGCGTGCGTCAAAATTCAAGTTAACAGACGGACCACACTCCCCATCGGCAGCACCCACGTTGGCGGAACTTCGTAAATCATCTCTCTTCTGTGTTACCTCTCGCCGCGGCCATTACCGTACTCTGTCGTCTTCGATTAGAACAAGTAGTGAAGACGATGGGGTTCCAAGCACTGTTCAACTGATAGCCCCTATCGTGGTTCATTAGAATTTCTTCCAGGAGTATTCCACGGATGGAGTCCCAAAAAGATGCTGTGGTCTGAGTCACCGTTCCTTCATATTCCACTGAATGTTGAGTGGAAATAAAGTGTTCGGCAATAACGGACTTGCTTGGTTGTAGAAGGTGAGTGCAACGTTGATGCTCAATGCATTGTACTTTCACATTGCATGTGGTCTGCCATATGTAAGCCATACCACACTGACAAGGTGTTTTATAAATACCGGCCATCAGCAATAAGACATCGTCCTTCACTGATCCCAAAATGTCTGCAATCTTGTATTGTGGACAGAAAATCACTTTCACTTAAGATTCACACAAAATTTTTGCTACTTTAAAAGAAATGTTGCACACAAAAGGAAGAAATGCTAAATATTTTGCCAGCGTGCTCTAATCTGTATCCTTTTCCTGGTTCTTGATTTTAACTGACGGTTTTTCTAAACTGTGTCTTCAGGTCGGGGAAGTATTTAGGCAAACTATCCAGATCTGAGATAGTGTGAGCGCTGTGTATGAGTGTTTTAAGCATGCTCATAATTTGCGACGGGTGACGACATTTTGACGCTTACCAACACAAAACTTTACGAGGGGGCATAGGATAATATGAGTGCGCCATCGTTCTTTCGTCTAATAAAGACATCCAAGAAAGGCATACAAGTTTCTTTCTTTATTTCCATGGTGAACAGAATGTTGTTATGAATGGAACCGAGGTGGTGAAGAATCTCCATCAATATATCTTCTCCATGAGGCCACACTATTGAAGTGTCGTCCACATACCTCCTAATACAGTTGGTTTAAGGGCAGCTGATTCAAGCGCGCTCTCCTCGAAACCCTCCATAAAAATGTTGGCCACCATGGGAGACAGAGGGCTGCCCATTGTGACGTCGTCACTCTGTTCAAAATATTCTTGGTTAAACATAAAATGGGTCGAGGACAGAACACGGCGAAACAAAGCAGTGCTGTCCACCGGAAACTTTTAACCAATTGGTGCCAAAGAATTTGAGAGAGAAACCTTTGTAAAAAGTGATACCACAGAAAAGCTAACCAAATGGTAAGAATTGCTTATACAGAGAGCCTCCAGTCTATTAATAAAGTCAGATGAGTTAAGGATGTGATGTGGACATTTTCCCATCAATGGTCTCAGCAAAGAAGCGAGATGTTTGGCGAAATCACATGTAGGCGCTCCAATGTTGTTCGCTATTGGACGTGATTGAACACTTTCCCTATGAAAGTTTGGAAGGCCATACTGTCTTGGTGGTGCACAATCATGTGGTCTTAACCTCTTGATGATCTATTGAGGTAATAAGGAGGAATTCAATAGTGCATACGTTTTTCGTTACACATGTCCTGTAAGGTCGTAATCAATCCTCCTATGGGTAGAGTCACTTAGCAGACCATCCATCTTCGCATAATGCATACTACGAGATAACAAAACTGTTGCATTACCTTTGTCGGAGTGCAGTACCACTACATCAGTGTCCTCTCGTAGATCTTGGAGTGGAGCTCCTTCTGCAGAGGTTAAGTTACTACGCTGAGGAGGAGCTTTCAAAAGAGCACGGCAAACGACCCTTCTTATTTCTTCTGCAGCAACCGAAGAAAGGTGTCGTACTGCATCTTCAACACCGCTCACAAAACTAATTAAAAGCGGTGCTCCAAATGTAGGTGCAAAACTAAGTCCCTTGCTTAATACATACAGCGTCGCATCATCCTAATTTTTCTTCATAAAACTGACAGCGGAACGTCATGCAATTACCTCTGGTGACGACGAGTGCTATGGCAACAGAAGATCAAATTTTTAAATCTGCCGAAAACTTGTATTCTTCTGAAACCAATCGAACTTAGCTTTAGTCACTCGTTCAAACCAGTCCCAAGATAAATGAGAGAGACGTGCAGCAACTTTTAAATGTAACTGGTACAATTCTTCTTAAATGGCATCCAGTCTTTGTCTTGTATAGCAGATCCTCTTTTTGATTATAGCATGACTAACTTTCTCAGAGGTCTTCCATGCAACGGCTGTCTTACTAAAATACGTCACTGTGGCAAATTTTGGTATGATGCGATGGTTTCGACGTCTCAATAAAAAGGCTAAAGAACTTCACAATTTTGCTCTTTTACCACATAGCCTGCCGAAACTTTGAACCTGCGAGGCCATCTCCTCCCCGTAACGGTGCCTGATGCGAATTTTAAAATTTTCCCAGCGAATTAAGAGTTCAACCAAATTTCGAACTTGAAGCCGCATGTCGTTGAATTCAGAAGAAATGTACCAGTTACATCTAAATCAGTCTCCCGTATCATGGGGTTGCAGTGACTTTGACTAAGTTGGATTGGAAGCAAGTTTTCGGCAGATGTCAAAATTTTGTCATGTGTTACCCCAGCGCTCGTCGCCACCAGACGAAACTGCACGACGTTCTGTTGTCAATATCACGGAGAAAAATTTGGACGATGCGACGCTGTCTGTATTAAGCAAGGGACTCAATTTTGTACCTACATCTAGAGCACCGCCTTGAATTAGTTTTGTGAGTCGTGGAGGAAGCGCCGTACGACGCCTTCCTTCTGATACTACAGAAGAAATACATCTACATCTACATGGATACTCTGCAAATCAAATTTAAGTTCCTGGCAGAGGGTTCATCGAAAGAAGGTAACTTGCCGTGCTCTTTTGAAAGTTCGTCTTCAACGTAGTAACTGCACTACGAAATCTACGAGAGCACACCGATGTTGTAGTATTGCACTGTGACAAGGTTAATGCAACCGTTTTGTTATCTCGTAGGGTGTATGATGTTAAGACATACGGTCCGCTAAGCGACTCTACATACAGGAGGACTGATAATTACCCTACAGGACGTGTGCAACGGAAAACTTATGCACTACTGAATTATTCCTCCTTACCTCAAGAGATCATCAAGAGGTTAGGACCAAGTGGTTGTGCACCACCAAGGTTATATGGTCCTCCAAAATTTCATAGGAAAAGTATTCCATTACGTCCAACAGTGAACAACATTGGAGCGCCTATATATGATGCAGCCAAACATCTCACCTCTTTGCTGAGTCCTTTGGAGGGAAAATGCCAACATCACATCCGTAACTCAGCTGACTTTATCAACAGACTGGGGCTCTTTGTCTAAACAGTGTTGACCGGTTGGTTGTTGATTAGCTCTGATGTGGTATCATTTTTTACAGAGGTCACTCTCCCAGATTCTGTCGCACTAATTGGCAAGAAGTTTCAGGCGGACATCACTGCTTCGTTTCGGCGTCGTCTGTCAACCAAGTGTTCAACCAAGAATATTTTGAAAAGACTGATGGTATCGCAATGGGCAGCCCTCTGCCTTCCTTGGTGACCAAACATTTTATGGAGGATTTCGAGGAGAGAGCGCTTGAATCAGCTGCCCTTAAACCAATTGTATTTTGCAGGTATGTGGACGATATCTTCATAGTGAGCCTCATGGAGAAGATAAATTGCTGGGGATTCTTCGTCGCCTCAGCTCCATTCATACCAACATCCGGTTCACCATTGGAATAGAGAAAGATGGTTATCTCCCTTTCTTGGATGTCTTGGCTGGGCGGAGAATGATGGCTCTCTTGGTCATTCAGATTACCGTAAACCCACTCATACTGATTTTTAATGGCAAGCGTCAAGTTGTCATCACCCATCGCAGATTATGGGCGTACTTAAAAGTCTCGTATACGGATAGCACACTATCTCAGATCTAGATAGTTTCCTAAAGAGCTCGCTCACCTAAAGAGAGAGTTAAGAAATGGCCGGCCGCTGTGGCCGAGCGGTTCTAGGCGCTTCAGTCTGGAACCGCGCGACCGCTACGGTCGCAGGTTCGAATCCTGCCTCGGGCATAGATGTGTGTGATGTCCTTAGGTTAGTTAGGTTTAAGTAGTTCTAAGTTCTAGGGGACTGATGACCTCAGATGTTCCCATAGCGCTCAGAGCCATTTGAACCATTTTTAGAGTTAAGAAAAACTGGGTATTCTACCCAGCAGATTAACAGGGCACTGTCGGCTAAAGTCAGGAAACAGCAAGTGGATAAGGAGTAGAACACGCCGGCAAAATCTTAGCATTTCTTCCTTTTGTGAGCAACATATCGTTTAAAATAGCAAGAAACCTTTGTAAATCTTGAGTGAAAGTATTTTTCCGTCCACCGTCTACGATTGTAGACGTTTCGGTACTGATGAAGAACGGCTTGTTATTGCGGAAGGCCGAAATTTAAAATGTACTTTGTCAGTGTGTTATGGCGTACGTAGGGCACACCACACACACTGTGAAAGAACGATGCACTGAGCATCAACGGTGCACTCACTTTTTACATACAACTAGGTCCGCTGTTGCCGAACACCGTATTTCCACTGGACATTCAATGGAGTGTGATATAACTATGATTCTGACCACAACAACATCTTTTTGGGACTCCATTGTTAAAGAATCGGTGGAAATATACCTCTTGGAAAATCTGATGAACCGTGATAGGAGCTACCATTTGAACAGTGCTTGGAACTCCACACTAACAATACTCACAAAACGATGAAAAACAAAATATTATCGCTTACTACACTTTCGAGATCCATGTCTTAGGCATGACGTTTTGATTTATTACTTCTTCACTACTAACTCTATTCGCAACACAGTTTTTAGAGAGTATCCACATATAGCACTCAATGTATTTGCAAAATTAAATCACTGTATGATATATAGTTCAGGAAACATTACATAATAAACATTTAGACGCATGAAAAACTAGCTTTTGCATAAAGTGACGTTCAGTGAACTTGTGCGTCAGGCATGTCGCTTAAAATTTATTACTGCTTTACTACTAACATGCCATTTTAATTTATTACTTTTTTACTGCTAACATGGCAGACATTTCAGACAGTGTCTTCATATATCACTGAATGTACCTGCAGTATTATATGACTATACGACAAACAGTTTAGCAAAATTCTGGGACCGTCTTCTCACGTGTTGTTCAAGCGCAAAATGTTATGTCATTATTCGGCGCTCTGATCTGTTTGTGAGCACCAAACTTTGTGACATGGTCTTCTGATAAATTCCAGGTCCCTCTGCTATGTCTCAGGACTGAGGGCATGTGACATTGTTGACAACGAAGCTCTTGGAGAACAGTGACGGTACGTGATCTCAACCTCATAATTCTCTCATCAGTCATCATCATTATCAGCTACATCATGGTCATCATCGTTAAGAAAAACAACAGTACAAAAACAACAGAAACTCTATTCTACGCTGTAAAAAATCGCGGCCATTTACCAGAGACAGTTACAGTTAAGACTACTGAGGAGTCGGAGGACCAAGTGACATCAACTGTAAGGTTTGCACCAAACCTTGCACTACATCAGGAAATAACAATAATAATTAAATTTGAGTTTTTATAGAGTTTTGAACTCTCCTCTGATTGAGCCCCTTGAAGTGTTCACTAATTGCTGCCTGTAAGTTATTGAATGGTACAGCGGTGATGAGAATTATCTAGCTGTATCAGCATACTAAATTTCTAATGCCCTTGGTGGGTGATGATGAAACCAAGAAAATTCTGTCAAACTCACACTTAAGTGGAAAAATACAGGGTACACACTGTGCTGTCGTACAATAAATTTTTACCGATTTCGATCATGGATCATCTTCACAGTGCTAGTACAAAAATGGAAACAAAGTGAAAAATGTGAATGTACATTTTCATGAGAACTGTTAGGCGGAAAAATTAAATGTACTTACGAAAAATATCGATTGTGACCACTTCATATAACATACATGCTATTTAACCAGGAAAATATACGTCAATGCTGACTTGAAAATGTAATAACATGATGCTTAACGCCGTAAAACAGGCTTAATCAAGCAGGAAACACCGGTGAAAAAATAAAAACATGTAAGAGCAGTAGTGCACAGCGCCATTGCTCAAGCACAAGACCTAGCAGGTTTACACACAAGAGTTGGTGAAAGAAGTACCAACCAGCGTCAAAGATCAAGGCTCGAAGAACAAGTTATAAAGTATGTGTCTACTACAGCACAGTCACAGAGAGACACAGATGCATTGAAAATACTATAAAAGAAATACAATAAAAAAGACACAATTGCATAAATTTTTTTTAAATTTATCTTGAAAGAACACAGTCACACATTAGGGAACATTTCAGAGGAGATGGTATTGTCACACACAGTAGATAAAGGCAGTAACACGAACCTGTTAGAAGAGACTGAAATTCTGGATACTTGATTGAACGTCCTGATAAAGTTCTTAAAATATAAACCGATCTAAAAAATAAAAATTACTTAAATAACTCACTTGGTGTATTCATAAGTATACTGATGACTGGGTAGAATAAGACAGTGACAAAAATAGAGTTTTATTATTAATTTACATCCTCCACGCTTTTTCCCTCCAACATAAACATTTCTGATCAATACAGTTCTGATGGTATATCTTTAAATAAATAGCTAGTAAGATGTGGTTAGTATATGCAGTATCCCATATTAATGATAAGTGTTTTATTATTGTGACCCAATGTTTCTATACGGTGTGGTAAAATTAGAATGATTATACACAGATGTACAATGATTATAAGTTACCTAATGTGGTTAAATCGTAATTCCTAGGAATGTACATAACTTCTGATACCCTAGGCATCCTCTCCCAATGTTCTAAAATTTTTAACTTTAAATTTACATGTCAAATAATTTTTTGTCACATCATTGTTAGCTGTTAATACGTGCTACTACCCAGATATTATTTGGACACTTAGCCACATTGTAACTTCCATTGGTATCCACATAATGAAATAAGAGAGAATTTGTTCACAACATCTTCAGGCTGAGATACTGCAGTAAATTAAATATATATCTTTCCTGTTATTAGGGACTTAACACTAGGATGGTTCTGCATGTCTGCTGCAAATGGTTAACAATATATACAACATTGGTTTTGCCATGGATACAATTAATTTATGTTACTCATTCCTTAACTCTCTCCCTTTGTTTTTAAACTTTTACGTTTCTGCGATGTAGAAATGTTTTAGCTACTTTTAATATGTATCTCACACTGTCATTAGGGTCTTTAAACTACAGTGGGTCCTTGCAAATGGTGCAAATGTTAAATAATAGATATATATACCATGGGATAGGAAACAGAGACAGAGCATATATTACTCACATCTCTAACCTTCCTCTATTCTCTTTTTAAACTTTTAAACCTGTATACTTTCATGATATAGGAATAATTTTACAGCTAGGGTCATTTGAATACGACAACAGATATGTACATATTTTCTGATAGTTAAATTCACTGTTAGTTTTTCACACTTATGCTGTTGGATAATATGGGGTATACTAGGTACATGCCAGATTCAGATTACTGGTAAATTAATTCAGTAAATGCAGTTGGTGATTGATAGTAGGGTCACATTTGTTATAATAATATGAATAATTACAGTTTCTGTCTGACACCATTAGAAGTGATTTTAGCCTTTGTGTCTCAATTGGTTATACTGTGTTTATTCTTCAACTTATGATATGTACTGGACTTTTATATTGTTTTGGCTGTTGTTTAGTTTTTATGCCTTTATTTTTAGTAGTATGTCTCTTATAATGTTTCAACATGACATGTCTGTGTATACTTTTTATTATGGTGTAGTTCTCACCAAATTGTTTGTTTGTTGTTATGTGACATTGTAATATCACTGAATGTTTCATTAGTATCATGTGATTATTATATTACATATATTGTAGGCAGTATGTAGTTCCTCATTTGGTTACACTATTTGTATCCTCGAACCCCTCAAATGGATTCGACATTTGAGTTGTTTTCTTTTTTTCTGCTGCCAGTGTGAATGACTCGTGGTAGTTGGATTGTCTCATATAATTGTTCAGTATTACATGTCCATGTATATTTTCATATGCTGTAGTTCTTAACATATGGTCAGTTTGTTTTTATCATGCGACATCATAATACCATGCAACATTGTAATAGCATCATGTGACTGTTGCATTACATAATATTGTAAATGCCTACTCATATTTTTCATTTCTGGTGGTTTTCGCTGAATGGTTGGTTGGTTTTTATCATGTAACTGTTATATTACATAAAACTGTACCGGAAGAAAGGAGAAAGAAGTAAACAAAAAATAAATAAATAAAAATAAGTAAATCAAATATAAACCAGAAAGAGAAAAAAGTAATATTCATATACAACTATATCTTCTCTTACCGTATTTCTTTCATTGTAATATGAGTGCATGTGTAGCTCTCTGTGACTGTAATATGGTGTACTCATGTATTGTAACTTATTCTTTGACCCTTGATCTTTGACGTTGGCTAGTAACTTCTTTGATCATCTCTTGCACTGGGTCTTGTGCCTGGGCAGTGATGCTGTGCACTGCTGTTCTTACATGTTTTCATGATTTTAGGGGCATTTCTGCTTGGTTAGGCCTGTATTACGTCGTTACGTTTTCAGGTCAGCTATAGCGCATATTTTCCTGTTTAAATACTATGTATGCCATGTGAAGTTGTCACAATAAGTATTTTTCGTAAGAACACTTAATTTTTCCGTTTAAAAATTCTCATGAAAATGTAATTTAATTTGATATTAACTGTTTTCACTTTGTTTACATTTTTGTGCTAGCATTATGAAGATGAGCCATGATGGAAACTGGTAGTGAATAAATTTATTGTAAGACAGCACACTGTGTATCATGCATTTCTCCAAATATATCGATGCTGATGACAGTTGCCTGAAAAAAATTTTCACACAGGTTTGCTTTTTAGTGATAAATTAAATGTCAGTAGGTGACTATAATTATTGATGTTATAATAATCAGTCGATAGAATGGGTACAACTTAGTCTCCCTCCTTTGTAGCTACTGATTCTCTCTCATATCCTTCGTATCCCTAACAGTAGTCAGTTTTCTGTATAAAATGTACATAATGTTTCACTCCCCGTATTTTTAACAATGCGACCTTCGGAATTTAAAAAGTGTATTCCAGTAAATATCGTTAAAAGCTTTCTCTAAAGCCACAAATGCCTCGTGTTTTCCTACATATCTCCAGAAACCAAACAGATCTTCCTCGTGGTCAGCTTTTACCAATTTTTTCATGCTTCTGTCAATTATTCGTTTTAGTATTCGCGACTCTGACTTACTAAATACGTGGCTCGGTAATAATCACATTTGTCAGTACCTGCCTTCTTTAGATTTAGAAACAAGTAAAGTTACCGAATTTCAGTATGTGAAAAATTATATGTTTAGAATTGCTTAAAGCTAGCTATTCGTTATTACGTTACCTGGTAGGCCATCATAAACTTTGTAATGCACCAGTACTTCGGATGCTGAAACAAAGTAAGTACATAAATTAAGAAACATTGATAAAAACAACTATGTCTGTATGTTACGGCTGTTGGCAATTGCTGATCAGACCGGATACGCACTTCCATAAATATATCTCCGGAAATGTGTCGCCACAATTATCTCCAATTAACTGTTATCTATTGAACAGATATAATATAATTTATTCTGTTTTGAGAATATACCGTATGCTCTTCTCCAACAAACTCCCTATTCTCGAAATAACATGGGGTACGGTTGTAATATGTTCACTAAGAGGTGCTCTGGCAATACGGCGACAAGTGACGAAGCAATACGGACATACCACGCTTTCGAACTTAGGTCCCGGGCCCAGCGTAATACTTACCGAGTGTGATTTCCTGCCGTCAGTGGTATACGACATCAACATTGGGTGCAGTGACCTCAGATCACTCTTCAGGATGGACAGCGTCTCCCTCACCTGTGGATCTGCTCTCCAGAAATGTTTCTTGGTCTAATGTCCTCTGGAGGCACCAACTTATCGTGGTGGCGGTATCTGTATCGTAGTTCTCCGTCATAGACCGTGTCATGCGTGTTCAATCGTATTTAAGTCGGAGAAACGAGCTGACTTTTCTTGACGCATAATCACGTGATATCCTTATCAGCGTGCGCGCGACGGCATGCGCTATCTAATATGTTTCAAAACGTCGCTCATAAAAGCGCATTTCTTATCCCTTTAGTTCCACGGAAGTTAACGCCTCGTGCCATTGCGCATGCCCCATCATCCTGTCTCTTGTCTACGTATTGTTTTTCACATACAACGTATTTATTATATATATATGACGGTAGTATCTGTTCCCGAAAGAACAGTTACCGTGGATGACCATGCAGCTTTGCTAGAAATGAAATGATAATTAAATAGACACCCTAGCTGCATACAGGCGTTGATGTACTTCATTGGGGACATGTTGAAAATGTGTGCCCCGACCGGGACTCGAACCCGGAGTGTGCAAGGGATAAGTCCCTGCAGACGCACTATCCTCTGTGCCCGCGGTGGCTCAGATGGATAGAGCGTCTGCCATGTAAGCAGGAGATCCCGGGTTCGAGTCCCGGTCGCGGCACACATTTTCAACATGTCCCCAATGAAGTACATCAACGCCTGTATGCAGCTAGGGTGACTATTTAATTATCATTTCATTTCTAGCAAAGCTGTATGGTCATCCACGGTAACTGTTCTTTCGGGAACAGATACTACCGTCATATATAGTTAAAATATGGCTTCCCGGCCATTGACCTTCTTGTGCGAACGCACACGCTATGCCCGAACTCGTACGGGACTTGGTAGATTAATCTGCCACGAGTAATGAGTATGATGGGCAAACATCTATTAGGCGCACTACGAATGTAGTGGTGTGGACATGTTGGGAATGTGGACCTCACGGGGAGCGTGCAAGGGCTAAGTCCCTGCAGACTCACTATCCTCTGTGCCCGCGGTGGCTCAGATGGATAGAGCGTCTGCCATGTAAGCAGGAGATCCCGGGTTCGAGTCCCGGTCGGGGCACACATTTTCAACATGTCCCCAATGAAGTACATCAACGCCTGTATGCAGCTAGGGTGTCTATTTAATTATCATTTCTTAACGTATTTATTTCCTCGGCCGTTCTGCCAACAACCTACTCTTTCCTAATCGAATCATTCCACTCAATTTTCAGTTTCTATTCTCTCACTTTTAGGTTTTCCGACCTTCTATGATTCACTTACGTACATTGTTTAACTCCACACGTAAATTGTGACAAATTCCATACGCAAGTTAAGACTTACCTTTAATACCAATAGACTCGTGTAGCAAGGTAGCGTTTATCAATATATCACCAAAAAGACTGCAACGTTAAATGGACTGGCCGTTTCCCAAAATGTGCCCGTATTTTATTTGTGTTTTTATGTGTAATGGATTTTCTCCTCAAAGTCGCAAGCACTGGCCGCTCTTAGATGTACATTCTGGGTGTTCACAAATTTTTAAATTCTGGTGAATATAATACTGCGAAATTAACAGCATCTGCTGTATAACAGTTTTGCTCATCAATATATGTATACAACTTCAGCCGCTGCCAATAATAATAATAATAATAATAATAATAATATGCATATCTTGTCTGGAAAAAGGAAGAATTGTTTTGTGGAATTTTGTTGTTTTGCACATAATTAAGCACAGTTTATGGCAAGAACGAAACTATGTTTAAGCATTCGCTACTCTCCGTTTCGCATTTTTGTGTAAATGGAAGTTTTCGTGCATTTTTTTTCGGATAAATGTGCAAGATCACTGATTCATGTATTAGTTAACGAATTAACTTCTGGGTTGAAAATCAGACATTATTACGTTGCACCCACATAGTGACTTACGCTTATACACTTCTTTGTTAAATGTTCGCTTGCAGTCACGCTTATCTGATTTTTTCACTTTCTCAGACAACGAATCTGGTCTGGAATGCCCTAGTTTCCTTGCGGCTAACTTTTCCTGGTAATTTTCTTTTATGTTAGCGCTTAATACAGGTTCAACAGAATTCATGTTGACATTCCACAGGAAAGCCGATTCCAGCACAGTAGACAACCAGCTGCAAACAGAAACTGCCATTTGTTGAAATGATTAAATTGAAGTAGTACTATCTACCAGCAAGGTCAATTGACTAGAATATTGACGCGCTGAGATCCATAAGGGCCAAAAGCATACCTTCCTCGATTAAGTGAATATCAAAGAAACCAGTGAAACAACTTTTCGTAAATGTTCGAATACATGTACAATGTTGGCCTACAGTACAGATAAACCATAAAATCAACAGATGTCACAAGCGCGAATAAATACTACGGTTTCACAACCGACGATGATACGCTTTATGGTTCTCAGTGCCCCAAATGGATTACTCCATGATAAAACACAATACTTCATGTACCATGTCTCATTCAGAATACCACAAAATAGTTTTTTCTCTCAGTATATCTATAACATATACTGATGTCCGATCCAATTTGAGGAAACAGGATGGTCCATTGATAGTGACCGGGCCAAATATCTCACGAAATAGGCGTCAAACGTAAAAACGGCACTGAACAAAACTTGTCTAACTTGAAGGCGGAAACCAGATGGCGCTATGGTTGGCACGCTAGATTGCGCTGCCATAGGTCAAACGGATATCAACTGGTTTTTTTTAAAACTAGGAACCCTCAATTTTATTACATATTCGTGTAGTACGTAAAGAAATATGAGTGTATTAGTTGGACCACTTTTTTCGCTTTGTGATAGATGGCGGTGTCAAGAAAATATTTTCGCATTCGGAGGAGAAAGTTTGTGATTGGAATTTTGCGAGAAGATTCCGTCGCCACGAAAAACGCCTTTGTTTTAATGATGTCCAGCCCAAATCCTGCATCATTTCAGTGACAATCTCTCCCATATTTTCCGATAATACAAAACGTGCTTCCCTTCTTTGAACTTTTTCGATGTACTCCGTCAATCCTATCGTGTAAGGATCCCACCCCGCGCATCAGTATTCCAAAAGAGGACAGACAAGCGTAGTGTAGGCAGTCTGCTAGATCTGTTACATTTTCTAAGTGTCCTGCCAATAACACGCAGTCTTTGGTTAGCCTTCCCCACAATATTTTCTAGGTGGTCCTTCCAATTTAAGTTGTTCGTAGTGGTAATTCCTAGGTATTTAGTTGAATTTACAACCTTTAGATTTGACTGATTTATTTTGTAACCGAAGCTTAACGGATTTCTTTTAGGACTCATGTGCATGACATCACACTTTAGTTGCCTATTTTCGCACCATTGAGATATCCTTTGTAACAGCAATTTGTTTTGATGTTCTGATGACTTTATTAGTCGATACACGACAGCGTCATCTGCAAACAACCTAAGACGGCTGCTCATATTGTCTCCCAAATCGTTTATACAGATAAGGAACAGCAAAAGACCTATAACACTTCCTAGGGGAACGCCAGAAATCACTTCTGTTTTACTCGATGACATTCCGTCAGTCACTACGAACTGTGAACTCTCTGAACGGAAATCACAAATCCAGTCACATAGCTGAGACGTCATTCCATAAGCACGCAGTTTCACTACAAGCCGCTTGTGTGGTGCAGTGTCAAAAGCCTTCCGGAAATCCAGAAATACGGAATTAATCTGAAATTCCTTGTCAATAGCACTCAACACTTCATTCGAATAAAGAGCTAGTTGTGCTTCACAAGAATTATGTTTTCTAAATCCATGTTGACTGTGTGTCAGTAGACCGTTTTCTTCGAAGTAATTCATAGTTTTCGAACAAAATATATGTTCCAAAATCCTGCTGCATATCGACGTTAATGATATGGACCTGTAATTTAGTGGATTACTTCTACTACATTTCTTCAATACTGGTGTGAACTGTGCAACTTTCCAGTATTTGGTTGTTAAGTATGGAGCTAATGCATCAGCATACTCTGAAAGGAATCTAATTGGTATACAGACTGGACCAGAAGACTTGCTTTTTTTAAGTGATTTAAGTTGCTTCACCACTCTGAGGATATTTACTTCTACGTTACTCATGGTGGCAGCTGTTCTTGATCCGAATTTTGGAATATTTACTTCGTCTTCTTTTGTGAATGCGTTTCGGAAGGCTGTGTTTAGTAACTCTGCTTTGGTAGCACTGTCGTCATATCATCTCCATTGCTTTCACATAGAGAATGCATTGGTCGTGTCTTGCCGCTAACATGCTTAACATACGACCAGAATCTCTTTGGTTTTTCTGCTAGGTTTCGAGACGAAATTTCGTTTTGGAAACTATTATAAGCATCTCGCATTGAAGTCCGCGCTTAATTTTTAGCTTCTGTAAAAGATCGCCAATCTTGGGAATTTTGTGTTTGTTTAAATTTGGCATGTTTGATTCGTTGTAATGTTGGGTCCGTTCTCAAACCATCCTATGGGAACATAATTACAGTAGATGTTACGATAGCAACACCAGTACAGCATGAGAGTGATAATAATTCATATTGCAACTAGATACACACGGAGTGACGTAGTCTTCATAAGTGATTGAATGAAGTTATGTATGTGTGTGTAGAACAAATGAAGCAAATAATTCAAAGGGGAATAAACATGCTTTAGCATTCAGCAGACAAGTTACAATGAGAAGTGCAAAGAGAACTGCCGCTAGATACCACTCATACCAGTTAATTGACCATAGGCCTCTTGTAGCAGTGTGCACAGAGGTTAGAATCTTTTATTATATAACAAACAGTTCTAATAATGTAATCTCATCATTACAAATTATGTGATAAGAATTAGGACATTTCAATCATTTCTTGGTGGTAACCAATCCAGGCTCAATGAAAATAATAACAGACTGTACAAAATATAGCGACTCATGAGGCGCGATACAAGTATAACTCAGGTTACACCATAAACCACCAGCAGGCGAAACAAATATTCAAAATATGTAATATATTAAAGCAAACGTTACAAAATAACAAACTGCTCTAAAACATAGCGCCAGACTTGGCGTAATTCGAACAACATACCCAGGTTGCGGCACAGATCGCACACGGGTGAAACAAATTTCAGATACGGAATCAAATTAAAAAATGAGAATTAATAAAATAAGTAAGGATCTTCAAAATTTTTACACGGAGCTTATGATGTTATCAGTGGTGTACCATGCAGCCATGATAACAATTGTAAGATTTATTCCACATTTACAGCCAACACATTTCTCGTCATCGCATAAAAATTTTTATCACTAAACTAAAATGATAAAAAGTATTAGCCTACTAAGAATCAAACCACTATATTTACCACAAGGCGGTCTATAATAAAACACAATAAAAAGTTAACCATAACTATTCTTCTCTCACATCAAACCAATGTCCATTAAGGTAAAGGAGTTCATAAAAAATTGTACCCCCACGTACGGCACGATTTGCAGACTACATACCACAGTCATAGATATTATTTGATCAAACAGTTTATTAAAACACAAACCAATCGCAGTATTAATACAATTTTGTAAAATATCTCGTAGTATTCAATATAATTACAAGACGTCACAGGCGACTTAAACCGTTCATAATAATGCTTACGCAAACACGTCTACGACGTCAGATGATTTAAATTTCGTTATGTAGTACGATAAATATGTAGACCTATTACACATGTATAAATGCCGAGGTTACCTATAAAGTACCCGAACAGGCTTCGTATCAACATCGCAGATGAAAAACAGAAATAAAATTACGTGATGCTAACCTCTAACTCTAATTACAGATAATGTAAAATTAAACACTTTTCAGCCGTGACTGGTAGCCAGTGGCAGAAGCTTCCCAGGAGATTAAGACCGACTCTGTCACCCTTTGTCGGCGATAAATCGGTCTCTACAATCAACATACCTCCTCTAGCAGGACAAGTGGTTTCTGATAGGATAAGACGGAGAAAATTCTTTGGTCGACGTTGCGTAATACATTATCGAGAACTTTGGTCGACATCATTTCTGGTATTCATTCCTTTGACTGGTAACTGGATCGTATACGCATGACTAGTTTTTGAACTGCGGATCACTATCTTTTGTTTTACCTTATTTTTTTGCTTTTTTCTTTGCCCATTGCCATTAAAAGCTTGTCTCATAATCACAAAACAATGTGCGTAAGTGGATTCCGTATAAGGGCCGTCTTAATTATTTCAGGAAAGTTTTACAAGAGAATTGTATTCGTTTTGCCGTTAATGGCAACGGTACACTGTCTTCTTACAACATAATGCGTAGTAAAATTTAGAAATATGCATTTCAGTTCGAAACGGGGAAAATTGTCAGTCAGTTTTAGGACGTGAAGGTGTGATACTCTAGTAACAATCTCGGAGGATTTTACGGGCTCTAAGTTACATCCCCTCGATCACTACGCACAGATTTTTCTCGGAAAATTTGTGATTAGCAGTAGGCTGAGCTACCATGCTTCCTTATTATAGGAACTGTTGCTCTCTCCTCTTCTCTCCATTTGTTTATTTAAATGAAGACCTAATGTCAGTGGTGGTAAGATAGGTTGCTACAGCCAACGTTATTGAATGCTGCAGACGATCTGCAAGGCAATGTTGTTAGCTTTACCCACAAAGGTTCGTAATTACGGTATAGACTGATGTGATGACTTCTGGATCACGTATGTAGAGAGATCTGTCTGTTCTTCGTTCTTTACTTCATAAAAAGCAGGATTATGACAACAGATTTTCTAATCCACAAATCTCGTCCATACAGTTACCTCGTGGTCGTTGGTTGTATTGGGTTGCAGGTCCGCGGATCCATTTTATGATTAAGATGGTCTTAACTTTATAACTAACAAACAAAAACTTTGAGTAATGTTTATTTATTATTGTTCCATGCAAAAACAACAGCGTATGGCACCTGGTGTACTCAGTGTTGCCAACATATTACTTAATAACCTGAAAAATCAGAACCACAGGCCTAACTAAGTGAAAGCACTCCAATACTGTCCACACAACTTACAGCCTCTCGATGACTTTGCTTCTTTTATTACGGTGCATTGTAGCCTAAACTCTACGGCATCAAACGGGCCTTACTTCACAACTACGACGTGTCTTATCAATCAAATTAAGATTCATGCAGTTTTAAATCATGTTGGTGCCCTGTTATATTGTTAACTTATTAAATCCAAATGACATTCGAAGTCTATCACAGATTATCTATTCTGCTCGCATGTTCATCGCGTTTATTATGTATTGACTGAACTGGGTTTGAAAGCGGGTGGAAGGTGTGAGGAAATAGGCGCGTCGTGGCGCCCTGAAAATATTCAAGTTCGCAGGGAGCAGGGTCCGCACGGGACGCGGGCCGAACACGTGGTGCCGGACGTTGGCCGAAGCAAGAGGGGTGCAGCGGCCGCGTGGGTGGGAATTCCATGTTGACTCTGGGACGAGGACGGTGCTTTGTATCGGTGAAGGAGATTTCTATGCCGGGAGTGCCAAAGATGGCGGGCTTTGTGAAATCTTAATGGCAGACATTTCACAGTTCATATGGAAATTAATAGTAGCCAGAGGAATCATGATACCTCAAAAAGGAACATGTATATTACCATTATTTGCGCGACGATTCTGATGGTGTAATCAGATTTTCAATACCCTTATTAGTTTAAAGTTTAGTATCTGACTGTAAATTAGATAAGTAACACCCAACAAAGAATTTCCAAAATGTAAAAGCTTTATCCGACTTCGTGGATCGACGTGTCTTTAGAAAGCTATTAGTGTAAACCAAAATTCGTATAAAATACAGGCATGTAACTTGAATAGTAAATGAGTTATAGGAGGTCAGATTGGCCGATTACTATCGATCGCGTCAGGCCGTAAGTACCCCACAGTTACACGAGAAAACGGTAGCATCATGCTTAAAAATATATTTATTCGTCTCTGTCATTGTTTATATGCGATATATATTATTCATGAAGAAATTGGTTAAATATTTACTGTGTTTTAGAAAACATAGAGACATTATGCTACTGGCCTACCTTTTGATCTATTCCTTTGATATATGTTTATTTAATTTGTTTATGTACGAGGGCCGTTCAGAAAGTAACCTCCGGTTGATTTAAAAAAATACACCAAGTTAAATAAAAATATTTTAATATATACATCTTACAACTACATCTTTGCACTATTTTTCTACATAGTCTCCATAGCGATTGAGGCACTTATCGTATGTCTTCACAAGCTTTGAAATTCCTTCTGCATAAAAATCACCCGCTTGTGCCTGGAGCCAGCCTGTGACCGCATCTTTGAGCTCTTCGTCGTCATCAAACCGCTGTGACCCGAGCCATTTCTTCAAATGCATGAAGAGGTGATAATCACTTGGCGCCAGGTCTGGGCTGTAAGATGGATGGTTGATAACGTCCCACTTGAAGGACTCAAGAAGGGCCGTTGTTCTGCGAGCAGAGTGAAGACGGGCGCTATCGTGCAAAAAAACGATACCGGAAGTCAGCATACCACGGCGTTTGTTCTGTATAGCCCGTCGTAACTTTTTTATTGTTTCACAGTACACGTCTTGATTAATGGTCGTACCACGTTCCATGAATTCAACCAACAACACCCCTTTGGCATCCCAAAACACCGTTGCCATCAGTTTTCTGGCAGAAAAATCTTGCGAGGCTTTTCTTGGTTTGGTAGGCGAATTTGAATGTGCCCACATCTTTGATTGTTCTTTTGTCTCAGGGTTCACGTACTTAATCCAGGTTTCGTCACCGGTCACGATTCTGTTTAACAATGGTTCTCCTTCGTCCTCATAACGTGACAGAAAGTCTAATGCAGAGGCCATTCTTTGAGTTTTGTGGTGGTCGGTAAGAATTTTGGGCACCCATCGTGCACAGAACTTACGGTAACCCAATCTTGCTGTCACTATCTCGTACAAGAGAGTCTTAGAAATCTGTGGAAAACCAGTAGACAACTCCGGCATTGAGAAACGTCGATTTTCACGAACTTTTGCATCAACTGTCTGAACGAGTTCGTCAGTCACCAATGATGGTCTACCACTCCTCTCTTCATCACGAACGTTTTCTCGTCCACTTTTAAATAAACGTACCCATTCACGGACAACTCCTTCACTCATAACTCTTGGTCCGTACACGACACAAAGCTCACGATGAATAGCTGCTGCAGAATATCCTTTGGCTGTAAAAAACCTTATGACAGCACGCACTTCACATTTGGCGGGGTTTTCTATTGCAGCACACATTTCAAACTGCCACAAAAACTAAACTAGCGCAGGTACGACGTTCACTCGACCACGGCTTGATGCCGACTGACCTGTTGAGTGCGTGAACGCACAGATGGCGTCACTACTCCCCCCACAACCCGCACTGTGACCAATCGGAGGTTACTTTCTGAACCGCCCTCGTATCTAATAATGTGTGTTAGAGCGTGTTTGTGGTCCAGCCGTAGGCATATTTATTTAATTTCAAGTTATTTAAATGTAAATCCAATATTTAGATTGTGTTTCATTATGTTTGTAAATGTGCATTCGCTTGAAGATATGGCGGGAGCACTCTAGCCAATCACAGCGCTCGTGAATGGGGAGACTAGATGGAAGTGGGAGGAGTGCATGGCGCGATTATAATGTTGTTCGTATTTTATGCTTTCTGTGTTTTCGAATTATCCAAGCACATCATTCTAGGACTGTTTTAACAAGACCACTAAAGATCTAGTTGCTGAGGATACAAAATACTCAAAACCACGCACGTGTACACACTCACACACACACACACACACACACACACACACACACAGATAGACACGCACACACACGCGCGAGCGCGCGCAAACACGCACACACACACACAACTTCTCTGTTCTTTAGCACTACCTTAACGTTCACCAGGAGTTCTGATTATTCGAGAGAATGTCTTGTTTTGTATCTATGGACATTAAACGGATGTACCTTGGTCGTACAGGAGAACAGCACTATAGCAGTCATACCCGCACAGCGCAGGCAGTAACTGGTCGGCGGGCGAGTGATTGAAAATGCAACCAATGTTTTGTCGGGTTGCCAACGTTCTCTGCAGTGCATTCTCCGACAGCTGCCGGTGCTTCGCTTCAACGGCGAGTGCGATTAATGCCATGGAACATTACCCGGAGTATAACACTTCCACCAACAACTTGTGTTGTTCCGGCGATAGTTTGTAGACTGATAGTTCATCTCAATGTCTCGCTGGGTCGCTGGGAACGTAACCACCAATCTCATCGATAACACACAAGATGGGACTTACCATAGATGTCAAGCCCACGATTATACGTGGGGCAGCAATTCGGCTACTGCTGTTCTAATTGAAGTCTTATGCGCTGTTAGAAGCTCTGCTGCTACAGGCTTAGCTACACAGTCCAGTTAAGCACATATGTGTTAGCATTTATAGTTTAGCTCGACTGAATCGGATCCGTCAGCATCTGGTTGGCGTATCTACATCTACATCTACATGGATACTCTGCAGATCACATTTAAGTGCCTAGCAGAGGGTTCCACACACCACCGTCACAATAATTCTGAATTATTTCAGTCTTGTACAGCACGCGAAAAAAACGAAGACTTATACCTTTCCGTGCGAGCTCTTATTTCCCTTACTTTATTATGATGATCGTTTCTCCCAATGTAGGTCGGCGTCTACAAAATATTTTCGCATTCAGAGGAGAAAGTTGCTGATTGAAATTTCGTGAGAAGATTCCGCCGCGTAATTGTAATAACTGGGTATTTAGTTGAATTTACGGCCTTTAGATTTGACCGTTTTATCGTATAAGTCCGCCCCCGGTAGCTGATTAGTCAGCGCGACAGACTGTCAATCCAAAGGGCCCGGGTTCGATTCCAGGCTGGGTCGGAGATTTTCTCCGCTCAGGGACTGGGTGTTGTGTTGTCCTAATCATCCTCATTTCATCCCCATCGACGCGCAAGTCGCCGAAGTGGCGTCAAATCGAAAGACTTGCACCAGGCGAACGGTCTACCCCACGGGAGGCCCTCGTCACACGACATTTTATTTATCGTATAAACGGAGTTTAACGGACTCCTTTTAACACTCACGTGGATGACCTCACACTTTTCGTTGTTTAGGGTCAACTGCCAATTTCTTCACCATACAGATAACTTTTCCAATTCGTTTTGAAATTTGCTTTAATCATCTCATAACTTTACTAGTCTATAAACGACAGCATCAACTGCAAACAACGTAAGACGACTGCTCAGGTTGTCATCTAAATTGTTCATATAGATAAGGAACAGCAAAGGGCTTATAGCACTACCTTGGCGAACGCTAGAAATCAGTAAAGCAGTTCGTTTTTACTCGATTACTTTCCATTAATTACTACGACCTGTGACCTCTCTGACAGGAAATCACGAATCCAGTCACATTACTGAGACGATATTCCATAAGCACGCAATTTCACTACAAGCTGATTGTGTTGGACAGTGTCAAAAGCCTTTTGGAAATCCAGAAAAACGGAATCAATTTGAAATCCTTTCTCAATAGCACTCAACACTTCGTGTGAGTAAAGGGCTGGTTGTGTTTCACAAGAACGATGTTTTCTAAATCAGTATTGACTGCGTATCAGTAGACCGTTCTCTTCGGGGTAATTCATAATGTTCGCACACTGTGTGTTCATAGACTTCAAGATTTCTCGGTTTTCGTGATTGCTGGGGGCTACTGCCAGTGAGGCTTCCATGTAGATCTCTCTTTTCTTTTTAAGTTGACCACATGTCCACTTTAGGTGCAGATCGTAGTCGCCAACTGATCAGAAGTACTGTTTCTCGATGTCAGTCCTGGGTTAGATGATCGAACCCCGTACAGTGGGTGTAGTTCAGACGTGAAAGACTTCGGTCTTTCTTTGTAGGTAGTTGCCTCTCATCGAATTGTCACTGGGGTAATTTCAGCCAGGTTGGAGATCATATCGCGTGTGGCAGTCGGCATTTTTGATGACTGCCGCGTCAACTTACTTTGCGCGAGCCGATTTTTATCATACGGGACAGGCACACTGAGGTGACAGAAGCTGTGGGGTAGAGATACGCACATATATGGATGCTGGTAGTATCGCGTATACAAGGTATGTAAGGGCAGTGCATTGGGGCAGCTGTCATTTGCACTCACGTGATTCATCTGAAAAGGTTTCCGAGGTGATGAAGGTTGAATGATTAGAATTAACAGACTCTGAACGCGGAATGGTAGTTTCGAAGCATGAGACATTCCATTTCGGAATTCATTAGGAAATTCAATATCCCGAGATCCTCAATAGTGTGCCGAGAATACCATATTTCTTGTATTACATCTTTCCATGAACAACTCAGTGGCCGACGGCCTTCACTTTAGACCCAGAGCAGCGGTGATTCCGTAGAGTTGTCAGTGCTAACATACAAGGAACACTGAGAGAAATAACAGCAAAACTTAATGTGGGACTTACGACTAACATATCCGTTAGGACAGTGCTATGAAATGGGGTATAGCAACAGACGACCGACGCGAGGGTCTTTGCTACCAGCACGAAATCGCCTGCAGCATTTCTCCTGGGCTCATGACCATATTGGTTGGACCCTATCCGAGTGGGAAACCGTGGTCTATTCAGATGAGAGCCAATTTCAGTTGGTAAGAGCTGATGGCAAGGTTCGAGTGTGGCGCAGACCCGACGAAGCTATGGACCCATGTTGTCAACAAGGCGCTGTGCAAGCTGGTAGTGGCACCATAATGATGTGGGTTGCGTTTACATGTAATGGTCCAACTGAACCGATCATTGATCATTTGCAGCCATTCTCGACTTCATGTTGTCACAAAAAGATGGAAATTTTATGTATGACAATGTGCCATGTCACCAGGCCACAATTGTTCGCGATTAGTTTGAAGAACATTCTGGACAATCCGAACGAATGATTTAGCCATCCATATTGCCCAATATGAATCTCATCGAACATTTATTTCTAAGGCGCTGCAGTCATGGACTGTGCGGCTGGTCCCGGCGGAGGTTCGAGTCCCCCCTCGGGCATGGGTGTGTGTGTTTGTCCTTAGGATAATTTAGGTTAAGTTGTGTGTAATCTTAGGGACTGATGGCCTTTGCAGTCCTATAAGATTTCACACACTTTTTGAAAATTTATGTGACATAAGCGACAGGTCTTTTCGTGCACAAAATCCTACACCGGCAACACTTTCACTATTTTGGACGGCTATAGGGGCAGCATGGCCCAATATTTCTGCACGGGACTTCCAATGACATGTTGAGACCATACCACGCTGAGTTGGTGCACTACGCCGGGTAAAAAGAGGTCTGATGCGATATTATGTGGTATCCCAGGCCTTTTGTCACCTCATTGTATATTCACAGGTGGATCAGTAAACTGCCAATGCTTCTATTTCTACCATATATGTTTCAACGCCACAATTTCCATTTTTAATCTTCCTGAAGGATATTGTTTCTGTCACATGCACTTATTTGATGTTGGCGCAGTGCTGCTTGTACACAAACGGAGATGGAAAGAGTTACACTGTGAAGCAGAAATACGATATTATTAGACTTTGAGAAGGTATTAGCACATAATGGGATTTAAATAATTAAAGTCCACTGCATTTCAAACTGTTTGTTCATCATCAACATCAGTACGACATTTGATCACAATATGCATTAATATAGTCTTGTTTTCATCGTGACATGTAAACCAGCAGCATCTGAATGTTACCCTGAGGAATGAAACTCACGTTGTGGAAGATTGGTGGCTGAAGTCGGCATGAAGCTATATGTCTTCCCATCGCATCCCCGACGTGTTACTCGTGTGTGACTGGCAAATCAATGGACCACGCAGTTAGTCAAGGAGCCGTACATTACTCGACGCAGTAGTGGTGAACTGCAGTATGGGGTCTTGTATTATCCTGATGCAATATGGCATTTGGTATCCTGGTTATAAAGTGCATGACAACAGCGTTTACGATTCTTCAGTCATACAGGCGAACATGCAGCCACCCTTCAATAGCTACTGCATCAGAAACAGGAGCTTTTCATTATAAATCAATCGTGCTGTCATATCACACAGTGGTTCCAGAATATGGTGAAGTATCGGTTCGAGGAACGCTGCTTCCTTTTAACTTTCAGCAGGTCCTCGACAGACACGATGGCGACCTTATGACCGGCATAGAAAGAAGCGACACTCATTGCTGAAAACAATGCCACTCAAAGTCCTAATTTAGTCTGAAGCTGCACCGTGCATGTCTTTGTTGTCTGTGGTATGATGTCAGCGGTAAAAGCGATGCATGGCAACTCGAGATTCCAAACCAACTTCCAGTAATCTATCCCAACGGTTTCTGGTGACACTCCGTCTGGATTTCTAGTGTCAGCGTGCGTCTGTCCACCGCAGCCATTCGACCGATTCGACAATCTTCTCGTGGTGTAGTCCAGGAAAGACCAGTGCCAACTTTTCTTCCCATACGGTTGTCCTGATCCATCTCGTCAACATTCGTTCTTCAGGCATCGCTCTACAACCGACTGTATGTACACTACTGGCCATTGAAATTGCTACACCAAGAAGAAATGCAGATGATAAATGGGTCCATTGGACAAATATATTATACTAGAACTGACATGTGACAACATTTTCACGCAATTTGGATGCATAGATCCTGAGAAATCAGTACCCAGAACAACCACCTCTGTCCCTAATAACGGCCTTGATACGCCTGGAAATTGAGTCAAACAGAGCCTGGATGGCGTGTACAGGTACAGTTGCCCATGTTGCATCAACACGATACCACATCAAGAATAGTGACTGGCGTATTGTGACGAGCCAGTTGCTAGGCCACCATTGTCCAGACGTTTTCAATTGGTGAGAGATCTGGAGAATGTGCTGGCCAGGGCAGTGGTCGAACATTTTCTGTATCCAGAAAGGCCCGTACAGGACCTGCAACATGCGGTCGTTCATTATCCTCCTGAAATGTAGGGATCGAATGAAGGGTAGAGCCACGGGTCGTAACACATCTGAAAAGTAACGTCCACTGTTCAATGTGCCGTCAGTGCGAACAAGAGGTGACCGAGACGTGTAACCAATGGCACGCTATACCATCACGCCGGGTATTACGCCAGTATGGCGATGACGAATACACGCTTCCAATGTGCGTTCACCGCGATGTCGCCAAACACGGATGCTACCATCATGATGCTGTAAACAGAACCTGGATTCATACGAAAAAATGACGTTTTGCCATTCGTGCACCTAGGTTCGTCGTTGAGTACACCATCGCAGGCGCTGCTGTCTGTGATGCAGCGTCAAGGGTAACCACAGCCATGTCTCCGAGCTGATAGTCCATGCTGCTGCAAGCGTCGTCGAACTGTTCGTGCAGATGGTTGTTGTCTTGCAAACGTCCCCATTTGTTGACTCAGGGATCGAGACGTGGCTGCACGATCCGTTATAGCCATGCGGATAAGATGCCTGGCATCTCGACTGCTAGTGATACGAGGCCATTGGGATCCAGCACGGCGGTCCGCATTACCCTCCTGAACCACCGATTCCATATTCTGCTAACAGTCATTGGATCTCGACCAACGCGAGCAGCAATGCCGCGATACGATAAATCGCAATCGCGATAGCTTACAATACGACCTTTATCAAAGTCGGAAACGTGATGGTACGCATTTCTCCTCATTACACGAGGCATCACAACAACGTTTCACCAGGAAATGCCGGTCAACTTCTGTTTGTGTATGAGAAACCGGTTGAAAACTTTCCTCATGTCAGCACGTTGTAGGTGTCGCCACCGAGGCCAACCTTCTGTGAATGTTCTGAAAAGCTAATGATTTGCATATCACAGCATCTTCTTCCTGTGGGTTAAAATTTCGCGTCTGTAGCACGCCATCTTTGTGGTGTAGCAATTTTAATGGCCAGTAGTGTATGATACTCCCATATCCCGCATGCCAGTGATTGGACCTTCCTCAAAATAAGTACCAGTAACGATAGACATACCCAACAGCTGCCATGTATTCTCACTGTTCTTCGTCTGAAGGAATGACTTTGTTTTGCACAGAAAATAAGCTACCATAACGATAAAATTTTAACTCACAGACATGGAAATAATAAAGCATGAGTTTCGTAGCGTTCAGCCAAGTCATTCATGGTGTAGCACTTTCCATGTACTTTGGTGTACTGTCCAGCGTATCAACCCAGCCCCTGGGGTATTAACGGTGCTACAACAGCGTTTCTGCACATGTAACCTCGATCCCTCAGTATATACGCTCAGAGCTTTGGCTTCCCTTCATACTTCTTAATTTCGTTGCCCTGTAATTTCAAATTTGATTCAACAGTGTATATGAGGTTCGGCGATTAATTTGTTGGTGGTTAATCGTTCGTATAAACACTAAATATTGTTGGGTCCAATACACTTCTCAAAGTCAGGCGAGTTATCTGTGTCCGCCACCTGCTTCTTCTACGGTATAGTTCCAGTAATAACATACGGTTTACGAGGAAGGCTCTTATAACCGTGATCATTGCGTGGTCTGTTATATTAGTGTAGACCTGTTAGTAAAACATTTTTTGCAATACGTAATTTATATTATAAGTGAAATAACGATAGAACAGATGTATCCGGCAATTTTTGGTTCATTTCTCTATTTTATTTTGCATCATGATGCATCTAACATGACTGAAAAAATAAGGAAAGGCCAGTATCAACTTCTTTATACATATGGAATCTTATTTTTTATTCAAAAAAGTATCACATGCGCTTCCGGAATTGAAACAGTCGCAAATGCATTTTAGCATTTGTAGCGGATTATCTATCTATCTAAACGCGAGCTGAATTTTAATTTCGTATCTGAGGTCCTGTGGACAAAGTTCCATCGCATAAGATGCTGCTCTGGCACGACAGAGCACGCCTCCAGCGAAGTTGGAGCACTCGCCAAACTTTGGTGGTCAGGTTCCCCGTGCTCTCAACGACTCGCACCTTGCTTCCACAAGCACTCGTCGCTTACGAATACGCAGAATTTTGCCCGCAAGACATGAAAAGACTTGAGCTTGGCGGCAGGTAAAGGATTACCGAGGTCGTTGTCCTCCTGCACTCGCTGGAAAATCGTCTTGAGACTCAAAGAGAACTATTTTAAAACTACGGTTTTTTACTAAATATGACAGACTCAGTTTGCATGTTTAACTCTGCAACATATTTTATAACTTATACTTCCTCGTTTTGAAACAGAAGGCACTGTGCAGTAAACATGCAGGAGGATATTCACGAAGTCTACGTAACTACATGTAGATATGCTCTTTTTATTGAATCAGTTTAATAATGCTAGAGCTTAAACACGTGATGTTTCTAAATATTCTCTTGCAGTTCTAACAGTTCTACATAACCGGAGACCTCTTCAATTTTTTCACTTCTTATCCGCTTCTCAAAACGTATAAAAATGGAAGGCACTAGTTACCTGATCCGCAGATTAGCTGCAAATGTCTTTGTCACCCCAACTTTACTTACCAACTTAGTTATTTATTTATTTGCAGACGAATATTACAATGATATTTGATAGAGCGGCTAAATAAAACTATGAAACGTACGCAAAAGTTAACAAATTCAGGGTTATACATATATAATTAATATATTGATTCCATCCCCCATTGACGCTACACATTCCGTGTCTTTGATGGTCATCGGGGCTCAGTTCTAAGTGGGACTAATAACTGAAGACAATTCTACTCCAGTCAACAAGATTCCAAACCGAACACATATCTGGAGAAGTCCCGGTTTGTGATGGAATACTAACTTGACTCTCACCCGCCGTAAGGACTGACAGTCAGGAATGAAAGTTTGGGGTGCTATTTCTTTGCATAGTAGGACCCCGACGGTCGTCATCCTTACAGCACTTCAGTACGTCCACGACATCCTACACACTGCGAGAGTTTCTACTGCTTGTCTTCGTGTTTGCCAAACCCTACCTTGGCCAGCATCGTTGCCGGACGTCTCCCCAGTTGAGAGGGCTCGGAGCATTATGGGCAGGGCCCTACAACTATCACGGGTTCTGACTGCCTGACGCACCAATTGTGCAGAATTTGGCACGATATCCCCCATGACGCCATCTAACAACACTACTTTTTTCTCTTAGAGAGTGTATTAGAAGATCGCAAAGCTCAGCTGACCATCATAAACGTATGTAACGTTGCGCATACATGAGAGGAATTCCATACTAATGTGACATTCAACGATTAGCCAGCAAACGTTGCAGAAGTCATAACCGTGAATTATCTAATGTTACGCGTCTCGAGCTGTTAATAGTAATTTCAGGAAAGGTAAACGATAGATTGGGACACACTGGAACAATCTAAGGAAATTTGGTTCACCTACAAAGGAAACAGATTTGAAAACCATCGTTCTCTCCTTAATAAGATATAACGGAAATCTAAAGAACAGCAGCGCTATTTTGTACGGATTAGTTAACTACGCCTGAGAATATCACGGAGATGCTAATCCAGCTCCAGGGGCAGAGGCTACAAATGTAGAGCTGTGCATCACGGAGAAATGCACCATATTTCCAGAAAGTCGTTCTAAAAATTTTCACCTAAATATTCTTTCCTGTTACATTCTTTCCTTGATCCATCCACGAATAGAATAAGAACACGGAAAATAATAGTGATACACGAAATAATCTGAACACAGTGAATTTAAGAAAGAAATGCAAGAAAAACAGAATTCTGTACGATGGGATAAGGTAAGGCACGTTGACAAAGAATTTAAAGACAGCAAAGAAACAATGTGTATAATGGAGGTAAACACAACTAAATATCTAAGTGTATGCTGCAGAACTATACAAACATGGAGGTGAAGATAGTTACTGTAGAACAGTGATAATTTACAGCATAGGCTCTGAGAGCACGGATGGCTAACTGCAGACATGTATAATGCCGGTTGGCTACAACGTCATTGAAACAATATGTTAAGAGAACTGTCCTCGTTGTGGGACGAGGTCTCCCATCAGATACTCAGCGTATCTCATTTCTCTGTGTAACAACTACTTCCCTCTTGTGCGACCTACGTTTTATAAAAACATATTCATTCTGTTACGGACAAGAATCACCTGCTATCGCACATCCATGAACTGCTGCAAATAATTCAGCCGATAGCTAGGTGCTTCATCTGCCTGAAATAGAGTACTATTCCTGTCGTTCGACATAGGCAGAAACTTCAGTGGGGCCTCCACATAATATTTACAGGTGGACGTTTAGCCATTTTCCTTTCATGGTTTGTAGTTCAGATAAGTAGTGGTCAAACAGACGCTTTTCTTGGTCACTTACACAGCCTTGTCCGTTGCCTCACATAGAACACTGAAACTCATTTTGACGTTCCTTTTCAGAAAATGTGGCAGCAAAATACGTTTCTAGAAGAGAAGTGGTTCGTGGATTAAGAAGTCACTAATCATGCTCGTTTCGCGATCTTTTTCTAGGATTCAATGCAGAATCAGGTATGCTTACATATTAAGTCTCCACACATATTTGAGAAAAGTTAACAACACCAACAACGAAGATACATCTTTTTTGTTGAGATCCATATTTACAGTAAAGCTGCAACGTTCTCTATAAAGTGTTCATATTTTTAAAATTTCATGTGATGTCTGCTACTACATTATTTAAAAATTGCGGTAATGATTTAACGGTCAACATTTATAGACAAATTTTAATTTACAGAATGAGAGAAAACTCTTTCCACGCTATTAAAAAATTATCAGATTTTATTTAAAGTCTGCTGTTGGACGTATACCGTATACCTTCTGCATTACTTACAGAAAATGGGATGTTTAATCTAACCAATGCCTACTGCAGAAACGCTCACAGATGTAAATTGAGAACGAAGCTCGCCTCTTTCTAACTACGGAAACGAAATGCTGAAAACCAACAAAGACTGCAGCGCCTTTTGCGGCTCATGCAGAGATCAGTTCCAAATTCTGATGACTGCTAACTCCTCCATTACGTACAGCAAGATCACTCACTCATTTCGCTCGAAATGATGTGCTACAAAGAGTAATGTCTTCAGATAAAAATACCATTGTCCTTCATTTCAATCGGGCACTGCTGTTGTGCGGCAGTGTTTTCTTTTGTAGTTAGATGCTTTCAGGGCTTTTATTATAAGGGAGACCTTCCTGAAGAGACAGAGTTAATCGAGACTTGCGCTCAAGGTAGGAGTTTTATCATTACTGCATTACTTCAAGTTCTTTGACCACAGCCAACATGTTTGTATGTAAACATAGTGTAGTGCACATCATAACGGTGTAATATGGAGCTATACCCGATATATGGACGTGAAAATGACCATAAGTGTATAACTAAGTGGCAAAACTATCATCACAGCATAACTGTAATAATGGTTCTTCATCTTTTTTGATCTCCAACAGTACAAACATGTAAACGAATGTATTAACACCTGAAGATGGGCGCGAGCCCGAAACCGGGCGTGTGACGAATAAACACCTTTTATTGTGACTGGTAGCGGATATTTTTCTTCAACCCCCATTAAGGAACAGTCACGGAGTTCTACAGCATCCACTATGGATAAAATTGATTTACTTAATTGTTTGTGACCGATTTACTTCCAACTCCTACATCCAGACGAACCAATGAAGAAAATTAATGAAAAATTAAATTCCTGACAAACAAAATATATTGTGGTAACCTGATTGCAATACCTGCCACAAGAATAAATTACAGCGTCAGTACCCGTCTTGGAGACAATACCATTAAACGTCACTAGATTCCAGGACGGGCGAAAGCTCCAGAATTTGACAGAAATGTGATTTCAAACTCTTATTTATTGATTATTTGTAGTTGTTACATATACAACGGAACAAAGCTGACCGGGAAGGACACATTTCCGAACGAAATACGGGCCACTATTATTACGGTGTATGCCACAGGTGAAGACGTATTGATTGTTCGCATTCCGTTTTAAATATGCCCTTCGATTTAAAACAGTTTCAGTTTCCCATGCGGATTTCGTTGGTAGCGCTCTATAATTGCGATCCACCGGCATCCTTGGGCCAGTTGCAATTATGTGCCATCGGGGGTGGTAACAAAAATGGTTCAAATGGCTCTGAGGACTATGGGACTTAACTTCTGAGGTCATCAGTCCCCTAGAACTTAGAACTACTTAAACCTGACTAACCTAAGGACATAACACACATCCATGCCCGAGGCAGGATTCGAACCTGCGACCGTAGCGGTCGCGCGGTTCCAGACTGAAGCGCCTAGAACTGCTCGGCCACTCTGGCCGGCGGGTAGTAACAAATCGACGACAATATCAGCGGCAGATCACAACTGATTGCAGCTCACCCTCATCATATCAAAGAAAAGTATATGCCTCCAATAGAGTTTTATTAGGATATGGTCTAAGGAAAATGCTAATTATGATTATATGTTCGCTAAATTTGAAAATTTAATACTTTATTTTCCTGGAATCAATTTACCTTTATTAAGAATATGTAGCTGCTCCTAAAGTGGACCAAAACGGCGCCACTAAATTAAATAATGCTCTATTTTTCAGTGTGAAATTTATTAATAGTTTGCATTGCTGTTGTTTGAAAATTGTGATTTGATTTCATCATCTTACAATAATTTATTTAATAATACATCACCAATGTTTTCTTTTCAAATGTGATGTGTTAATGCGGTTATTCGCATGTGTACAGGTTGTTTGTCCTGTGTTTTGTTATGTGGTTGTTGTGATGTGCTTTTTAGCACTTAACAGCAGTAAAGAAGTCTTGGTAAATGATAAAGGCTCCATGATTCTGAGAAACTCTAACTAAAGTGTACAATGAGGTATAAGTTAACGTGAGGCGACATAATCCAAGCCAGTCTATTTAAATCTTCCGATGATTGGTTTATGTCTACTGTCTAGGTGAAGTAAACAAATAATGACACTTAGGAGAGATTTGCTCATTGTTTATTCTATTTTACGTCATGGTTATTTCTTAGCAAGTGAAAAATAATTAGGATGATACATTATTTTTTCAGAACAGCATCTTTCATTTCTGAATCGCGACTGCTTTAATTTTGTGTAATTTAAAATCGTAGGAAGTAAAAGTTTTACTGATATCTCGTATTTATACATTGCTCTCTCTCCTTGTGTACCGGGTGATTATAATTAAATTTGCGCTACTTGAAAGGGCCCTTACGGCATATTGTAGCGGGTCTACTTCAGGAAGAGAGAGAGCAAATACAACAACACACACACAGATTACTAGTAATTTATTAAAACTTGAGCGAGGGAAATACTTAACTTTGGAACCAATTATTGACCTCACAGATTACACGTATCTGATACTGTCACTGACACTTATAACATTAACCACTTCGTTCATTGCAGAATGATAGTTTCACATCAGAATAAAACTGTCTATAATTTAATATAAAATTCTGAATAACTGTTCTATTAACACGCAGCCTGATTTATGCTAAGGCAATACTGTCGTCGTAAGCGATGATTACAAGTGGTTGCTGATTACGTAGCACTGGTCTGCATGGCGCAGCGCTCGCACATTAACAACATTCCGACTGCGGTGGAGTAAGGAAATACGCGGGGCGGTGCATACGCTGACGTCTCCGATTCGTTGATGCCTCTGGCGGGGACTGTCGTTATTTGTGGTGCCGTCGCGAGGTACCACCTTCTGCATGACACCTCGTTCTGTGGACTACAACATAGCCCCCATGAAAAATGAGTGCTCGTAGGATAATGAAACTTCGTGGATACATTTGTTAGGATATGCGTTAGAGACATAATGAATAAACCTTTGAAAGAAACACACTTTAATTTTCACATGAAACGGAAACATTTGTTAATTGCGTTCCATGATTATGTTCCAGGTTACAAGCGTTGCTCAATGTGACGACCATCTGTTGTGGCGTAACAACCTAGCTACGCCACACTGAAGTAGCCGAAAGGGCACGCGTCAACTCACGCCGTCTTGCGTGAGGTCTGAAACAGGATACTTATGAATGCTATAAAGAAAAGAACGGAGCTTAGGTTTACTTAACTTTAATTTCCTTGTGGTACATATCTCTTGATAATACAAGTGAGACTCTCTCCAGATATGGTTAATGGCGCCTTGCTAGGTCGTAGCCATGGACTTAGCTGAAGGCTATTCTAACTGTCTCTCGGCAATTGAGAGAAAGGCTTCGTACGTGTAGTCGCTAGCAATGTCGTCCGTACAACTGGGGCGAGTGCTAGTACGTCTCTCGAGACCTGCCGTGTGGTGGCGCTCGGTCTGCGATCACTGCCAGTGGCGACACGCGAGTCCGACATGTACTAATGGACCGCGGCCGATTTAAAGCTACCACCTAGCAAGTGTGGTGTCTGGCGGTGACACCACACCATCTGCGTCCACCGCACTAGAAAGACCATTTCACAACTGTTAGCTGCGCCTTTCGAAAGGTGGGTCATGGAAAGTGCATAGTTTGGAAACTGTACAGTGCTTCCAGCACTCTCAGCCACGGTCACAGTAACTACTCAACAATCTGTGGCGCTATTGGCCGTCGACCTTCCCCAGGAGCAATTCCCAGAAACCAGTTAATTCGAATTTCCAAATCATGTCCTCCAACGCCGGTGCTGAAAGAGGAACTCTCGGCGCCGATACTGACGAAGAGCAACAGTACTATTGCTATTATTTTGATAAAATAGCCTTAAGAGCTTGTCCAGGTGTGCCTTGTTGACTGTCTGCAACTGTAATGCACACTGATGCTTCAGTTTCATCTGTATGTCACCACCGAGCGAGGTGGCGCAGTGGTTAGCACGCTGGACTCGTACTCAGGAGGACAACGGTTCAATCCCGCGTCCGGCCATCCTGATTTAGGTTTTCCCTGATTTCTCTAGATCACTCCAGGCAAATGCCGGGATGGTTCCTTTGAAAGGGCACGGCCGACTTCCTTCCCCATCCTTCCCTAATCCGAGCTTGTGCTCCGTCTCTAATGACCTCGTTGTCGACGGGACGTTAAACACCAATATCCGCCTCCTCCTCCTCCTCCTGTATGTCACCGTACCACTAAGACCACCTAACGGCAAGTTATGACACTAACACTTCTAGCAACGCAAGTGCTATAGCGTGTGACGTAACGGACGAGTTGTGGCGCCCTGAAAATAAAGTTCGGAGTTGGCGTGGCCCCACTGGCCGCTTGGCAAACCGGGGCTCGCCAGCAACCGCGTGGTGCTGAATATTAGCCAGAGCAAGAGAGGTAGCCCCAGCGCGTGGTCCAGGCCGACCGCGTGGTTGGGAATTCCATGTTTGCGCTGTGTCGAGGACTGTGCTTTGTGTCGATGAAGGAGATTTATATGCTAGGAGTGCCAAAGATGGCGGACTTTGTGAAACCACATTGGCAGACATTTCACAGTTCATGTAGAAATTAATAATAGCCAAAGAAATCATGATATCTTAAAAAGAAACATGTACTTTACCATTATTTGCACGAAGATTCTGATAGCATAATCAGATTTTCAATATCTTTATTAGTTTAAAGTTTAGTATCCGACTGTAAATTATACAAGTAACACCAAGCAACGAATTTACAAAATCTAAACGATCCATCCGATTTTGTCGATCTACGTGTCTTTAGAAAGCTGTTAGTGTAAACCTAAATTGGTAAGTATTACAGGCATGTAACTTGAATAGTACATGAGTTATTGGGCGTCATAGTGGCCAATTACTACTGATTGCGCCAGGCTGTAAGTACTCCACAGTTACACGAAAAACCGATAGCAGCATGCTTATAAATATATTTATTTGTCTGTGTCTTTGTTTATATCCGATATAGCCGGCCGGGGTGGCGAGCGGTTCTAGGCGCTACAGTCTGGAACCGCGCGACCGCTATGGTCGCGGGTTCGAATCCTGCCGCGGGCATGGATGCGTGTGATGTCCTTAGGTTAGTTAGATTTAAGAAGTTCTAAGTTCTAGGGGACTGATGACCTTAGAAGTTAAGTCCCATAGTGCTCAGAGCCATTTGAACCATTATATCCGATATATACTATTCATGAAGAAATTGGTCAAATACTTACTATGTCTTAGAAAGCACAGAGACATTAGGCTACTGGCCTACTTTTGCTTCTATTCCTTTAATATATGTTTATTTAATTTTTGTATGTATTTAATAATGTGTGTTAGAGCGTGTTAATGGTCCAGCCGTAGGAATATTTATTTAATTTCAAGTTATTTAAATGTAAATCCAGTATTTCGTATATGTTTCAATGTGTTTGGGATTGTGCATTGGCTTGGATACATGGCGGGAACGCTCTAGCCAATCACAGCGCTCGTTACTACGGTAGGCGACTACCGAAGTCAGTGGAGAGACGGTATGGAAGTGGGGGAGGAGCATTGGGTGCGCACAAGTGACGGGGAGTGCTGGACGGGAAGGCGCGACGGAAGGGTCGCAGGAAATACTTGGAGAGTGTTGAGCAGTTTGCACGTGGTCGCGGTAGATAGAAATATTTCGTTGTGCCGACTAGTGTACTTGTGAGATTTCTGTGGCTTCTGCAAGGAAGACGTGGTATGCGTTTAGAAGTGAATATCTCGCGAGCTGTGTTGTTGCTCATAACTAAATGGTTCAAATGGCTCTGAGCACTATGGGACTTAACAGCTGAGGTCATCAGTCCCCTAGAACTCAGTACTTAAACCTAACTAACATGACGACATCACACACGTCCACGCCCGAGGCAGATTCGAACCTGCGACCGTAGCGGTCGTGCGGTTCCAGACTGAAGCGCCTAGAACAGCTCGGCCACACCGGCCAGCGCTCATAACTAATTACGTGAAGTAGGAATCTATTGTTTTCCTGTTTCTCAACTTAGTTTTTATTTAGTTGTTGGACCATCGAAACCAATAAGTGTTTTGCAGAAATAAACGGCATTCTTAAAAGTACTTCTGCTACCGTACTCATCATTTAAAGTCGTTAAAATAGGACGTGCAGATTTTATTTAATTGCAAACTTTCATTTATAAATTTCTATGTTATATTCAAATTCGCATTTGCCGACTGATAGGAACCTTCGACCATTCGATTCATGTGTGTATTCATATTGTATCGTGTAGACTCAGCAGTATTTGGCATGTAACCGGCAACTACGTATCCCACCCCTCATCGAAACCAGCCAAAACTTTTAATATTTCAACTCTGAGTCTGAAAGTACGTAGTTGAGGTCCACATTTTATTATTTGAGAGCCCGCAAGCGCATAGTCTGAATATCATTCCTGTAAAGTTGGGTACCCGTGCGGTAAATAGATTTCGGTCTACACTGGATTATGTAGCAAAAGTTTAGTTGTAACCACCTTGTATGTGACAGAGCTAAAAGAGTCTTGTCCATTGCATCAGGCAAAACACAGTCACTGTCATTTCCAACCAAAATAAAAACATTAGACAACGCATAAGTAGGTCAGTTATTCATCGGAAGCCTATTCTCTAAATTTACCCAACAGAGTTTCTCGAGAGCAACCCGTCTCTCTTCTAAAGTTTCCCTTTTAGATTCAAAAATGGTTCAAATGGCTCTGAGCACTATGGGACTTAACTTCTGAGGCCATCATTCTCCTAGAACTTAGAACTACTTAAACGTAACTAATCTAAGGACATCACAAACATCCATGCCAGAGGCAGGATTCGAACCTGCGACCGTAGCGGTCGCGCGGCTCCAAACTATAGCGCCTAGAACCGCTCGGCCACTCCAGCCGGCCGTTTAGATTCGATGAGAATCTTTGTTACATATCAGTATGCACTATACCTACCTGCTAGTATCCTATCATTGTAATCCTTAGATTTCTTCTTCCATGTACAGGGCTATTACAAATGATTGAAGCGATTTCATAAATTCACTGTAGCTCCATTCATTGACATATGGTCACGACACACTACAGATACGTAGAAAAACTCATAAAGTTTTGTTCGGCTGAAGCCGCACTTCAGGTTTCTGCCGCCAGAGCGCCCGAGAGCGCAGTGAGAAAATGGCGACAGGAGCCGAGAAAGCGTATGTCGTGCTTGAAATGCACTCACATCAGTCCGTCATAACAGTGCAACGACACTTCAGGACGAAGTTCAACAAAGATCCACCAACTGCTAACTCCATTCGGCGATGGTATGCGCAGTTTAAAGCTTCTGGATGCCTCTGTAAGGGGAAATCAACGGGTCGGCCTGCAGTGAGCGAAGAAACGGTTGAACGCGTGCGGGCAAGTTTCACGCGTAGCCCGCGGAAGTCGACGAATAAAGCAAGCAGGGAGCGAAACGTACCACAGCCGACGGCTTGGAAAATCTTACGGAAAAGGCTAAAGCAGAAGCCTTACCGTTTACAATTGCTACAGGCCCTGACGCCCGATGACGAAGTCAAACGCTTTGAATTTTCGGCGCGGTTGCAACAGCTCATGGAAGAGGATGCGTTCAGTGCGAAACTTGTTTTCAGTGATGAAGCAACATTTTTTCTTAATGGTGAAGTGAACAGACACAATGTGCGAATCTGGGCGGTAGAGAATCCTCACGCATTCGTGCAGCAAATTCGCAATTCACCAAAAGTTAACGTGTTTTGTGCAATCTCACGGTTTAAAGTTTACGGTCCCTTTTTCTTCTGCGAAAAAAACATTACAGGACACGTGTATCTGGACATGCTGGAAAATTGGCTCATGCAACAACTGGAGACCGACAGCGCCGACTTCATCTTTCAACAGGATGGTGCTCCACCGCACTTCCATCATGATGTTCGGCATTTCTTAAACAGGAGATTGGAAAACCGATGGATCGGTCGTGGTGGAGATCATGATCAGCAATTCATGTCATGGCCTCCACGCTCTCCCGACTTAACCCCATGCGATTTCTTTCTGTGGGGTTATGTGAAAGATTCAGTGTTTAAACCTCCTCTACCATGAAACGTGCCAGAACTGCGAGCTCGCATCAACGATGCTTTCGAACTCATTGATGGGGACATGCTGCGCCGAGCGTGGGAGGAACTTGATTATCGGCTTGATGTCTGCTGAATCACTAAAGGGGCACATATCGAACATTTGTGAATGCCTAAAAAAACTTTTTTGAGTTTTTGTATGTGTGTGCAAAGCATTGTGAAAATATCTCAAATAATAAAGTTATTGTAGAGCTGTGAAATCGCTTCAATCATTTGTAATAACCCTGTATACATGGTAATAACTATAACACTGTTTTGGTTGGCTCTGAGCTCTATGGGACTTAACATCTGAGGTCATCAGTCGCCTAGAGCTTAGAACTACTTAAACCTAACTAACCTAAGGACATCATACACATCCATGCCCGAGGCAGGATTCGAACCTGCGACCGGAGCGGTCGCGCGGTTCCAGACTGTAGCGCCTAGAACCGCTCGGCCACACTGGCCGGCTAAAACTGTTTTGTTAGCAGGTTCATTTACAGGTGCACTCCAGCTTTACAAGCCCTCGCAACACTGCTAGTTCCACGCCGCGGTTTCCTTTACATTGTTCCGAAATATTCCTCCTAGATACTTAAAAGATGTGAACCATACAGCAGAAGATGTGAGTGAAACATCTGAAAAATTCACCAAAAACATGGATGAACTGGCTGGACTAAGTACGCTATATTTTCTATACACGATTACGTTGGAAGTGTGTCATGCAAAGTTTATCCAGGAACCTAATTTGATTCAGTATGGTCACAGGTGAGATTGATTCCCTGTCTGTATGCAAACGACGCTCGCTGTGTATACTCAAACGAGCGACGGGGCAGCTGTTGCGGCGACGCATCAATATCATTAATATGCTAATCCACACTCGTAATGCTTAGCGATGGTGCTGGTCAGCGTCAAGACATCAGCAAGAGCGGATTTTTATTTCGCAGTGGTAAATTTCATCCCCAGTGTCTATATATATATATATATATATATATATATATATATATATATATATATATATATATATATATATATATATATATATATATATCAGTCATAGGAAGTACACTCCTGGAAATGGAAAAAAGAACACATTGACACCGGTGTGTCAGACCCACCATACTTGCTCCGGACACTGCGAGAGGGCTGTACAAGCAATGATCACACGCACGGCACAGCGGACACACCAGGAACCGCGGTGTTGGCCGTCGAATGGCGCTAGCTGCGCAGCATTTGTACACCGCCGCCGTCAGTGTCAGCCAGTTTGCCGTGGCATACGGAGCTCCATCGCAGTCTTTAACACTGGTAGCATGCCGCGACAGCGTGGACGTGAACCGTATGTGCAGTTGACGGACTTTGAGCGAGGGCGTATAGTGGGCATGCGGGAGGCCGGGTGGACGTACCGCCGACTTGCTCAACACGTGGGGCGTGAGGTCTCCACAGTACATCGATGTTGTCGCCAGTGGTCGGCGGAAGGTGCATGTGCCCGTCGACCTGGGACCGGACCGCAGCGACGCACGGATGCACGCCAAGACCGTAGGATCCTACGCAGTGCCGTAGGGGACCGCACCGCCACTTCCCAGCAAATTAGGGACACTGTTGCTCCTGGGGTATCGGCGAGGACCATTCGCAACCGTCTCCATGAAGCTGGGCTACGGTCCCGCACACCGTTAGGCTGTCTTCCGCTCACGCCCCAACATCGTGCAGTCCGCCTCCAGTGGTGTCGCGACAGGCGTGAATGGAGGGACGAATGGAGACGTGTCGTCTTCAGCGATGAGAGTCGCTTCTGCCTTGGTGCCAATGATGGTCGTATGCGTGTTTGGCGCCGTGCAGGTGAGCGCCACAATCAGGACTGCATACGACCGAGGCACACAGGGCCAACACCCGGCATCATGGTGTGGGGAGCGATCTCCTACACTGGCCGTACACCACTGGTGATCGTCGAGGGGACACTGAATAGTGCACGGTACATCCAAACCGTCATCGAACCCATCGTTCTACCATTCCTAGACCGGCAAGGGAACTTGCTGTTCCAACAGGACAATGCACGTCCGCATGTATCCCGTGCCACCCAACGTGCTCTAGAAGGTGTAAGTCAACTACCCTGGCCAGCAAGATCTCCGGATCTGTCCCCCATTGAGCATGTTTGGGGCTGGATGAAGCGTCGTCTCACGCGGTCTGCACGTCCAGCACGAACGCTGGTCCAACTGAGGCGCCAGGTGGAAATGGCATGGCAAGCCGTTCCACAGGACTATATCCAGCATCTCTACGATCGTCTCCATGGGAGAATAGCAGCCTGCATTGCTGCGAAAGGTGGATATACACTGTACTAGTGCCGACATTGTGCATGCTCTGTTGCCTGTGTCTATGTGCCTGTGGTTCTGTCAGTGTGATCATGTGATGTATCTGACCCCAGGAATGTGTCAATAAAGTTTCCCCTTCCTGGGACAATGAATTCACGGTGTTCTTATTTCAATTTCCAGGAGTGTATTTGGAGTTGTGAATAGCTCCGCCATAATATTGCAGGCATTGTTGATGTTGACTTGCGCCTCCGTTTGCTGGCTGACGAGGGTAATTGAGCTGGAGGCCAGACCTGGATATTGGCCATGAGCACCACGAAAGAGGTCGTGGCGAATGGCTGCGAGACGGATGTATGTGTCTAACCACATCGAGAAGACCACTCGCTTGATAGTAGAAAGCACTAAAGCTATACGATGGTTCTATTTAAGGGAGAGAAAGTTCATCTCGAGTTTATCTCATTCTTAGTTAACGTTTCAAGTTAATGCGTAGATGCAGCGCTAGCTAAGAAATATTTCACTTTCATGACAGAGTTTAGCAGTTGAATGGATTAAGGAAAAAAAACATTCGAAGTATCGTTCCTAGACAATAATTTCTTACTTTCTTGTCTTAGCAAGCACATAAAAATGATGAAAAATATTTTCGGTTTGCGGTTCAAGCACTAACTCTGATACGCCTGGTGGCTATGGAACTTTTTGCATATTGTACTAAGTTTTATGAAGATTGAAGACCTTTGTTCTTGACAAGGTTTTGGACGATATACAGCTCAATCCGTAAAGGCTATCACTTCTGCTTCATACTATCATAAAACGCGAAATTCGTACTTACGCATTGTAGGAAGAGTCGATTACCCGAATGGAGATTGAAACACACCTTCTCTGTACTGGAAGAAACAAGACTGATACCGAAAAATGTTGCTTCACAAAGATAAGAGTGAATAAAGTATATTAGTGGGTTCGATTAACAGCAAGGTTTCCTAAAAAGATTATGCAGCCTCATGTAGCGTTCCAGGAATGTTACTAGCCTGATGCTACCTGATAGTTACCTCTGCCTCTTGTGTTGTTGTTGTGAACATGAACAAGGGAACAAATGGAATATGAAACCTGTAATGCAAGATAGGGACTGTCTATCAAGTGTCGAAGATGCGGCAAGCCATTATACTGATATAAAGGGAAAACTGACAGCTGTCAGGGAGAAGACGCGTATGAACACGCGATATAGAACAGCTCCAGTTTTCACACTGCTTTAATATGTGACTGTGTCACATTACGTAAACGGGAGATTGTAACACTGTCCTGAATTTTCCACAGAAAGGTGGAAGGAGGTTAGCATCATGATTTACTTCAGTAATGAAACGAAGGAAGATCAGGTTTTAACGTCCCATCGAAGACCTAAGCAGAAGAGACAGAGTACCCGAATGATGTGGTCAAAGTTTCGTCATAAAATTGATGTCGCTATGTTTGGGAAACCACCCTGGCTTTCACCCTGTTTGGTTTTTAGGGTACTACTAGAAATCTAAATCAAGATTCTGGAACCTCGCTCCTCACTTACGCCTGACAAGTTTGAGTGTTTGCATCGAATGGCTGGAATGGCAGTATTTGCTTTCTGCCATGTTGTGTCATCCATAAGTTAATCTAATCGTCACGTCTGTCAGCGAGATGACTTACATTTTACCTAAATTTTGACATTTGCTTGTACCTAATGACTGGGCCCACTGAACAGTTTTTCCTTATTTTTAAGGACTTCTTATGCCTTACAGAATAGCTGAAAACCAGAATCTTGCATCTAAAGAAACGAGTAAATATAAAAAAATTGACTTTCGATGTCAGGTGCGGAATGGCAGACTCCTTCGCTGGAACTTGGCAGTCAGATAGCAAAGAAATTGTGATACAATACGTCCTTCCAGATGACAAGATACAAAGGAAGATTGTATCACTGAGTAACCTGAGTGATAATCGATATGAAAAGTGGCCCAAGATGTTTCTGTAGGCCTCTTGTATCAAGTATCGGAAAAATTGGAAGCTTTCTAGAAAGCACTACAGAATCGCACGTAAATCTCCCGATCATGTGCCAGTAATTGGCAACACTTTCAGCTTGATCTGGAAGATACTTGTGTTTCGCACCATTCGTGAAGTGTTTCACTATATATCTCTATCGATAAGTAACTTGAGAGTTGGTATGCTAACGCACTCCTGATGCCAACATCTTAGATCCACTGACAAAGGTAAGTGAATAGATCAGTGACTGTAAGGTTATTGTGGCCAAAGTCGTTAATAACACTCAAAACTTATTATAAAAGGTAGGAGAACGTATCTGCATAGCAGACCAACATAAGAGTCCTTTTAAATATCTTGGATACTTGGTAATAAATATTCAGTACTAGGAAGTAAGATGTGGCGGATGTGTAGCACAAAGACAAGAAACCGGAGTTACGTACGTTTGACACGTATAAGATAGCACATTCTGGAACCTCCTACGAAAACAGAGGAGACATGCATCATCGCAGATACAAAACGTGCAAAAACTTCCTTGGGAAACAAAAGCTGGGCGCAGCCAAACAGAGGGTAAGGAAAGCCTTGTGCGAAGCGTTCAGTGCATTTGAAATTAAAAGCGTATAATCTGCGGCGGCTTTTTACCATTCACGATAATTCCAGCACCACAGAGATTCAGTTTATCTCGGCTTGTGGGAAGTGTGACGAGTTTGTGCTATATCCACATCTTTACTGATGTAGCAGCGTTTCCATATCTATCTGATGTACCTGATTTAATTACGTGTTAATCTGGGAGACAAAAATGTACTTATGGTTTAAAACGTGATTTGGCTGACACTCAATCACCAAGCCCTACGTTTTGATAGTAAAATACAATATTCCTTGTAAGCCACAAACACTAGTTGGTAACACCATGCTTTCTATTATAAGTGGCAGACAGGCGAGTGCTAGTCGTAAATAGCGAGATACAGGTAGCATTGTGTCAAGGATTAACATAGCATATGAAATTAGTGGAACTGTTCAGTTATTAGGTTTGTAACTAATAATATCAAGGATAAAAGATCAGGACACATCGTAATATTTTATGCTCTCTATCACTAACATATCCCTTCTAAATCACATTGGTATACCGTCTATGGTGATGATGATGAGGTCCCATACTCCGGGAGCGTAGGGGACGATGCGGGAGACCCGCACAGCCGTACTAGACAAGGTCATAGCGGAAGTGGTTTGCCATTGCCTTCGTCCGACCGTAATGGGAATGAATGATGATGATGAAGACGACGCAATGAACCCCAGTCATCTCGAGGCAGAAAAATCCCTCACCCCTCCGGGAATCGAACACGGGACCCCGGGCGCCGGAAGCGAGAACGCTACCGCAAGCCCACGAGCTGTGGACATGCCGTCTATAGCTTACACTAAATATAGTCTTTGGAAATGTGAGGCCGACCACCGAGTTCCAAACATACGTTTACTGTTGCTACTAATTGTAAATTTCCTTAGCGAGATATATTTTCAGAACAGATCATCGATTATTGAAGGAAAGTCAATCAACATACCCAGCAACAGACTCTTTGCCCATAATCTAGATTAATACCACGTAAGTTCATTTTTTACACGAAAGACATGTTCATAGCAACAGCAAAACACTGCTAATTGCTTGCTGATTCCACAGATACGATACTATCTTTCTGAAATACGTTTCAAAATTCCTGTAAGCATTCCATATTACCATTTGTGAAACCAGTTAAATTCATCACCCTATATTTTTCTACCATGAATTGAGAATCTATAACAACTAAAGACCACAAAAGAATAATAGGTTTTGTAGGGGCCTTCTCATCGCGTATGAACAAAAGAAACTGTGGGCTAATACTAAAATTCAGCTAAACGTCTGTTTTCAAAAGTAACTTTCATTCAGGTGACGCACGAAGAAAGAAAATGTTTCACACATACAGCTGTAGCCCAGTCGCATTACCTAAACTGATATTTTAAAATATTAATCATACTATTCAATTTTCTGTAATTTCGGAAATATTACAGACTTCCCTTATTCATGACCAGTTTTGGAATTAGGAGGATGAGATATTTTACACACCAATTCTCAGTCACCAGAATTTCATTCAAAATACATTTATTTTATTTTGATAAGCTGGCAGAACTAGTTGTGGAAAGAAGTATGGACTCAGGTATGGTTTCTGCCACGTAAATTTACATTCTTCCACTGTAATTCGAAAAATGTGTGTAAAATCTTATGGGACTTAACTGCTACGGTCATCAGTCCCAAAGCTGACTCACTACGTAACCTAAATTATCCTAAGGACAAACACACACACCCACGCCCGAGGGAGGACTCGAACCTCCACCGGGACCAGCCGCACAGTCCATGATTGCAGCGCCTTTGACCGCTCGTCTAATCCCGCGCAGCACACTGTAATTCAATATACAAAACTGAAAGTAATATAAATTAAGATAGCACTAGAGTTCAGGCGGCTTAATTCCACTGGGAAGTACATATTTATAATTCGCTTTTGTGATCTCACATCCCTTACAATGGTGGAAAGTGGCATTTCTATAAATAGATTTCAGAGACACGTCAACAGACAGTTCACAGTGAACTGACATTGTGTTAGGTCTTGTAGGCCTACAATACTTTTAACTTCTGCAAATTCCATCAGAATGTATGTTGGTAAAAGCGCAAGAAAATATCCAGTGTTTCTCGTTACTGTGCAATTATTATTTACGGTGTTTATGAAATAAATATTATGACATGGAGACATTTTTTGAATTACTATATTTACAGGGTACGTACAATAAAACACAAGTAAACTCTAATACCAAAATCCTAAAATGGACCGCAACTAGAATAATTCATCGTATGTTATTGATTTATTGCATTATTCAGTGGGGTGCTTAGAATTTATTTTTATCGAACTGAAGTACAGAAGACGTCATAGTAGCCAGTGATAACAGAGCCAAACGAATGCTGTGGAGCGGACTATAATAATCATTTTAAAATATATATGTATAAATTCTGTAACTTACTTAAAAGAACATAGGAAAAGCCATGGATGGTTGGTTGGTTGGTTGTTTGGGGAAGGAGACGAGACAGCGAGGTCATCGGTCTCATCGGATTAGGGAAGGAAGTCGGCCGTGCCCTTTGAAAGGAACCATCCCGGCATTTGCCTGGAGCGATTTAGGGAAATCACGGAAAACCTAAATCAGGATGGCCGGACGCGGGATTGAACCGTCGTCCTCCCGAATGCGAGTCCAGTGTCTAACCACTGCGCCACCACGCTCGGTGAAAAGCCATGGAATCAGCATGAAGGACAGGAGAGTGACCCTCAATATTAGTAACAACAATTCCAATCGTTTTCTGGTGGCTTATTTTCTAAGCAATGGTAAAAGTAAGTATGTAGTGGTGAAAGGAAAGCACGTATTTCCCAAATATCCCATATAACTTACAGGAAATGTGTTTGCAGAAAGGATGCCAAATGTCGGGCGTCTTCGTGTAAAACTAGCCGTAAAAGACGTCTGGCTGACAGCAAACGCTGACGGGCGTGCGTAGATAGATCACGCAAGTTGCAGCGCACGCAGTGACATAAATGAACCGTTGTCCCTGGCTGAGCGGCAAGTAACGAGTTTCCACTCTACAAGTACGTCGCATTAACGAGCAACTGGGGCGTAAAGTTTTCCTTGCGCAGCACGCGCCTCCGAGAAGTGGATCGTAACTTGCGAGCCGTGTTGCCGGCCCTACGACACGTCACGAATAGAGGATGCGTCCTCGGAGGAATTATGGAATTGTCGCGCCTCTCTTTATTACACCGCGCGAAATTTAGCCACGATAACTTCAAGATGGCTGCTGCCTTCCGCTACCCGAGAGGCACTACTGCAGCCTTTCTCATTTGACCTTGTGGGGCTTTGTTTTCTTCTAAGAGCAGACTATATTAGCATTCCGAGACTTGTAGTATATCAATTGTCCTGTTTAATTACGACAGCAAAGACGTGGTAGAAACTTATGGAATCAGGTAGTGTTATGTTACATAAATATAGTGTGCACTGAGTACATCCGGCATGTACACTATACTCGTGCTTCAGCCATAAAAAAATGTGGAAGAGATGGAATATTGCCGGCCGCGGTGGCCGAGCGGTTCTAGGCGCTTCAATCCGGAACCGCGCGACTGCTATGGTCACAGGTTCGGGAATGGATGTGTGTGATGTCTTTAGGTTAGTTAGGTTTAAGTAGTTCTAAGTTCTAGGGGACTGATGACCTCAGATATTAAGTCCCATAGTGCTCAGAGCCATTTGAACATGTAACACTCTAATGCGGAAACTATATTTTTTAAATTAAATTTTAATTCATTACGTTCCTTGGCACCATGTCAGACAACTTTACTAGGTCGTCTACATCTACACCTACATGGCTGCTCTGCAAGCCACACTTAAGTGCCTGGCACAGGAGCTATCGAACCACCTTCTCTATTATTCCAATCTCGAACAGTTCGCGGCAAAACGAACACCTACACCTTTCCGTCCGAGCTCTGATTTTCCTTATTTTATTATGATGATCGTTTCTCCCTATGTCCGTCGGCGTCAACACAACATTCTGAAATTTTGGGAGAAGATCCCGCCACAACGAAAAAGCATTTGTTAAAATGATGTCGACCCCAAACCCTGTACCATGTCAGTGACACTCTCTCGCCTATTTCTCCATAATACAAAACGAGCTGCTCTTCTTTGAACTTTCACGGTGTACTCCGTTAAACCCCGTCTGGTGAGATCCCACAACGCGCAGCAGAACTCCAAAGGAGGTCGGACAAGCGTCATGTAGGCAGCCTCTTTAGTAGATCTGTTGCATCTTTTAAGTGTTCTGGCAATAAAATGCAGTCTTTGGGTCGTCTTCGACACAATACGTTCTATGTATTCTTTTCAATTTAGGTTGTTCGTAATTGTAATTACTAGCTGTTTAGCTGAATTTAGATTTCACTGATTTATCATGTAACCGAAAATTAACAGATTCCTTTTAGCTCTTACACGGATAACCTCACACTTTTCATTATTTAGGGACAACTGCCAATTTTCGCACCATACAGATATCTTTTCGCCGGCCGCTGGTGGCCGAGCGGTTCTGGCGCTACAGTCTGGAACCGCGCGACCGCTACGGTCGCAGGTTCGAATCCTGCCTCGGGCATGGATGTGTGTGTTGTCCTTAGGTTAGTTAGGTTTAAGTAGTTCTAAGTTCTAGGGGACTTATGACCTCAGCAGTTGAGTCCCATAGTGCTCAGAGCCATTTGAACCATAGATATCTTTTCTAAATCGTTTTGCAATTTGTTTTGATCCTCTGACGACTTTTCTAGACCATAAACGACAGTATTGTTGCCCGCCGAAGTGGCCGAACGGTTCTAGGCGCTACAGTCTGGAACCGCGCGACGGCTGCGGTCGCAGGTTCAAATCCTGCCTCGGGCATGGATGTGTGTGATGTCCTTAGGTTAGTTATGTTTAAGTAGTTCTAAGTTCTAGGGGACTGATGACCACAGCAGTTAAGTCCCATAGTGCTCAGAGCCATTTGAACCATTTTTGACAGTATTATCTGCAAACAACCTAAGACGGCTGTTCTGCATCTCTCCTAAATCGTTCATACAGATAAGGAACAGCGGAGGGTCTACATCACATGCGAAAATTTGTATATCTAAAACAGAAGACGAAAGAAAAATACCCCCAAATTTATACTAGCGTATTCAGTAATACCATGTTACACTGCAAAGTGCTCATCCACTACGCTGTAATCCAGTGCGTAATAGAAACAGTATACCATAGGAGAGACTTTACTTTTGGATTTGAAAAACTTGGGTTTTATCAATCTGATAATTCAGTTCCACTGGAGGTCTACTGAAATTGAAATCTGCTGAGTGAAGCACACATCTCTGTACAATTGTTAAAGAGGTGTTATACAAACGCAAATCGTTTTCCCGTTTAGTAATGTAGACATCCATTTATGAAACACAAATCCCATGGATGAGTAAATTTACAGGGCTGGAAGGTTTGGATTTGCGAGATGCTTGAACTTAGACCTGCAAGAAGTTCGCGAAGTACCACCGAAGATCGTTCTGACAACCTTTTTCTGGACTAAGAACATTTTTTGTGCGTTCCAGTTACCCCCAAATGAGACACAGTTAGGCATAAGAGACTTGCAGAAAACTGAATAAACGAATTTAGGCGTTCTTATAGAAAAGATAGTGAGCTTCCTGTTTGTGAAAAATATCCTGAAAGTGATACTTCCACAAGAGGTTTTCATCTATCATCAGTCCGAAGACGTAAAAATGTTCGTCTTGCTTATTATTTGGTCGCCTCCCGACTGTAACATTTTACTTCAGCAACAGTCCCGTGGTAGATACTGCATGCACCGTGTCTTGTTGCAGTCAAGCATCAATCTTTTTGCTGCAAGTCACGAATTAATGTTACTACTCTATTTGCTCAGTTATTTACGTTACATTTCACTTCCTTCACTATGACACATGAGTCATCCAACAAAGATTTTTTAAAATCACCTAACATAATTTTCGGCAGACCGTTGACGCATATTGAGAAAAGCTGAGTAGAATGCTATTGCAGTCAACACCCCCCCCCCTCCCCACCAATGCCTCCTCACCATACTTGCGCTCTGTTGATTTCGTTCGAAATGTTAACGAAATTTCTCCTTATCTGCAAGCGTCATTGATCTTAGGATTTTCGTGCGGGGAACTAACGATGTCTGCGAAGGGTGTGGGATCGGTACTAAGCCGGATTAAGAAATGTGATCTCAGGAGAGCATGACGAGGGCTGCGTGCTTCGAGGCCGTTTTATGCAGCACACGTAACAGCGTCACGCAAGTGCTGAATTGTCTTAAGTGAGAAGCGTTGTAGGAAGGCTTCCACGCATCACGAGAAAGAATAATTACAAATTATTATACTTCATTTTAAAGGCATAACAGGGACGTATAAGTGAACTCTTTCATAGATGAGGAAAACTATAGTTTACGGCCAATTGTTAATACGCTTCTCTGGGTTTCAATTTTATCTTATGAGCATACACAGTAGAAGTTGTTCTCATAAGATAATAAATGAACTTCGGGCGAAAAGGCGTTGCTTAATTTATAGCTGTTTGTCAACTGATAACTAACAGAGGATGAGTTGGTGTGACTTTTTTGACCATGGTACGTAAATCCGATAGTGGCAATTTTCACGAAGATAAGTTGTGGATGATTTAGCGTTCACGTTGTTATTATCACCCAATATGTCTCTGCGACCAGTTTTGGGTGCCTGACAAGATGTTGTCTCGCGAATCCCCGTTGTTTCTTATGTACCTACCAGTTATCAATTTTTCGACCAATTTAATGCTATTCATTTTTTCTGTCTTGTTCTAATCATTTCATCTCCGCTTGATTCCCACATTCAACGTCTTCTCTAGCCTGTCCTGCATTTTTTAGTCTGTTACGTCTCTACTAGTTTTCCCACTCTGCTGCTCCTTGGATCGCAAAGCGAACTGCTACTATGTGCCCTAGGAGATGTCCTATTAACCTGTCGTGTCTTCTGGGAACAATCTTCCACAGGCTTCGCCTTACATCCCTCTCTTTAGCGCGTCTTCATTTCGTATTTTATAGTTTCACTTGATTTTTAAGATTACTCAATGGCACCGATTTTAAGTTTCGTCTTCTCTCTTTTCCATTAATTCACGTTTCGGTTCTACACACTGCTGTATTCTCAACGCTCACTTTCGGGAATGTTTTTTGAAGAGTACATCTCTTTTATTGAAGAAAACTTTCTTCGCCTAAGCCTATCTATTTCTGATATCTTCCTTTGCTTCGACCACGCAGTGTAATCCTACTTTCCAGGTAGCATACATACCACAGAAATATGTACGGCATACTTCAATACTCATAATGACTGAGGTGAAAGACAACGCATGACTCTTCCTGGGAATATAGCAGTAGATTGTTTATAAAATACTTTCCTCAGACGTTCAACACACTATCGAAAAAATAAAAAGCTAAGTATATTCTTCAAAGCAACACATAAACCTGAAATGTTAACGCAGTTCGTTTACTGTGAGATCAGAAGCCCTCACATGTTCCACTTCGTTTCCTCAACATCGTTTTTATTTTGTTTCTTTCGCCAATAGATTCTGCCGTTAAGAGTACGTATAACAGATATGATTTTACAGTTACTGCTTTAAAATGCTACAAGTACATGACTGCAATGAACACGATACCGTGCAGCTATAGTACAGAAAGGGCTTCAATGGAAAATGGATATCACCATCGTCAATATTTAAAAAGAATTATCAAACTTAATTAGGGATTTTAAGTGAATTATAGCTTCCTCCATGTATTCTAGCGCAAACTTATCACAAACGATGTTCTTCCTGAAATAATGTACCAACGCCGATGCGCATTTCTTTCTGCCAAGCCACTCTGTTGATTATTTATCAGTGAAAGTAAGGATATAACAATCTATGTTAATAGTTATTAGTTATAAATCTTTCGACTTCAGGTTATGACCTCGCTGTAGTGAGAACAGACTTCTACGAACAGAAAATTCATGTTTATGTCTTTGAAACTGTAACGTTACTCCACGGTTCACTGACAGTGATTTTCGAGCGAAGACTGCAGTAATCAAATTTCTGAGAACAGTAGAATAATCTGAAATAGGTAAAAAGCTATGTTTTGTTTAGAATCACAAATAACTGATTAATGATGGAAGCCTATTCGCAACTAACATTCATCAAATTTTTCAGCGATATTTGTATTTCACACCAGGAAGTTGTTGAAATTGTAACTTTGGAAATAAATTCTCCGTTAGAATTGCATTGCGAGCGCTTAAAATGAATGATGCTGAAAATAAATTTAGAGCTCGTGGCAGTGACTGGCTCTCATCGCAAGCTTCCCACGCTAATGAGCTTTGATTTTCTGAGCTCTCGAAACTCAAATATTACTGAAACACTCTCACCATGCTCACCTATATCCCTCTAATTAATAAGCGTAACTGGGCGGCACGTGTTAATTTGTTACTAAATAAACGACACACCACTCGAATAAGTGATGTGAGCAGCGTAGATAGAAGCAATGAAGCGAGACTCGTGAAGTGCAATAAACATCCACTTACTCTCTCCGAGAACGTACCGCTATATATGGCGTATTATTATATTCATGTAAGAACATAATCCGCTTATTTCTCTGCAGCGAAATGCAGGAAGTCATTGCTCTTATACCAGTAATAATGGATGTTTTTGATTTTCCACGTACAGTTGGGAGAACAGATAAATTATTTCGCTCGTCCCGTGCGTCAACTGCGGCAGCTAGACGTGCAACAATGAGCTTACTTTAATGATTACTGGCATCAGTATTTTTTATCTGTAGAACGTAGCCAGTATCGTGCAGGGTAGGTCCTAAAACTACTACAGAACTCTGCCCCTCGAGTTTCGATGTCGACGTATTTCAGAGTGAGCCTGTAATGCGCCAGCACAGGTATGATTTAAGTTCGCTGCTTTTGTCTTTCATTTCGATTTATGTCTTTATAAATTACAGAATGTTTTGTAAAACTCAAGTCTCATGCTTCCGAGAAGGAAGCAAAAGAAATGTAAATTTGGCAGAAAGCAGACAACATTGACGCTACTACCCAGTAAATTTCGGAATAGAAACCTTGTTTCTAAACCGCTATACGGAGTATCCATATTCCCATGCGTTTGTTAGATCACCGTACGGCGTTCCGGTATTTATGAGAGTAAAAAATTACTATTCCAACACTCTATTCCCACAGAAAAAAAAATGGTTCAAATGGCTCTGAGCACTATGGGACTCAACTTCTGAGGTCATTAGTCCCCTAGAACTTAGAACTAGTTAAACCTAACTAACCTAAGGACATCACACACATCCATGCCCGAGGCAGGATTCGAACCTGCGACCGTAGCAGTCGCGCGGTTCCGGACTGAGCGCCTAGAACCGCTAGACCACCGCGGCCGGCTATTCCCACAGAATAAACCATTTTATGCAGTTCGTAACATCCATTTGTTATGTAGGGTGTTCGAAAATTCCCTTTCCAAATTTCTAGGATTTGTAGAGGGGAGTGAGTACGTTATACATTTAGTAGGAACCCATGCCTGGAAATGTACCATTTCCGTTTCACGACGGTTTCGGTTCAGATGGTTAATTAATCTACTTCTGCATGAGGAGTTCAGTTAGGCGTGACGAAGTACAATTATTAGGTAACAGTTCGAAAGGAAACATAACGAAACTGCAAATTTATCATTGAAGCATATCTGTTTGTATTAACTCTATGTTCTGCACGTACAGTAATCTGGATCCTTCTTCCTTTTGGAATAATGTAAACACATAATGTTTAGGTTTTAATACAAACAAATGTGCTTAAGTAATAAATGGGTGTTTCGTTATGTTTCCTTTCGAATTGTTACCTATTAACGGTCCTGGGTCGCACCTGCATCTGCATCTATATAGCCATGGATGCTCTGCAAATCGCACTTACGTACCTGGCACCGGATTCATCGAACCACCTTCACACTAATTCTCTATTATCCCACGCAAGAACGCCCTGCGGAAAAAAAACGAACCCCTGTATCTTTCCGTGCGAGCTCTGATTTCTCTTATTTCATTATGATGATCGTTTCTCTCTACCTGTCCGCAGCTCGTGGTCTTACGCTAGCGTTCTCGCTTTCCGCGCGCAGGGTCCCGGTTTCGATTCCCGGCGGCGTCAGGGATTTTCCCTGCCTCGAGATGACTGGGTGTTGCTGTGTCGTCTTCATCATCATCATTCATCCCATTACGATCGGAGGAAGGCAATAGCAAACCACCTCCGCTAGGACCTTGCTAGTCGGCGGTGCGGCTCTCCCGCATCGTTCCCTACACTCCTCGGTGTATGGGACGTCATTTATCATTTCTCTCTATCTAGACCAGCATCAACAAAATATTTTCGCATTCGGAGCGGAAAGCTGGTGACTGAAATATCTAGAGAATATCCCGCCGCATCTAAAAACGCCTTTGTTTTAGTGAGTTCCACCCCAAATCCTGATCCATGTCAGTGACACTCTCACCCCTGTTTCTCGATAGTACAAAAAGTACTGCCTTTCTCTGAACTTTCTCGATGTATTCCGTTTATCCTATCTGGTAAGAATCCCACACCACGCAGCAGTACTCCAAAAGGGGAGTACCAAGTATAGCGTATGCAGTCTCTTTGGTAGATTTGTTGCATCTTCTAAGTGTTCTGCCAATAAAACATAGTCTTTGGTTCGCGTACCAACAAAACTTCCTATGTGTTCTTTCTTATTTAAGTTGTTCGTAATTGTTATTCCTAGGTATTCAGTTGAATTTACGGTCTTCAGATTTGATTGATTTATAGTGTAACCTAAGTTTAACGGATTCCTTTTAGCACTCATGTGGATAGCCACACACTTTTCATTATTTAGGGTCAACTATTAATTCACAGACGATACAGGTATCTTATTTAAATCATTTTGTAGTTCGTTTTGAACTTCTGATGACTTCACTAGACGATAAATGACAGCATCATCTGCAGACAACCCTGATAAACCTGCTCAAACAGTCTCGTAAATCGTTCATATAGATTAGGAAGAGCAAAGGGCATGTAGCACTACCTTGGGGTACGTCAGAAATTACCTGCGTTTTACTCGATGACATTTCCGTCAGTTACTACGGACTGTAACCTTTCTGATTGGAAATCACAAATCCAGTCACATAGCTGAGACGATATTCCATAAGCACGCAATCTGATTACAAGCCGCTTCTGAGGTACGATCTCAAAAGCCTTCTGGTAATCTAGAAATACAGAATAAGTTTGAATTCCGCTGTTAGCGCACAATACTTCGTGTTAGTTAAGAGGTAGTTATGTTTGAAAAGAACAATGTTTTCTAAATCCATGTTGACTACGTGTTAACAGACCGTTTTTTTCGAGGTAATTCATAATGTTCGAACGCAATAAATCGACGTTAATGACATGGATCCGTAATTCAGTGAATTATTCCCATTGCCTTTTATGAATACTAGTGTGACCTGTGCAACTTTCCAGTCTTTGGGTATGGATTTTTCGTCGAGCGAGCGATTGTATAAGATTATTAAGTATGCAGCTATGGCATCAGAATACTCTGAAAGGAACCTAATTGATACACTGTCTGGACCAGTAGACTTCCGTTTGTTATGTTATTTAAATTGCTTCACTGTTCCGAGGATGTCTACTTCTAAGTTACTCGTGTTGTCAGTCATTCTTGATTCGAATTCTCAAATATTTATCTTGTCTTCTTTGGTGAAGTAATTTCGGAAGGATGTGTTTAGTAACTCTGCTTCAGCAACACTGTCGCGGATAGTATTTCCACTGCTGTAACGCAGAGAACACATTTGATTGTGTCTAACCGTCAGCATACTTTACATAAGACCAGACTCTCTTTGGATCTCTCGCTGTGGAATCTATTATGAGCATCTCGCATTGAAGTCCGCGCTAAATTTAGAGCTTCTGTAAAAAATCGCCAATCTTAAGGATTTTGGCTGGACTGAATTTGGCGTGCTTTTTCATTGTTTCTGCAACAATGTTGTGACCTGTTTCATGTACCACGGGGGATCACACCCGTCCTTTGTTAACTTACTTGGTATAAATCTCTCAGTTGTTGCCGATACAATTTCCTTGAATCAGTGAGCGTACAAGCTGGGCGGGGAGATTAGAGCGGCAGTTTCCCACCGTAGAGCACGTGGCTGGCGGTTGCTACGGACCGGGGCGAGCGGCTAGCGTTTAAGCGGCCTTGGAAAAACCCGAGCAGAAGCTTGGAAGGGACGCGTATGACCGTATTTTCTCGCTTGGAGGAATTTATATGTCAGGCAAAAATTGATAAAAACAGAACATGGAGTGACACAGAGATGCGAGTTGGCACTCATGGACAGAAAAATATGTAAAACTGAATTATCTAGACGATCCACAAAAATACATAACGATATAAAAGTTATCGTAATCTTAAAAATGGTAAATTTACGGAAGTTCAAAAGCTAATATCTCGGCAATGCTTTGGCCAATTAATGTGAACGATAGCAGACAACATTGTATTTTGTAAACTGTGAACAGACTGTCGAGTGCCGTGATAGCGACATACAAATTTTATTGTGAATTGTTACAGCATCAGCCATTAACGGCCGCCATTACGTAAAAGCCCCTCAGACTGCAGTGTAAGTGTTTAGTCAATATACTGAAGACTATTCGTGGAAAAATAGATATAAGCTACTTGTTCAAATTGTAAATGAACGTGACTAATATATATATATATATATATATATATATATATATATATATATATATATATATATATATATATATATATATATATATATAATAGTGAAATTCAACAATACACCAGCATATATTCAGATATGAAAAAACACAGATTAAAATTTTATGGGCATATTAAAAGAATGGATGCTACCAGACTAACTAAACAAGTAGTGGAATTCTACGAAGTAAAGCTAAATTTGAGACAATAAAATGGATTGCTGCTATAAAAGAGGACATGAAAGAGGCAGATATAAAACAAGATGAAATTCAAGACAGAAAATTATTTAGGAAAAAAATTCATGACTGGGTAGTTGGTCAAGCTGAAAAACCAAAGAAAACTGGAACCACATGGTCTGATGAAAGGAAAAGAGCTCATTCCGAGAGAATGAAAACAATTTGGGCAGAGAGAAAGTCTAAAAGAAAATAACTGAATGCCCCGTGATTGTACTTCGCGTGGTCCAGTAGGGCCCAAACGTGAATAATAATTAATATATATATATATATATATATATATATATATATATATATATAATTTCACCGCAATATCTGACTGCATTGTTTTTTCCTTTACATTTTTATTTTAGCTTGAAAACTGAGTTTACGACAGAGGTGAGCTGGCACCCTACGCATAAAAACGTACCTAAACAGTGAGACCAGCCACATCTCTGGGCCGCTAAATCAAGCTGAATGTGGAGCGTGACGAATATATGAAGCCCTTCATATACACACATCAAAAAACTTTTGCATCACAACGGTTCCGAGAGTTCTGGAACCTGTACATAAAACTGGAATAGAGATCAACATAAACATCATATTTATCCTTTTTATTGCTCATGAAAACCTCACATTGCATGTTGTACCACCATACAGCGAGACCTTCAAAGATTGTGGTCCAGATTGCTGTACACGCTGGTACCTCTAATAACCAGTAGCACGTCCTCTTGCATTGATGTATGCCTGTATTCGTAGTGCCAGCAACTCGTGGTCGTGCGATAGCGTTCTCGCTTCCCACGCCCGGGTTCCCGGGTTCGATTCCCGGCGGGGTCAGGGATTTTCTCTGCCTCGTGATGGCTGGGTGTTGTTCAAAATGGTTCAAATGGCTCTGAGCACTATGGGAGTCAACTTCTGAGGTCATTAGTCCCCTAGAACTTAGAACTAGTTAAACCTAACTAACCTAAGGACATCACACACATCCATGCCCGAGGCAGGATTCGAACCTGCGACCGTAGCAGTCGCGCGGTTCCGGACTGAGCGCCTAGAACCGCTAGACCACCGCTGCCGGCCGCTGGGTGTTGTGTGATGTCCTTAGGTTAGTTAGGTTTAAGTAGTTCTAAGTTCTAGGGGACTGATGACCATAGATGTTGAGTCCCATAGTGCTCAGAGCCATTTTTTTGTATTCGCCGTGGAATACTATCCACAAGTTCATCAAGGCACTATTGGTCCACATTGTCCCACTCCTCAATGGCGAATCGGGGTAGACCACTCAGAGTTATTGGTGGGTCATGTCGTCCATAAACAGCCCTTTTCAATCTATCCCAGGCATGTTCGATAGGGTTCATGTCTGGAGAATATGCTGGCCACTCTAGTCGAGCGATATCATTATCCTGAAGGAAGTCATTCACAAGATGTGCAGGAAGGGGGCGCGAATTGTCGTCCATGAAGACAAATGCCTCGCCAATATGCTGCCGATATGATTGCACTCTCGGTCGGAGGATGGCATTCACGTATAGTACAGCCGTTACGGCGCCTTCCATGACCACCAGCGGCGTACGTTGGCCCCACATAATGCCACCCCAAAACAGCAGGGAGCCTCCACCTTGCCGCACTCGCTGGGCTGTGTGTCTAAGGCGTTCAGCCTGACCCGGTTGCTTCCAAACACGTCACCGACGGTTGTCTGGTTGAAGGAATATGCGATACTCATCGATGAAGAGAACATGATGCCAATCTTGAGCGATGTTGTTGGGCCCATCTATATCGGGCTGCATGGTGTCGTGGCTGCAAAGATGGACCTCGCCATGGACGTCGGGAGTGAGGTTGAGCATCATTCACCCTATTGCGCACACTTTGAGTCGTAACACGACGTCCTGTGGCTGCACGTAAACCGTTATTCAATATGGTGGCTTTGCTGTCAGGGTTCCTCCGAGCCTTAATTCGTAGGTAGCGGCCATCCACTACTGTAGTAGCGCTTGGGCACTTGGCCACCCTGACAGGTGGCACGCAAGTAAGCATTCTGTCTGATCACTTGCAGCCATTCACGTCCATTGTGCTTTCCGACGGACTTTGGCAATTCCAGCAAGACAATGTGACACCCCAGACGTCCAGAATTGCTATAGAGTGGCTCCAGAAACACTCTCCTGAGTTTAAGTGCTTCCGCTGGCCACCTAGCTCCACAACATAGACATTATTGAGCATATCTGGGATGCCCTGCAACGTGCTGTGGAAAAGAGATCTCCATCGTCTCCTACTGTTGCGGATTTATGGTAAGCCCTTCAGGATTCATGGTATCAGTTCTCTCCAGCCCTACTTCAGACATTAGTCCAGTCCATACCACGTCATGTTGTGGCACTTCTGCGTGCTCTCGGGGCCCTACGCGATATTAGGTAGGTGTACCAGTTTCTTTGTCTCTTCGGTGTACATCGCCGCTCCGAGTTGCAAAACCGACAGAAATAAAACATACTGATATACCTTGGAGTTACTTAGTGATATACGGTATAGACCATTGCTGCATCAGAATAACTTTTCTGATATTTATTATTTTAAATGAAAGAAGTGTTATGACCACTGCCCACCGCGTCACTGAACACCGCTTGCTGGCTTGCGGGTACGTGACGCGGTAGCAGAAGTATATTAACGGAGTGTGCATTAATGGAAAATAACACTTGCGATGATACCGACTACGAATGGGGAATCCCTCTGACATAAGTGGCTTTGATAAATGGCTGACTGATATGGCTCGGCACGCTGGAATGACAATCTCGAGAACGGCGTAGATGGTCGGCTGTTCGCGTATTATTGTCTTGAGCATCTATGACAGGTGGTTGACGGACTTCGAAACCACGGGTAGGCGACAAGGTGTTCGACTCCCACGCCCGTGGATATCAGAGGCTTGTCTGCTATGTAAAGCACGATAGGCGACCATCTGTAGTCATTGAGTCTGCTGAGTTCATTGCTGGTGCTGCCGCAAGTGTTTAGGAACACACCGTTCAGCACACATTGTTGGCTGGAGCTCCGCAGCAAATGAATACTACATGCCCACTGTTGACGCAGTGTCCGCAGCTCGTGGTCGTGCGGTAGCGCTCTCGCTTCCCGCGCCCGGGTTCCCGGGTTCGATTCCCGGCGGGGTCAGGGATTTTCTCTGCCTCGTGATGACTGGGTGTTGTGTGATGTCCTTAGGTTAGTTAGGTTTAAGTAGTTCTAAGTTCTAGGGGACTGATGACCATAGATGTTAAGTCCCATAGTGCTCAGAGCCATTTGAACCAGCGATATTTTCAGTTATGAATGTAGTGGGCACGGGATCATCGAGATCGGACGGTGGGTCTGTAGAAACGTGTCGTCTCGTCGAGTGACTCACGTTTCTGGATTACACGAGGATGATGGTCGTCTCCGGGTACGGTTTCATCCAGGCCGAAGGCTACTCGCAATACTCATCGCACCACGGGCGCAGGCCGAGTGGGGCAGTATTACGTTATGGGGGACATTCACTTGGGCTTCCATGGAACCCATGGTAGTAATAGAAGGCACCGTGAAAACTATGGGCTACGTTAACTCTTTTGCGGGTCACTCTTGTCACTTCGTATTAGCTGTCTTCCTCGACAGCGATGGCAACTTTCTGCAAGATAACTGCTAGTGTAACAAGACCAGAACCGTACTACAGAGGTTTGAGGAGCATGAGAGTTAACGCATGTCGATGGCTTGGACACCAAATTAGCCAGATCTCAAACCTATTGAAACACTTACATCGATGGGAAGTAGGTTTTTATTCTGTAACTCTGTATCTGCAATTATGGGGTGTGTATTCTTCATTATTTGAAGTCCTTGAGATACGTAACAAGAAAAGGAGAGCTTCTGTAAAGTTTGGAAGGTAGGAGACGAGGTACTGGCAGAAGTAAAGCTGTGAGTACCGGGCGTGAGTCGTGCTTCGGTAGCTCAGTTGGTAGAGCACTTGCCCGCGAAAGGCAAAGGTCCCGAGTTCGATTCTCGGTCGGGCACACAGTTTTAATCTGCCAGGAAGTTTCAAGAAAATTAGAGTTTTGTAATGTATATATGAAAAAAGCAAAAGGATATGTTAAAATGATAAATTATTATAATATGTGTAAGTTCATAAAAAGAAAATGTTTATTGAAAGCTGGTTCATGCTTAGGACACTTGTAATATGTAAAAGCTGCAGGGAAGTCCCCCCGCAACGGAAGTGGAATGGCGCGATGTAAAAGGTGGTTTTGGCGGTCGAACTGAGCGGCTCATTTGTGTGAACGGTACGCAGTATGTGGCTAGCTGTAGCACGGCACACTTCGACGATGCTAAGAGAGGCAGTTGGAAGCTGCTTTAGAAAGGATTTGCCTCGGATGTGGATCTGGGTATTATTTGGTATAGTCGGCATAAAGGAATGGCTCTAATATGTTGAAAATCGGACGCCAAGAAGAGAATTTTTAGAGCATTCGAACATCAAGAGCCGTGAGTACAGTTAGCGGCCATGTCGCTTGCCACCAATCTTCGCCACTGCTTCACTAACTTCATACACCCAGTATTGTATATGGGCATGGACCAGTTAATTTGTGTGGTGTTTTAACCCTTTCGGTCATGGCGTGCTCATATAAGGTCATACTAAATAAATGCTTAGTATATTAAAATTCGTTAAATTTTACCATTTGTGATTGTTGTCCTCATATTGTCACAAGCAGAGAGTTTATTTGAGAAAAGTGTCGACATCTCCCGTTAATCTGTGGTACCTCAAAACAAAACTGTATGCTCACAGTCACATAGGAACTTCTCAGTAATCCTTGTACCTCCCATCAGCCGGTTAATATCTTCTAAGTTTGGGTAAAAAGAATTATTTGTGCGTAGAAAGATGCATTCTTGAACGTGAAAACTAAAGGTGTCTTTCAGAACGAAAGGTAAGTTACATATGAGGACATTGCGACTGAAATGTTGTAATAGCATATAAATTTAGGACATTATTTCGCTGTGTCTTTAGTTATCTTACTGTGATTTCACAACGCCCCGAGTCCGAGACAGACGAAGGCCACTTACAGAATAAGAAGTTAAAGAGCGCCTTAATTCATCTGAAATTGAAGATCCATCCGATGATTCTGGCAATAATTTTGAACAAAAGGACAATGATGGAGGTAATGTTAGACGTTTTATATCATACGATATATTGTAAGCTGAGTAGCCTCGACGCAAAGCCCGCTAACTGCATGATAAGTGACACTGAGATAATCTCGAAACACTCGTCCTATTCAAACGACTATGCATTTGCAGCGAGAATGTTATTGTTGTGTACGAATTTGTTATAGCACAGCCAACCTGAAGCCGAATAAGAAAAATATCCATTCTAACCGTAACACACTGAAAGGTAACTTTGAATGTCCAGACTGGTAAGTCTGATGTCTGCTCACGTGCTTTGCATCCAGATATGGCAGGGCGGCACCCACGCCTATTGGGCATTTGGAGGGCTTTGCACCCGAAGACAGCAGTTAGCTGCTTTTGAAACAGAACACGATTTCCGACAGCCGTTTTGGACGGTTTATAGCCAGTTTTGCAACCTGAAACATATTCCATCACATAGGCGCTGAAAAAATCCATACGGCCGTGTACCCATCTCAAAATCGACATAAAATTAATTTTGCTGCTTTTTCGTCTGGGTTACTCAGATGTACGTTATATTTGAGTTTTTCTTTTCGTAATAGCATTTTTTACTATAGGTTCTGGAGAAATATGTTGAAATTGACTGATCAGAAGTTATTCAAGTTTACAATCAACATATGGGAGGGGTCGATATGATCGATTTTCCGATCACAATTTATCGCACATTCGTCTGATCGCGAAAGTGGACGCTTCGCTCGTTTGCTCATGCAATTGATATTGCATGTGCAAATGCATGTATTGAGTACAAGAAAAACGCATCATAATTGGGTGTTCCTAAAAATAAGCCCCTTGATTTGCTTCACTTTAGGTCATGTGTGGCCAAAGTACTGACAAAAATAGATAAGCCAGTAGCCAGAAAAAGGGGACGTTCCGCTTGTGAGAGTCCAATGCCATCTCCAAGAACTTCTAAACGAGCCAGTGCGGAAGTTCGTCCGTAAACTGATGTTCGTTTGGACAACGTTGGGCATCTTCCAGTGTTCAGTGACAAAAAATCATTTGACAGGTGCAAGAAACCGGGCTGCAAAGGCAAAACTATATTTTACTGTGTAAAATGTAACATTCACTTATTTACGGATATAAAAAATTATTTCTTTGGTTATCATTCTTCACAAGTGTAAAACCATAGTTTATGTATATAATCATTAAGTATTTTTGTGTAATTTCTGCATTTTGGTGAAATAAAATCAAATATAATACTTTGACTTTTCGACTTATACTGCACCCACTTGAACACAATGTCCTCATTTGGGGACGCGTTGTATCCCCCCTTAAGGGGCACCTCGGAATATTTTATACGTCTGAAAAATCATAATTTTATTCGAAGAACTGGATTGCAAAGCCATGACTTTTTTTTCAGGAAAAAATATAATTCATGACCGAAAGGGTTAATAATAATCACAACATTATAAAGCCGTATCCCGAACCATATTTTCTATCTTCATCACGAACCTATGCAGGGTCCTCACCTCAGTGCTACTAAAACCGAGTATCCTGATTTAAATGAACAATTCTTGCATTCAAGTGTTTAAAAGTGATTTTTTGTCTAACTTAAAAGGAGTAGTAAAAGATAAAGTTAAAACCACAAAAGTGAAGCTGGATAGACTTTTGCTAAAGTATCCTTAGTCTATTCGAAAATATAGTTTTGTAGGATTACAGTGCAAGACTGTAAATATTATTGTCTAGAATACCTGCTTCACAGGTGATAAAAAGGCAAATAAGTTAAGCTCATTTTAAAAATAGTGTGGGTTTGATTTCTATCGTGAATGGTACCATTTTTTGAAGTTAAGTAAGTCTAGTGTTGTATTTTATTATCTTGAAAAGTAAATTATGAACTACTCCATGTGAAGTGAATGATTAGCTTTTTGAATTAGTCTTTTCTACTGTAATAATCAGAGAGCGTTGACTTGTGAAACTATACTGTATATGGATCGCCATCATATTCTCCACCTATTAGAAAAAAGTGAACTATTACTGTTGCTAAGGAAAACTGATATATGTAGAGGAGTTTAAACAGTGTATTTATAATATTATTCATCTTTTTTTTCATGTCAGTTAAGATAAAAGCCCCTTATGTCCAAATTTAGTCCTGCACTTAATGCAGTAACACTTCAGTATTTGATTAAGTAATGATCTTGAGTGTAGCTGTCATTAGTATGAGTTTGGTACAAATTTGCTTCCTATAATTCACTGTGTGTGTGTTGTTGGTAACCTCTGCTACACACAGATCAGAATGCACTGTGTCAGTTTGTATGCTGTGTGCTATTCAAAGGGAAATACTAACGAAAGTAACTTCAATAACCAATATTCTATTTTCTTAAACATATATTTCCAAATTAATGTGCCAAATTAGGCTGGCGACCGTTCATTTTCTTTCATTCACTTATGATTTTACCACTTTTATTAACTCCCGAGGTTAAAGCCGTTTCATTTCTTTGTTAATTTCACCATATTCAAAACTATATTCCGATAACTTTGCCCATTACGCACACGCGCGGTCAAAATTCGAAATCCTCTGAGAGGGGAAGATTAGCGCGTTATATGTGGCTTTTCCCGTGGCAGGACTAACGGTTCGGTTGTTAGGGAAGAGTGACATACACGCTAGCGTTATACTATGGAACGCGTCTGGGACGCTATCGGGCGCAAACCCCGCGCCCACGAACCAGTGGCTTGTGTGTTCTGAGCGTAGACATCAGGTGCCCCATACATACGGAAATGTAACAAGAACTTTTCCAATCCATGATATGCATAATCTCTGCTGTATTGCGTACCAAAAGTGGAACAAAACACGCTATTATGCAGGCAGTCACGATAATGTGGCTCACCAGTGTGTGTGTTCCACCATTCCTGCTACACATTGCTAAAGAGGGTAAAGATCACTCAGTAGGCAAAGTTTTATACTGTAGGTGATCAAACACTTCCCGTCGAAAACGCTGCAGGAGCGTCTTCATTGCCCCTGCAGAGAGGGGCCGAGAATTGTGTAGAACGAAACGCATGACAGCTATGTTATTTGGATTGCATAGCTGTAGGCGAAATCTTTCGCCAGGCCCTCATACTTCGCGGGAGACTCTAATTTCTAGCCATTTTTACGGTCTCACTGTGAACTCAGAACTGAAAAGAGCGACATGATGCTATCGATGGGCGTACTAGAGACAGTGTACAACGCATCTGTGCAAAGCTTCACAGGTTTTTAACTGTATTTTCCACTTCGATCGTTCCTTACTTCCCGAATAACCCCCGTATTTAGTCGACGTAATATGGCGTGGTATAAATCTCATAAACCTCATCAACTGAACTTATGGCTCTTCTAGCTGATACAAAAGCTCTTAAAGTAAATTAAAACATTACATTATGTCTGTAGAACAATTATACTGTTAATGTGTCTTTAGGAAACAAATGTAGTCGACACTGAACAAAAACATTGTTGAAACTTCCTGGCAGCGTACAACTGTGTGGTGGACCGAGATTCGAACTCGGGACTTTTGCCTCTCGTGGGCAAATGCTCTACCGAAAATCTCACCTCTCTTGCTGCGTCAGTCTTAAATGATATATCAAGCTTTCGATAACTTTCTTCGTCGTCATCGACAAGTGCTGTCAGTCGTAATTGATGTTGCGTTGATGCTTTAACTGCTGCTGTGCTTACGCATTACTGCTTGTAAAAATTACAATACCCAGAAGAAATAGTTTAAAACTCTCCAAAGTTGGAAGATTTGTAGAAAGGTTGAACCACAGTAAGTGATTAAGGTCGCAGAAAGACGTCTTGCACGTAGGCCGAGAAGCGCCCTCATTTCTGTGACCGATAGAGGTCAGTCTGCCACGCTAAGTTGCTCCCTGAACTCAGTTGACGCAGAGCCGTCAAACACAGTGGTAAAGTGCAAGCAGGTGCTGTTATATCTCGTTGACGTCAAAGGACGTAATATCAGCGACTGAATGAGTTCGAATGGGGGTGAATGTTTGGTCTCCGCGAAGTGGGATTGTCATACAATGGCATTGCGGCTGGTTCAGAGCAAGCGTCGACGACACTGATCCGTGTGTGGAACCAGTGCATTAAAGAGGGATGCAAATAATGATGAGCAGTTATTGGGTTACGTAATATGATCACAGTGTGGGGTGACCGCTATTTTGTTTGCATGGCCATAACCAACGGAGCAGCTTCAGCCACGGTGTTGGCTCGGCAATGGAGCCTTGCAACGCGTGCGGACATGTCTCTGTAGAGGGTTCGACGGCGTCTGCTGGGCGCTGAACTTGTAGCACGCAAGCGACTGCGTCAACTTCCGCTGTGCAGAAACCACCAACGCCTCAGACTACAAAGAGCACGTGAACAGCAACACTTGCGTGATGAGTGCCAAGATGTAGTGTTTTCGATCGAATCCCGCTCCAACTCGTCCTACAGTGATGCGTGCTTACGTGGTAGATGCTACCGAGATGAATATAATAAATTGGGCAGCTTGCTTTGTTGCACATCATATCGGAAAACTGCCAGGTGTGGCGGTTTATGGCGCCATCGGCAATAACATGCGATCTCGCCTCCTACGTATTGAGGCCAATCTAAACAGCCACCGCAACATCAAGGAAGGTTTAAAGTCAGAGCTACTGTCCCTCCTGCAGCTAGTTCCACTTGCCATATTTCAGCACGACAATGCCCTATCACCAGTGACGAGTATTATGCAAGCCTGCTTGTATAAAGGATGAGTACCACTGGTTGCCTAGCCTGCATGTTCGTCTCTCATTTCACTCATCGAACACGTCTGGAATAAATTCAGACGTCAACTTGTTTGTTATGGACCTCCTGCAACCACTGTGAATGCTTTGTGTAGACGCCTACGACCTGCGTGGCATTGCGTTCCACAGGAGCCTATCCAATCCCTCTTTGATCCCATGCCACTGCGTCTAGAGGAACTGATTGTGGCACATGACTGCTTCACACCGCAACTGAGTTCTTGTGGTCAGTGCACGTACTGTTCTGTAATTCCCATAATTTGTGGATTGTTCAAAAATGGTTCAAATGGCTCTGAGCACTATGGGACGCAACTACTGAGGACATTAGTCCCCTAGAACTCAGAACTAGTTAAACCTAACTAACCTAAGGACATCACAAACATCCATGCCCGTGGCAGGATTCGAACCTGCGACCGTAGCGGTCTTGCGGTTCCAGACTGCAGCGCCTTTAACCGCACGGCCACTTCGGCCGGCTGTGGATTGTCATATCTCTAATCAGTGGAATAACATTCTCTGTAATCACGTATCTTTCTTGGTGTTACTGTTTTCAAAAAAGTTGTGTATTTCATATGCAACAATCGGCTCGGTTAGATCAAGGTGATGTTTTGCAAAATTCTGAGAATTTACTTTTTCTTCCAGAGATGATTGGGATGTGTACGATAGTAGTCACCGACCCGTTTGGAAAGTAAACTTCTCGCCATATTTCTTTGCAGCCTCTGATCACTGAGCGCCGTAAGTTATTCAGCCGTTTTCCCGGTTACATCTGTTGCATAATTTAAACTAAATAATTTCCTGGTTGGCAGAATCCCAGTAAGACGATGCATGGGACGACACTTATGTCTCTTCAAATACTGTTCTACGCTTTTTGGCCAGACAGTACTTGTAATCTACTAATTTGTTCAAGGTACTTGTGGATTAATGGCGTAACAGTTCAGCGGATACTCGTAATGTTCCAAGTCTGCTAACGCTCATAGTGTATACTTGTCTTGGATGATTGGAAGACAGGTTATATGCCTGTTTGCTCCAAACATTGCCTAAGTCACCAAATTCATCTCTACAGGAAGGAGCACTGTATCAGGTTTATCTTGTGACATGGTTCTACATTTACGTGTTTTCATTTCGTATAGAGCGGTAATACAATGTTCGTTAACTGTATGCGGTCTTCATTAACACATTCTTCGAGTCTGGATCAAGTGAGATGGCAGAGTGGTTGAAAAATCCTGTCCTGCCATCCTGGTTTAGGGTTTCCGTAATATCCCATAACAGCTTAAGCCAAACACGAGGATGGTTCCTTTGAATGTGCACGGCCGATTTCTCTTGTCCCTCTCAGCATGTGGTGCGCCTCCCGTCATTCACGCGACGTTCCAACTTTATTTTCCTTCCTTTCCCTTTTTTATACCTAATTTAGGAATCCTTTGAGTTTTTTCAGGTTCTGTATTAGCTCTATGACTAAACGTGCTCAGAAGTGCAGTCTCCTGAACAGGCTGATAAAAACTCTGTGCGTTAAAGTATAACTCATACTTGGGAACGTTCACAACCTATCTGAGGATATAAGGTTCGACACTAACTACGAGAAAATGATGGAAAGCAAATTACCCGCCATCCTTTCTGCCCTACAGAACATAACGCCGAAGAAGCGTTCCTTGTGACCGAAATAAGAGGTTAAGACAAAGCGGGGGTTCTAGTCAGCGCCAAAACCAAGCTGCCGTAGAGGCACTATTCAGTGCCAAAATCAGCCTCCATAACATTCCAACGAAATGAAAACAGCGAAAGTGAAGTTTCTAGTTAAATCGAGAAAATCTTCGAACAACCCGATACCCTGCCGACCGATTACTTTGCTTCTTTTAACAGGAAAAATTCTTCGAAACTGATATAGCCAGGTACATCCAAAAATGTGCTGCAAGAAATCAACTAATATCTAAGATAAAGGCAGGCTTCAGAAAAAAGGAAGCCTTAATAGACCCCATTCTGCGCTCCTGCAGCAACTTAACACAAGGACTAAGCCTATGCAACATCGCATCTACGGTATTGCTGGACATAGAGCGTTTGATAAGGTGTGGCACGTATGCCTATATTACAAAGTATCTAAAATAGATTTTCCACAAGAGGTAATACGATTTATAACGAACATTCTAGTCCGCCCCTGGTAGCTGAATGGTCAGCGCGACGGAATGTCTTGCCTAACGGCCCGGGCTAGATTCCCGGCTGGGTCGGAGATTTTCTCCGTTCAGGGACTGGATGTTGAGTTGTCCTTACCATAATCATTTCATTCCCATCGACACGCAAGTCGCCGAAGTGGCGTAAACTCGAAAGACTTGCACCAGGCGAACGGTCTACCCGACGGGAGGCCCTAGCCTCAAGGCATTTCCATTTTTACGAACATTCTTCATTAAAAAAGGCATGCGATATCTTTGATCTAGAAGAAGGCGAACAATACAGTTCGATACTATCAGCACTTCTGTACCACACTATACTGCAGACACACCTCAGTCCACCAGGTGGATCGAAGGACTGACACTATACTCGCATGCCTACGACAGGACATATTGGTGCCACGCCCAGCGACAAACAGTGTAGTGGAGATGAACCGACAGTTCATCGGACAATTAGAACCGTGGCTGCAGAATCAGAAAATCCGACCATACGTCCTCAGAAGATAAATAACAGGCTTCCAACCCAGAAACAGGACACAGGAAACATCACCAAATCTAAATAATATCGTAATCAGAAGATGGGAACAATATACTTCACCGAAATCAATGACGAAGTATGTCAGCGTAACGTTTAATAAAACCCTATTATGGAGACATCACACGAGAGCAGCAGTGGGAAATGCGAGACGAAGAGTGGGCCTCATATGGCGCATGGCAAATGGCGCGAACGTAGGAGAAAAGCTGCGCACATATAATGGCTTTATCAGCCAGTGCTAAGATATGCGGCCGTGGTTAGAACTGCACAAAACAACCAAATTCAAAATCCTGTTAGCAAGTGTGAGAAGAGTCCTACGAATTGCTCTGAAAACAGCACTCAAAATGAACACTAGGGTAGTACACCAGCAAGACAACACTGGAACACTAGTATCAAGGCTAGTAAAACTAACATCAAGGATAGGTATACAACGACTAAACAGTGCAACACTCACCGCAGAAGATATCACCAAGCACTTTCATATCAGAAAGTCGCAGATATACAAATAATAATAGTAACCACAAACACAACAAAACCAGAATACGAAGACATCAGAACTATACACAAAAACCCACAGATCCTAGAGAAATCACTCAAGGAAGAAGCAAAAGAACATACAGATCAGTAGAAAAATTCAAACAAATATAAACTTCTCATTTACTGATCTTACTCTATAATTTCTCGCCTCTCCTGCGACTAGACAACTTCTCCTCATTGATTTCTTCTGTACTGCTCTCATACATTTATTTTAGATGTGATTACTCACATTTGACAAGAAAATAATGAACAAATTGCTTGATGTTAGTGAAACTGACATGTCCTAAATTCCATTGATTCACTACGATACGTATAATAATACTAATACTAACAATAATAATAGTAACTATTATTATATACAGCTAGTGGATCACACAAATTGAAATGTTTATTTACTGAGAAAATCTAGTTAGAAGTAAGAGAGGGTCTTGCCAGGTGAAATAAACGCAAAAATAAAATAAATGATCAGAGCAAACAAACCATTGCTGAAACTTTAGGGAGATTTCCGCCACAGTAAGGTGAATGCCAGGCTTGAGAAATATCCCCCAGCAGAGATAGAAGGTCAGAATCATCAATTAAAACTAATATTAAAAAATAAAATACAGATCCACCGCCGGCCGGGGTGGCCGAGAGGTGCTAGGCGCTACAGTCTGGAACCGCGCGACAACTACGCTCGCAGGTTCGAATCCTACCTCGGGCATGGGTGTGTGTGATGTCCTTAGGTTAGTCAGGTTTAAGTAGTTATAAGTTCTAGGGGACGCTGACCTCAGAAGTTAAGTCTCATAGTGCTCAGAGACCTTTGAACCATTTAAATGAAACCACCCAACGGAAAACAAAAAGAGCTCCAACAGCAACACGTAAACGTAAGCTAATGGATCAAAATGACAGTAAGTCATCAGTGTGGCCGTCCTTCCCCTTCCGGGTAGGAAATGGAACATTAAGAAAATATGCGTTGACTTTTGATCTGTAGATTGGCCGAGCACTCTATCGTATTTATGTTCAACTAAACATCTAAAAATAGTACGTGTGCTTCCCTGTCGATGTCAACCATTAACTAGGTTCTAGGATACATACTATTCACATCAACGATGGATTTGTAAAGAACTTCGACACCAAGTAGTGCGATTAAAAAAACCTGTCTCTAGCGTAACAAAGAAGGAATATTAAAGAAGACTAGTCGAAATTGCAAAGCTATCTTTGAAATTCGCCTTGTATGGTTATGAACTAATAAAGAGATACTGCTACTGATAATCTGACGGGACGAAACAAATGGTATGCAAAACCTCAGCGCAATTTAATTTCCATTTATTTAATAAAAATGCTGGCTTGTATTTCACAAGTATGGTTCTGTCCTTGCATTGTGGAAATAGCAAATTTAATGAAACGGTTCGCTGGACGAACGTTCTTTGTTTTCCCAGCTAATTATTATAAATATTTTGTATGAAGGTATTGAGCTATAATTATGACAATAGAGTGCAACAGTTTTCTGCTTTTCTTCTATAACAGAACAAAAAATGAGGAATTTAGAGTATTTACTGAATTCCATACACTATACCTCCTTTCAGCACTCAGGTGTTAAAACAATAAATCGACGCTAAAGGAGCTATTATTATATTTTCATTGATAAATACCTGCCTCTGAATCACAAACCGCACATGCTGATGAAGCAGGCGTACATCAGAATTGGTCTTCGGATAATAATTTCAGTAGTCGATGAGAGGTTAACTCCCGATGCGTTTTAACCAAATACTGTAATATATGAACCCCGGGAATGGTAGTAGCGCTGCTATACGATTGCTTCGCCGATAGTAGCGAATTACCGAAATTGCAGTCACTTTGCCCGAAATTCTTTGCCAGCCAGACAGCTCTGCTCCCTTCAGCAGTTATTTTCAGTCGAGGACTAATGGCTTAAGCAAATTAAGATCCACGCTCAGAGAGGATAATTGTCGTAGTTACTTTCATGTACTTCAGTAGTTAAAATAATACTTCATTCGCAAAAAAAGGAAATAAAGCTGGGTGTAGCTGCAGGAAAAAAAAGCCACTTGCTTGCAGCAGTCGTGCTTTCCAGTCACATAAGTTCTCATTTGGCGCCAGTCCTGTATAAAGTTTCCCGGTGAGCCATTGGATTCCAGCCCGCGGTGGGAAATAATTCTGTTACGAGCATGTATAGATTTCAGTTTACGAGATAGCTTTCCTAAATGAAACATTTTTGCTCTTACCGTCCTTACGAAAAAGTTATAAAAATAGATGTTTACTGTTAAGTGTTGGTTATGGGAGTCGAGCGGTTGAGCGCCCGTAATGTTAGCACTACACAGTCACAACCACTTTATGATCAGATAAAAATATTAAAACTACAATTACTGTTACTATGTACTGAAGCAGAAGCGAAAATTACTCAGTTCTCATTCTTAATATCGGACGTAATTAGTTGCATTATAACACTAACAAACGCTACTCTTACAGCCACTTTCCCGCTAATTGACATCCCTCGCATTTCAGGTAGTAAATCCGTTAAGCATATTTCATGCGCAAATGTTAAAGCTGCATAATTTTTTCGTCCTGTGTCTCATCGGAGTGGTAATTACTGTATTCGAACGATGCATTATAATCAGTACTTTTTATTGCATCATCTAGAACTTGATATTATGGTAAGCGTATAATCTTTATCATACACCAAACGACCCTGGGATTTAGCGATTATGTGAGGAGAAAGATTATCAATAATATATAAAAGTGACTGAGAAATAACTGGCAATGTATACATAATTACAACCACACAGATGTGGATATAGGATACAAATGCAACTTACAGTTAACGTAATGTAATACAGAAACATATATATGTTTCAGAAACAGCAGTCAGTAATTTGAAAGCTAGTGGGGCGGCGCAGCATTTGGAACGTTGTACTCGTACTCGTGAGGAGTGATTTTAAGATATCAAACCTGGTTTTCCATGGTAAAGTGACTGTTTTCAGAAGGACACTGTAGAATTCCTTCGCCATCCTTCGCTAACCCAAGCTTTTGCGTCGTGTGTAATGACGCATTTGTTGATGACATACTAAGTGACCATGTTCCTTCCCTTTAGGAACATCAGATGTTCATTGTTGGGCTGTTTCATTTGGGTAGGTTGAATCTGGAGTTACAAAAACATACGGAGACAAAAAAGTAGGTATATATGCGTTCTTTCTTTCTTACAGCAAATTCGCGTAGCGTGAAAAACTTTCGCAGATTCTATAATTTCTTCAAATCATCGCCTGTCCAACGGTACCTCTTAAGCGACTGAGAGAGACCAAAAGTTACAATCCCTCGTTATAAGTTGGAGAAAATTGTTCTCCAGATTTCATTCACTTGGAGGGATGATTACGGCCCACTTCGGCAGATCTTACATGTAACAAAGGAAGTACTTATTGAATTTTAGGACGGAATAGTGGAAAGCGGGCTATGAGGTGGTAATTTTTTATAATTAATAGATACGATTGTTTGCTGTTGCTGCCGTATTTCAACATGTAATTGGATCTTACACCTTTATCGTAAGTATTGGAGGTTTAAGCAACACTTATAAGGGGCGGTCAAAAAGTTTCCGTTTGAGAGTGTTCGTGCAGCGTACAAGCAAACCATCAAGGCTCCTATGCTGGTATACAAGCACCGACAAGTAGACAAAAGGTTAATGTGGTCTTCAGACAGAAACTTTTTGATCGCTCCTTGTAATTCCTAGCATTTGTTATTCAATGAAATTTCGACAATTTTTGTTAGCAGGGTTGTATGCTAAATTACCTTAGTGCATTCACCAACTGATTAATAGCAAATAAACGCCGTAATTAGTTCTAGGTAAGGCTTCACTATCTGTGACATGCTGCTTGCCCTTTCACGGTATATTTCTCTGGGGAAGACACTAAATCACTGAATAAAGTATACTACTAGTGCCGCATTAAAACACACTGCATGATAAAAAAGTGAAGCGCCCAGAAGGGGAGGAGGAAATTAAATGGATTCATAGGATATGTGATATTATTTTAGTGATTACAAAATCGAATCAAATTTACAAAGTACTTGACAGTATGACGTTGCATTCTCTTTGACCTGGATGCATGCACTAGTTCTGATGGTAAGCTGGCCTAAGACTGTTGCAGCTGGCCTTGATAGCCTGAGTACTGTTACTACGACGGAATTGGATTCTGAGCTGGTCGCATGCATCGTCTGTTGGGGACAGACCGCGGGACGTTGCTATTCACGCGAGTGCCTATACAGCATACAGACAGTTCATAAGTTACAAATGTGTATGAAAATATTCGCGACATACCGTTGTGTGGCAGAATTCCCTCAACCACCACCAACTGCGACCTGGAGCCATACCCGAAGGTTCACCCCCCCTCCCCCAAAGGAGTAACATCATTGTGTCTCCACAAAACATTAGAAGAATGGGATATCTCCCCATATCACCGCTATATTCGTCGATTATGGTCACCCGTGCTGAGCACAATCATGATTGATCACTGAACGCAATGTGACGGCATTCATCAGCAGTCCTTGCTTCCCAGTCACGGCACAACTCCAGGCGCACACAGTTGTGTTGTGTTAACGGTTGTCCACGCATGGGATGGTAACTCACTACTTGGGCTGCTGCTAGTCTCCAATCAGTGGTTGGTTGGTTGGTGGGTTTGAGGGAGGGGACCAATAGTGCTGTCATCGGTCCCATCGGATTAGGGAAGGATAGGGAAGGAAGTCGGCCGTGCCCTTCCAAAGGAACCATTCCGACATTTGCCTGAAGAAATTTTAGGGAAATCACGGAAAACCTAAATCAGGATGCCCGGACGCGGGTTTGAACCGCCATCCTCTCGAATGCGAGTCTAGTGTGCTGACCGCTGCGCCACCTCGCTCGGTGTACCAGTGGTGCAGGACAACGTAAGAGTTTGCAGGAATTTCATTATTTGTTCTCTGATTGTAGGTGCACATGTGAAAGGCTTTCGAAGAACTCGGTGCACCGTACGGTGATCTTCCTTCATAGAGGCTAGACGTTATTGACTGGAACCTTGACGACGGGAATGCTGCTCTCAGGTTCCCACAGTACAGCATCGGGCCACTGTCACATCCGGATGTCCCACAAATCGGGATATTGCAGGGTTCGACCAGCCGGCCGAAAGGGGAGGCACAGTGAAGCTCCTTTCAAACTGTGTCAGATTCTGATAACGCTGACTCACACGAGTGCCCCACATCTCCATGTATTTCACAGTGATTACTCAACATCTCATACTATTTACGCACCTTATACATTATATCCTACCAAGTCTAGTAACAGCACTAAATACGAACAACACTAATGTTCTCTGGTGGCCGTTCCACCTGTCACAGAATTACAAGAACTCGCCGGTGGTGTGTACTTTAACAATGTTGCTCTGAAATCCGACCATGTCTTCTGAGTACTTAACTCTGTTTATCAGGCATTGTACTTTTGTGTCACTGTTATGTCTAAAGTTGTTTTCTAGATTTTATAGATGGTATTTGCAAACATTTATCGTACTTACATGAATTTCAAGTTGATTTATATCATATTCACTTGACAGATCCATCAAACAAGGATTTTCAAGGTATTCATAACATTTAGATCTCCATTGTCTGTGTGCTGCTATGTTTTCAGCGAACAAAATACTTTACACGTCATAAAAACTTGATTTATCCCTACTGATAACGCTGACTCACACGAGTGCCCCACATCTCCATGTATTTCACAGTGATTACTCAACATCTCATACTATTTACGCACCTTATACATTATATCCTACCAAGCCTGGTAACAGCACTAAATACGAACAACACTAATGTGCTCTGGTGGCCGTTACAGAATTACAAGAACTCGCCGGTGGTGTGTACGTTTACAATGTTGCTCTGATAACGCTGCCTCATACGAGTGCACCACATCTCCATGTACTTCACAGTGATCGCTCAACATCTCACACTATTTACGTCCCTTATACATTATATCCTACCAAGTCTAGTGCTGTTGGACTGACATCCTATTCCTCTCATAACTGATTACTCTTAAGCCGAATTGTGTTTCTGTTAGAAAAACCTTAAAATTTCCTTAAGTAGCTTAAAACATTAGTTGGCACCCAGGTTGGCTCCTGTCGAATTTTCTTAGACTTACAATAAGGATTATCGCGTATGTCTCTCGGCTAAATTTGATTTGATGTCTTGACTCTTCATTTAGCTCATGTTTTGCACATCACTGTGCATAATTATACAGGTTCCGTTATTCTAATTAAGTGATTTCGAATTTTAAAAAATCTCAAGCAAATGACATTCGGGCTATGCACTGAAATAAATATTGAGCTGATTAATACCGTCCGCTGCGAACAGCGCTTCAAAGTGATCACTTAATACATAAAAATGCAATTAAAAATATAACAGTGCTAAAGTCGTAAACTGGTTACAAAAGTTCAGTTCAGAATTGAAAACTTATTGACTATGGAAACGATACAGTTCTCATTTAAACCCCTTAGTGCCGTACAATGAGTTCCTAACTGTGCAAGACAGTACTTCAGAAACTCTCCTCGAATTCAAGTCAGTGACACTGCGCACATGTTGAAGGACGAGTTCAATTAGTAACACGTGGTGGCGCAATTACTTGCACATTTGCTCGTTGGAACGCAGCGAGAAATTCAAGCTGCTTACCCCCCACTCCAGCCGGGCGACGGGCAGTAGAATTCCTCCCGTCCGTTAGCCGAGATAAAGACTTGGCAGTGCTTCCTACAGTATCATTAGGCAAATGCCTGAACAGCTTTTCGATAATTAACCATCCCCGATACGTTCGAGCACTTTTACGAGGGACCGAAATACGAAACACTTCGCTCACATTATCGTGGCAGACGTTCATTTTTTCTAAAAGGGCTGCAATTTATGCATTACGTACAGCCTCTGGAGTATGAGGTATGATGTTTGCGCATGCCCTGACGATGAGTCATGACACACGTATTTGGAAGGAATTCTATATAATAGACTGAATTAATTGTGAAAGACGTATGCCAATAATACGCTAGCTTATTTTCACATGTACGCTAGCTTCAGAATATTTAAAATAATGAAACAACGTTATGAATTAAAAATTATAACTACTTAAATGAAATATGGAATAAAATTATATCAATATTCGTAACAGACATACAGCACCTTTTAGTTCACTTCTCGTGAAAGTTATTGCTCGTAAACGGGCTGTTAGAAACAAAGATGATACAGGATGACAATTATTGAATTATATGAAATAAAATTGTCATAACTTCTGAACGGTTTGCGTTAGGACATTCAAACTGCAGGAATGGCCACGGGGCATGATGGGAATTATGGTTTGAGTTAGCGACGAAGCCCACATTCATTTGGATGGGTTCGTCAATAAGCAAAACTGGCGCATTTGGGGGACTAAGAATACGCATTTGTGGACAATGCTGCACGTATACTTACATTCAGGATTAATTGACAATTTCTGTCCATACCCAACTGCAGAACACCTGTATCACCTGCATTCGCGAAACTCTGATGGCAACTGGGATGCACCCGCTTATTTCGGATTTACTCGTACCCTACACCAACAGCGTGTACCAGCTTGCATCCCTGTATACGTCTTAGGACTTCTCGCGAAGCTTCGAACGTCCAATTATTATGTTCCTCCGCCGATGTTACTCCTTATGTCCTGTGACATGCAGTATGCAGGTGTCCATATTTATGCCGTAATCTTCTGTGCTCACATAGCAACGATGTAGTTCACGATGGAACGGCAGCTAACCGGTTGCTGCCTAGCATTAGTTAACGAGTGAATTGTTGTATTCTGACCTGTGTATTCACTGTTACAATTGGCGATATTCAACAGCGACCTACTCGACACAGGTCTACAGCCGGCCTTGCGGTTCTGGGCGCGACAGTCTGGAGCCGGGCGACCGCTACGGTCGCAGGTTCGAATCCTGCCTCGGGCATGGATGTGTGTGATGTCGTTAGGTTAGTTCGGTATAATTAGTTCTACGTTCTAGGCGACTGATGACCTCAGAAGGTAAGTCGCATAGTGCTCAGAGCCATTTGAATCAACCAACAGGTCTACACGACGTAATTGTCCACAACAGTTTATCGTAACTTCCAGCGAGGTGATGAAGTAAATAAGATACAGGGGATTCTCTAGATAAAACGTAACACATGAGTGAGGAGTCCGGGCCGATTCCTTTCAAAAAGATATTGCATGAGATTTAGTTGCACTTCGTTTTTGAACGAAATTCACTTATTCTCTACACACAATGCGTTAATCGTCATTGGCGAACGTTATCAAAGTTTTTACTCCCCATAGTGTCTTAATTATTGTTAGAAGTCGTCAACGCCGGCCGCGGTGGCTTTGCGGTTCTAGGCGCTCCAGTCCTGAGCCGCACTGCTGCTACGGTCGCAGGTTCGAATCCTGCCTCGGGCATGGGTGTGTGTGATGTCCTTAGGTTAGTTAGGTTTAAGTAGTTCTAAGTTCTCGGGGACTGATGTCCACAGTAGTTGAGTCCCATAGTGCTCAGAGCCATTTGAACCATTTGAAGTCATCAACATAAAAATCACATTAACACGCATGCGGAAAGAACAGTATCGGATGTAATAATGCTTCTCAAAGAACAAACTTTGATGATATTTTTATTTACTCACATCATACCTTTGTATGTAACACACACGACGGTAACATTACTGAACAGCGCTGAAGGGAAATTGGGAACTATCAATAATGCAACCTTGCGATCAAATAGGACGCAGTTCAGTTGAGCTAGCCCATTGCTAAGACACTGGAATCATATTCGCGATAATAGTGGTTCATATTCTCATCGGGCACCCAGGCTGAGGCTTCCGTGACTTCTCGAAAGAAAAGTGCTATAGTGATTTACTTGAAAGTGGGCAGCTCATTTCCTTCCCCTTTACGAACTTCTCTTCCATCTCTAATCACCTCATTGTTGACAGGACGTTGTACGCAAACTTCCCTTTCTTCCTTGCTTCGAGTTATCATTTTAACGCAATTCTGTACAACGTTCACGAAATCCAGGTTGTATATGACCGATGATAATAGTATTAAATTACATACAGCGAGTAAAGTGGCTACTGATATTACAGTGTTGATTATGGTATACCATTCTTAGGAATATTTCTGATTAAGCTAGGTTTTCATTCCTGAGGTACATGTCATTTGGAAAAAAAAAAAGAAAACTGTATATCCGAGAAAGTAGTTGAACTAAATTTAAATTTAAATTTTTTGGTGGTAATTAAGCCGGTAGAAAACATTATTACAAGGGCGTTCATACTGTTAAGAATATGCTAAAAGATATTTTCAGGCTTTCGACTCTAATTACACGTCAGGAACTCTATAAAAAGTATGTTTTTAAAATAATTCAACAACAATTAATGAATTTTAATTTTTTAAAATTTTAATTTGGGCATAAAGTACCTCCTCCCCACCCCTCCTTCTGTTGTTAATGCACGTTACGGAAAAAGGCTCAGTATTGCTAGAGTTAACTTTTTGTTAGGAAAAACCGTGATTTTTTATACCGAGTAACTCTTATCTTATCACTTCAGTTTCTTTCAACCATTTTCTTTGTAATATTGCTAAAATGTATTGGAACGGTAGAGAGACAACTTGAAGGTGGTTCATTGAACCCTCTGCCAGGCACTTTGTTGTGGATAGCAGAGTAATCACGTGGACGATAGGAATTGTATACAGGTGGTAACTCGTTAGGAAACAAGTGTGGAGCTGTGGTAGTGGTGATTCTAAGCCGCGATAACAGAGCCTACTGCCGACTTAAATGTCGATTGGTTCGTAAGCCGAGACTTCAGTTGACCGTTTGAATCCCAACAATATTAACACAAATAATTTTAGATTTTTCACAAACATAACCTTTATTATCACGGTAAGATGTGAACACATGAAGGAACTGTCAAAAAGTAAGCAATGAATTTTTTCAGGGAGGTGATTTCGCTTTGGAACCACTAGTACATATAATTTTCAACCACCCACCATTTCATGGGATGTATTTGAAAGCAAAACGTCGTTTCTCCTAGACAAAATCTCACATCTCGAAATTTACATGAACTCATAATGCCTAAAACAAACTATAGTCTTAAATAACAAACAAAAATGGCCTTTAAATTTAATAAATTACTATCAAAACTACAAACTGCCCCAATGAGTACATTTTGAAACCACTCGTAAAAGCTGCAGTACAAACTCAAATTTACCTTACAATAACTTTAGATATACTTACTGCCAAATATCTCCTCAATTTAACCATTATAAGGAAATTCCATGCCACACTCTCCTAGAATCATGTAGCACAATCTCCGTGCTGACTATTGCTTTGAACGCTGTAAATGACTGCTACAATACAATTTGCTATATTCGTAGAAGTACCTCGTTTTACCACTAGATGCCGCTGTCTCGTAACAGCATCGGTTGTTTCATGCTGAAAGTACTGTTACTTAAAAAAAAAGTAGATCAGTGGTTTGTCAGAAACCACTAGTACTCAAAGGGCTAATGGAACGGAGTTCGTCTTACTGATTCGCAGACTGTGGCAAGAGTGAATTGCGTTACCCTTATTCTCTGCTACATTAGTATTCCAACTTTTCGCCCTGTAACTTCGCTTACCTTTCCCCGTCGTGTAATCAGTTTTGATTTAGTTGCGCAGTGTTTTCCTCCTTTCTTGTCAAACTCTAACTGGTTACTGTGTTCACCTGCCCACCACTGTGAGGCGAAGTTTTATTAATGTCTTCATTTCTAACTCGTTGAAGCTATTAGTTCTAGAAACGAATTCTTCACAGCTGTTTCAGTATCAAAATCTAACCATATCGGCCCTTCGTTGAAGGATGCAAGCCACCGATTGACTACTGTAGCACTAGGAGCCATACATCGTACCGACAATATTACACTAAATTGAGATTTTCACTCTGCAGCGGAGTGTGCGCTGATACGAAACTTCCTGGAAGATTAAAACTGTGTGCCCGACCGAGACTCGAAATCGAGACCTTTGCCTTTCGCGGGCAAGTGCTCTACCATCTGAGCTACCGAAGCACGACTCACGCCCGGTCCTCACAGCTCTACTTCTGCCAGTACCTCGTCTCCTACCTTCCAAACTTTACAGAAGCGCTCCTGTAAAGCTGAATACTGCAACATAAAATTAAAACACAGTAAAATTTCCTATTCCTTTCCTTGCTTACCCCACAAACTTGAACAATATAACTTGTAGTACTCTAACATTGTGTAGTTTAACCATGTACTGTGATTAATATTGCCCATTGGATAAAAATGTTATTTACAATGTAAAACATGTTGGTTGCTCAACATAAATCACTGGTGGTCAATTACATAGTTCTCAACCAATGTCGCGACCTCAAACCCATGACATCATAGCCATGTAAACTGTAATACTTTAACATTATGTATTTTAACTATTGTGTATAACACTGTTCATTGCCTAAAGGTTAGGTTACAGTGTTAAAGAATAGGTTTGTAGCATAACATAACCGAAAAGTGCTCAGTGTAATAGTTTCTCGGCCAATGTCAAGACCTTACAAAATTTATCGCTATAACCATTTAACCTGTATTATTGTGTAGTTTAATTATTTATTGTGTTTAATATTTTGCATTATTTAAAGCGTAATTTCAACGTTAAGCAGCCGGCCGATGTGTCCGAGCGGTTCTAGGCGCTTCAGTCCGGAACCGAGCTGCTGCTACGGTCGTAGGTTCGAATCCTGCCTCGGGCATGGATGTGTGTGATGCCCATAAGGCTCAGAGCCATTTGAACCATTTGAATCATCAACGTTAAGAAAAAAGTTATATGTGCAAAACTCTCTGCAAGTTATTGTATCTTTGCTTATAATGTTTCGTTACGTAAAAACTAGTGTTACTTTCAGATGCTACTCAGTTGTTTCCTGAAGATGGCGTAGTAACTAGTTTGAAATAAACGAACAGCAGTGGAACAAAAACAGCTTACTTGCTATTCAACCTTAAATACGGAGTAGAAGCTCAGATGGGGAACGAATTCGGTCATATATTATAAAAGGGAACCATGCTGGCCTTTAATTTAACTGATTTAGAAAAACTACAGAAAAAGAAATTCAGTAGTGTGACGACGACTCGAACCAGTGATCTCACGAATGCAACTCCAGAGTCTGAACCTGTGCTTCACGTCAAATGGTTCAAATGGCTCTGAGCACTATGCGACTGAACTTCTGAGGTCATCAAACATCTAGAACTTAGAACTAATTAAACCTAACTAACCTAAGGACATCACACACACCCATGCCCGAGGCAGGATTCGGACCTGCTTCCGTACCGGTCACGCGGTTCCAGACTGAAACGCCTAGAACCGAACGGCCACACTGGCCGGCGAGTGCTTCACGTCGTTCGTCATATTGTGGAAGAGTTGTTCATCAGAATACTGTTTAATCTCTAGGACCAGTGACTTAACACAATATTTAATATACAGCCACTCACTCTATAACAAGATGTTACTTTTCGAATATAAATATATCTGATAAACATGGTTTAGCTTCCGATGGCGATTGGGATTCTCCGCCTTTCGGAGTATTGCTAGGGAGAACGCGCCAGATATACGTGCTCGTATCGACAGCCGCGGCTTGCTTGCACGAGACGCAGCAGCCGCGGCAAACACGTGATGTGGCGCCGCCCTCGGGCGAGTGTTTACCGCTGAATACCGCAGCCCGGCTATTGCTAGCCAGTCTCCCGCCAGCCACTGACGTATAGTTAAGCGGAATTGAACAAAAAAAAAAAAAGTGCTAAGAACTGTGGTGTCACCGCCAGACACCACACTTGCTAAGTGGTAGCTTTAAATCGGCCGCGGTCCATTAGCACTTGTCGGACCCGCGTGTCGCTACTGTCAGTGATCGCAGACCGAGCGCCACCACACGGCAGGTCTCGAGAGACGGACTAGCACTCGCCCCAGTTGTACGGACGACTTAGCTAGCGATGCACACTGACGAAGCCTCGCTCATTTGCAGAGCAGATAGTTAGAATAGCCTTCAGCTAAGTCAATGGCTACGACCTAGCAAGGCGCCATAGCAATTGATAGTTATCGTATGAAGCATGTCTCATCAAGAACGATGTATACAAATGATGGATTAAACTTAAGTATTCCAGAAGCTACGTACTTTTCTTTATAGCATTCATTACATATCCGGTTTCAGACCTCACGCCACCCTGCGTGAGCTTATAGCGTGCATTTCGGCCTCCTCAACCAAGTAGCCTCCTCAACACTTAACATCTGATGTTATCAGTCCCCTAGAACTTAGAACTACTTAAACCTAACTAACCTAATGATATCACACACATCCATGCCCGAGGCAGGAATCGAACCTGCGACCGTAGCGGTCGCACGGTTCCAGACTGAAGCGCCTAGAACCGCTCGGCCACACTGACCGCCTGAACAGCACAGTTTTTACCTTGCATGATTAACTTTTGTGACCTGAATCGCCCAATCGATTGTTGTATACGTTTAAGGCGACTTTATCTGTACTTGTTTACGTTATTCGTTCACTTCGTGGTCTCTACGGTGTTTCGTTCAGCCGGTGACTACGTTACCACCAACGCGAGTTAGAAACTGTGTTCTATTTATGCAGGGTAGGAGAGGTGACGTAGTAAGTAATATACGCCGGCCGGAGTGGCCGAGCGGTTCTAGGCGCTACAGTCTGGAACCGCGTGACCGCTACGGTTGCAGGTTCGAATCCTGCCTCGGGTATGGATGTTTGTGATGTCCTTAGGTTTGTTAGGTTTAAGTAGTTCTAAGTTCTAGGGCATTGATGACCCCAGAAGTTAAGTCCCATAGTGCTCAGAGCCATTTGAACCAAATAATATGCATTGAGCAAGACGAACTTTGCTATATTTGTAATCGTAGACTGATTTGTGTCAGTAATGTGACATATGAAAATTACTCAGTAGATGTTAATGAGATGTGTTTACTGCCGCAAAATTTAACCTGAGACTGTTTCAAAAAATGGTTGAAATGGCTCTGAGCAGTATGGGACTTAACATCTGAGTTCATCAGTCCCCTAGAACTTAGAACAACTCAATCCTATCTAACCTAAGGACATCACACACATCCATGCCCGAGGCAGGATTCGAACCGGCACCCGTAGAGGTTTCGCGGTTCCAATTTGAAGCGCCTAGAACTGCTCGGCCACATCGGCCGTCAGACTGTTTCATAAGCACTGTGCAAGTAAAGAAATACCTGTAATGCGTTTCTTGTCGAAATGATACAAAATCGTTAATATTATCTACACAGACGTAACATAGTTCATAGTGATTCCTGCTGTTGAATACGAACGACTCCCTGGACCAAAGAAAACAGATGGCTAGTATTACTAACTAATCGTTTGCCCTGACGTATTAGCGTGTGTCTGTTTACTCGCGTAGAACTTTATATTCACGCTGATACATGTTTAACCAAAAACCGACCAGATCAATAGCAGTAGGTGAACAACTTCCACAGAATATTTCCCTGTTCAAAAAGACGAAAACGATGCAGCTCCCCCATAGGTTCGCGGAAAGTGCCACTCAGAAATATTTTCCATAGTAGAAAGAACGAACGTAGAATCTAACGGCTTCTAAATTGTACGCGATGACAACTACGTACATGTATAATGTGTTTCGTAGGTATACATATGGGCAGTTTGGCATTGATTTTTCAATTAGACATTGTAAGCGGCATTTTACGACAGAGCGCCAGAATAAGCTTCTACTTCATTGTTTTTTCATGTTCTGGCGGACTGATCGTCGCGTGTTGTGGAGTGCGATTGTAAAACGATTCAAATGGCTCTGAGCACTATTCGACTTAACTTCTAAGGTCATCAGTCGCCTAGAACTTATAACGAATTAAACCTAACTAACCTAAGGACATCACACACATCCATGCCCGACGCAGGATTCGCACCTGCGACCGTAGCGGTCGCTCGGTTCCAGACTGCAGCGCCAGAACCGCGCGGCCACTCCGGCCGGCTGCGATAGTAAAAAATCACATGAAGGAACCTATTGTGCATTGTAAAGTGGTAGCGGCTGTCCGGCTAGGACAATGACGGTTCGTCAGAATTTGGTGAGAATGGGTCTCAGTGGTGGAGCAGTTCATTATAAGCTACACATTTCTATCTTTTAACACTAAGCGACGCTTGAGGTAGTGTAATGAGGAAAGCCACTTGAAAGTGGGAATTAGATGGAAGGGTCTGGGGTTGGAGCAGACGTGGCGCACGTTACCTAACATCATTTGCAGTCCCAACAACAAAGTGCGGAGGCGGTTTTATTACAATATGGCGGTGTTTTCGTGGTTGGGTTGTGGTCCCCTTGCTGCGCCTAAGAAAACGCTAAACGCGGAAGAATAAGAAAATATTCTACATAATTGTGTACTACAGCTACATCTACATACATACTCCCCAATCCACCACACGGTGTGTGGCGGAGGGTACCTCGTACCACAAGTAGCATCTTCTCTCCCTATTCCACTCCCAAACAGAACGAGGGAAAAGTGACTGACTATATGCCTCTGTACGAGCCCTAATGTCTCATATCTTATCTTGGTGGTCTTCTCGCGAAATATAAGTTGGCGGCAGTAAAAGTGTACTGCAGTCAGTCTCAAATGCTGGTTCTCTAAATTTCCTCAGTAGCGATTCACGAAAAGAACGCCTCCTTTCCTCCAGAGTCTCGCACCCGAGTTGATGAAGCATTTCCGTAACACTCGCGTGATGATCAAACCTACCAGTAACAAATGCAGCAGCCCGCCTCTGAATTGTTTCTATGTCCTCCCTCAATCCGACCTGATAGGGATCCCAAACGCTCGAGCAGTACTCAAGAATAGGTCGTACTAGTGTTTTATAAGCGGTCTCCTTTACAGAAGAACGACATCGTCCCAAAATTCTACCAATGAACCGAAGACGACTATCCGCCTTCCCCACAACTGCCATTACATGCTTGTCCCACTTCTTATCGCTCTGCAATGTTACGCCCAAATATTTAATCTACGTGACTGTGTCAAGCGCTACACTACTAATGGGATATTCAAACATTACGGGATTCTTTTTCCTATACATCTGCATTAATTTACATTTATCTATATTTAGAGTTAGCTGCCATTCTTTACACTAATCACAAATCCTGTCGAAGTCATCCAGTATCCTCCTACAGTCACTCAACGACGACACATTCCGTACACCACAGCATCATCAGCAAACAACCGCACATTGCTATCTACACTATCCAAAAGATCATTTATGTAGATAGAAAACAACAGCGGACCTACCACACTTTCCTGGGGCACTCCAGATGATACCCTCACCTCCGATGAACACTCACCATCGAGGACAACGTACTGGTTTCTATTACTTAAGAAGTTTTCGAGCCACTCATATATTTGGGAACCAATCCCATGTGCTCGTACCTTAGTTAGGAGTCTGCAGTGGTGCACCGAGTCAAACGCTTCCCAGAAGTCAAGGAATATGTTATCCGTCTGATACCCTTCACCCATGGTTCGCAAGATATCATGTGAAAAAAGGGCGAGTTGTGTTTCGTACGAGCGATGCTTTCTAAAGCCGTGCTGATGCATGGACAGAAACTTCTCTGTCTCAAGGAAATTCATTATATTCGAACTGTGAATATGTTTGAGAATCCTGCAACAAACCGATGTTAAGGATATTGGTCTGTAATTTTGAGGATCCGTCCTTCTACCCTTCTTATATACAGGCGTCACCTGCGCTTTTTTTCCAGTCGCTCGGGACTTTACGTTGGGCAAGAGATTCACTATAAATGCAAGCTAAGTGAGGAGCCAATGCAGTAGAGTACTCTCTGTAAAACTGCGAACAGCAGAGGATAAATGTAATTTCTTCCGGGTGTACTGTCGGTGGTCTGCGTCTTCCCAGCATAATATTTCGACGTCATAACTCGCCTTCTTCATCACCTGATGAAGACGCCGAAGTACGAGATCGAAATATTACGCTGGGAAGAAGCAGACCACCGTCAGTACACCCGACTGCACGAGATGACAGTAGAGGAACAGCTCGAAGACGATGACTTTATCGGCGCAACTCTATACTTTTTCTTGAAGCTGCATCTGTAAGGCAAGGGTTTGTGGGAAGTAACACTCCTGAAGTGGACTGGCCTCCCCAAACATGAACCCAATGGAACACATATGGGCTGAATTAGAACGTCTACTTCGCTCCAAAACCCATTGTCCAGCGTTACTGCATTTCTTGTTGCGGATCTTGAATAATAATGCGTTGCCATTCTTCCACAGGTACTCAGTAACCTCACTAAGTAGAATCAGTGATAAAAACAAAGTGTAGACATGTCCTACAATTATGTCCAATAGGTATCTGGACACTTTTAGTCAGGCAGTGTATTCGCTAATACTTCATGGCAGATTAAAAGCCGTCCGCAGTGGTCGAGCGGTTCTAGGCGCTTCAGTCCGGAACCACGTGGCTGCTACGGTTGCTGGTTCGAATCCTGCCTCGGGCATGGGTGTGTGTGATGTCCTTAGGTTAGTTGGGTTTAAGTAGTTCTAAGTCTAGTGGACTGATGACCTCAGATGTTAAGTCACATAGTGCTTAGAGCCATTTGGACCATTTGGCAGATTAAAACTGAGTGCTGGACCGAAACTCGAACTCAGTACCTTTGCCTTTCGCAAGCACCCTCACAGTCTTACTTCCGACAGTAGCTCGTCTCGTACTTTCCTAGCTTTATAGAAGCTCACCTGTGAAACTTGCAAGACTAGCAGTTCAGGATACATAGCTTAGCCACAGCCTGGGATATGCTTTCAGAATGAAATTTTCACTCTACAGCGGAGTGTGCGCTGATATGAAACATCCTGGCAGATAAAACTGTGTGCCGGACCGAGACTCGAACTCGGGACCTTTGCCTTTCGCAGGCAAGTGCTCAAAAGACAAAGGCAAAAGTCTCGGGTTCGAGTCTCGGTCTGGCACACAGTTTTAATCTGCCAGGATGTATCATATCAGCACACACTCCGCGGCAGAGTTAAAATATCATTCTGGAATGTATTCGCTGTTCTGACGTCTTTTCTGGGTTTCAGGGCTTATATCTCACTTACCAGTATACGAACACTTCAGCAGTTATTCTGCATTATAATCAGTTCTCGCTAAGACCTGACTGAAAAGTAATTTTCGTCCCTTCGGACGAGCGCCAGCTCATTGATTCGTGTTATAATCCCCTCCTATCTAACTATATTTAAGTTCGCCGTGGTTATTTAGCCACGTCCCCAGACAGATCCTTTGAACACGACACGATACCTTCTCTGATGCAACCTTGTACCGTCATAGCTCGTGTTCCGCTCTGAATGAATTCACCGTCGATGAGACGCCAGACACTTATGCAGTTTCCTCTCAATTAGGACACAGTGTGACAGATCACTAAACTAATTGTGTTGCGAAATAACAACCAGCGTCCTTTTCTATTCTTACACATTTTTCTGAGAACCCCTGAGCACTGAAGAATAAAGAAAAACCGCTGGTAGGGATCTGCCGAGGGACTGGAGGCTGGAGAGTAGGGAAAAAAGAGGGGAGGAAGGTGCTGGGGGGGGGAGGGGGGCTGGTTGGGGAGGAAGAGGTAAAAAAGGGGGCAGCAGGCGCACAAAGAGGCAGGAGACGGACAAGGCGGGAGACTCTCCACTGCAGATGTGGTGGCCTAATACAGTCCGTGGGCGGCTTCTGATTGGTCGGCGTGTGATTGGTCGGCGATTGCACTGCTGTCGCAGACGGTGTGAGTGTCTGCGCTGGGCCGCGCGGGATTAGCCGAGCCGTCTCAGGCGCTGCAGTCATGGCCTGTGCGGCTGGTCCCGGCGGAGGTTCGAGTCCTCCCTCGGGCGTGGGTGTGTGTGTTTGTCCATAGGATAATTTATGTTAAGTAGTGTGTAAGCTTAGGGACTGATGACCTTAGTACTTAAGTCCCACCAGATTTCACACACATTTGAACATTTTGTCTGCACTGGTGGTGCCACCGCTTCCGTGGGAACGTAAGCACTGCAAGGAATGTCTCTGCTGCTTCACTGAATCGAGCGCTCATTTCCATGCACCGCTCAGATAATATCCGCTATCACGGTTAAAGTTCTACTCGCTAAGTGTTATTTCAATAGCCTCCTTAACAACAGAGTCCCAGTATGTGGAGGTATACGACAAAATTTTTATTTCATCAAACAGTATTTTATGTTTGTTAGTGAGGCTGAGCTCCACAATTGCCTATTTCTCTAGTTCTCTATTTTTACTGGAGAACTAGAGAAACCGAAAATTGCAGAGCACAGCCTCACTAACAAAAATAGAGAACTAGAGAAATCGACAATTGTGGAGCACAGCCTCACTAACAAACCTAAAATACTGTTTGATGAAACAAAAATTTTGTCCCATGCTTCCACATACTGGGATCCTGTTATTGAGGAGGCTGTTAAAATAAGAATGAGGGAGAAGAACTGTAGCCGTGATAGCACATATTATCTGAGCGGTGCATGGAAACGAGTGCTCGATGCAGAGACGCAACAGACACTTCCCTTATGGTGCTTACGTTCGCACGGAAGGGTTGGCGCCACAAGTGCAGACACTGTCATCGTCTGCGACAGCAGTACGTAATCGCCGACCAGTCACAAGGTGACCAATCAGAAGCCGTCCACAGGCTATATAAGGCATGCAGTGAAGGCATGTATATCTTAACTCCCATCATCCCTGTTTCCTGTGTTTTTTATGTCCCCTTTTTATCACCCCGTTTTTTTGTAAGTGTTCCCCTTTCATGTATGTTGTAAAACAGTTTTGCTTTAGAGCGGTGGACTGTGTCGCTGCAAGCCCTTCCCTGCCTATGGGGCAGGGGAATGAAATCACAATAACGAAAAAAAAAGCAGTGAATGCAGTCAGTTGCTCCTGACGATAACGATGTAGGCTATCATCATAAGTTCGAGATTTTATCCCCAATTCCCATGGGAAGAAAACCGAGAATGTTTTACTGAACAGAAAACTGTTTCCAGTGACTGGAAGAAAAATGCAGGTCACATCTGTCTACAAGAAGATAACAGACGTGATCCACAAAACACTGCCTGATCTCCTGCTGTTCTAGAATCCTAGAACATAATTTTAAGATCAAAAGAACAGAATGACTTACTAAAGACTGAGGCAAATAAAAGAGTCCCAGAAAACAGAGTTCCAGGGTACAAAGGAACACAGCACAGGCTGGAAAATACAATACTAACATGATTATAGTAGATTCATCTCTTGGCAATTTTGGGCCCAGGTCAGTAAGTTGTTGAAGACGCATCAAAGCCAGACTGCTGGAATTGCTACAGTTTAATCCGAAATGTTTTGCTGCAGTTCTTGTAGAATACGAGGGTTGTTGCGATACACGTTAGGCTTCAGGGCTCCCACACAAAGTAATCGCATACTGACAGTTCAGGTGGCCAGGGCGGCCAGCTAGGGCCTCGAACAGACTGGCCTCTGGTAGCAGCTTCGTCACGGTGAAGACTATGTAAATGTTCTCGAGGGTTCGGTCGGCTGTATTGGCAGTTGCTGCATCATATTGGAAGTAACAGTAGGTCTTTCCCTCCTCCGTTAAAGCTACCACAAATGGTTTCAAAATGTTGGCAATGTAACGCGTCGAAGTCAGCGCCTGATGAAAGAAGATAGAACCAATAACGCGACGCAGAGACACTGCAAATCAAACCCCAACCTTCCGATCATGCAATGGTGTTTGGTGGAACTTATGCAGATTTTATACTGCCCAGAACCTGTGATTCTGTGATTTGGGAACCATACTTCATCAGATATAAAGAACAGATACAAGTCCTAGCTAGTCATTGTTACCTCAGTGAACAGCCACTCACAAAACTGGACCGCTGAGAAGCGTCTGCTGGGTTTAATGCATGAACGCTCTGTAGGGACTCATGTGCAGGTTCAGGAGGAGTACTCGTCGGCAAGATCGACGTGATATGCCAGACTCTCGAAACAGGTGTCGGGTTGATTTGGTACGACTCCGAAGCATTTTTTGATGAACTGAAATGGTTCAAATGGCTCTGAGCACTATGGGACTCAACTGCTGAGGGCATTAGTCCCCTAGAACTTAGAACTAGTTAAACCTAACTAACCTAAGGACATCACAAACATCCATGCCCGAGGCAGGATTCGAACCTGCGACCGTAGCGGTCTTGCGGTTCCAGACTGCAGCGCCTTTAACCGCACGGCCACTTCGGCCGGCTGATGAACTGAAGACACATCTTCTGATGTGTGGGCACGTTTCGGAAAGTTTTTTGACTTGTTCAAAACAGATCCTGTGTGACACTATTTTCGGACTAAGTGTTGCATGCCACCCTTTGCTGGAACTTTGACATCATTAAAATTCTCAGGAAACAACTGACCACACCGTTTATACGACTTTGTTGTCACGTAACTTTCCACAACGAAGCCCGCTGCTCCACTGTGAGTACTATCGTCGCCTTTAAACTGCTCCTCTCACTCTGACACAGTCCGCACTACGCTCTGAACCGGTGTGGTTCAAATGGCTCTGAGCACTATGGGACTCAACTGCTGTGGTCATAAGTCCCCTAGAACTTAGAACTACTTAAACCTAACTAACCTAAGGACAGCACACAACACCCAGCCATCACGAGGCAGAGAAAATCCCTGACCCCGCCGGGAATCGAACCCGGGAACCCGGGCGTGGGAAGCGAGAACGCTACCGCACGACCACGAGATGCGGGCGTGAACCGGTGTGGATCATATGGCGGGGATACACGTGGTGTGCACGTCACGGAGTGTGGTTATGTGCATACATTTACGAACAATCTTATACACTCGTCCGGGCCACTTTTATTCGCCCCGCCCTGTGTACGCAAGTCAGTATGGAATCCGAAAACATCGATAACGGGATATCCAACTTCCGCTTGTCTCACTTGACATCCTGAGACCATGCATCCCGGCAGTCAGGTGGTACATTATTTCTTGACTTTCAAAAAGCATTTTATTCAGCACCACACCTACTGTCGTATAGTGTATCAAGCCAAATTCGTTACTGGATTGAGGATTTCCTGGCAGGGAGGACACAGCATGTTACCTTTGATAGAGACATTGACAGCTGTAGAGACAACTTCGTGTGCCTTGTGGACGTGTTTTTGGAATCTTCCTATTCATGTTGAATATTTCACTTCACAGACGAAATTAATAGCGACTTCCGACTCTTCACATACGAGGCAGTTATCTAATATCAGTTACAGTATGTAAAAAGTCACTAACATTAATTCATACACTGTAAGACAAACAAATTACGCACAACGAAGGAATTATCCGAACGAGATGTATATGAACAGACAAACAAATGATCACAATTTCAGAAAAAACTGAAAGATTTATTCGAGAGATAAACTTCACAAATTGAGCACGTCAATAACACGTTGGTCTACCTCTGACCCTTGTGCAAGCAGTTATTCGGTTTGGCATTGATTGATAGACTTGTTGGATATTCTCCTGTGGGATATAGGGCCACATTCTGTCCAGTTGGGGCGTTAGATCGTCAAATCCCGACTGGTTGGAAGGCCCTGCCCATAATGCTCCAGAGACTGTCAATACGGGAGAAATATGGCAAACTTGCTGGTCAAGGCAGGGTTTGGCAAGCACGAAGACAAGCAATAGAAACTCTCGCAGTGTGCGGGTGGGCGTTAACTTGTTGAAATGTAAGCCCAGGGAGACTTGTCATGAAGGATAACAAAAGAGGGCGTAGAATATCGTCGTCGTACAGGTGTGGTGTAAGGGTGCCGTGGATGATAACCAAAGTGGTCCTACTCTGAAAAGAAATGGCATCCCAGACCATCACTCTTATCTGTCAGGCCGTATGCCGAGCGAAAGTCAGGTTGTCATCCCAGCATTGTCAGCGGCGTTTCCAGACACGTCTTCGCTGGTTGTCTCATCTACATACACATGATTATCCTGCGATTCACAACTACGTGCCTGGTAGTGGGTTCATCGGACCACCTTCAAGTTATTTCTCTACCGTTCCAATCTCAAAGAGCGCACGGAGAAAACGAACACTTAAATATTTCAATGCGAGCTCTGGTTGCCCTTATTTTATTATGATGATCATTTCTCTCTATGTAGGTGGATACCATCAAAACTATTTCACACCGTGAGAAAAAAGTTGGTGACTGAAATTTCATAAGAAGATCCTACCGCAATGAAAAATACTTTTGTGTTAATTACTTCCAACCCGGTTCGTGTATCATATTCATGGCACTCTCCCCCCTGTTTCTAGATTATACAGAACGAGCTGCCCTTTTTTGAACTTTTTCAGTGTCCTCTCTGAGTCCTAGCTGATGCGAATCCCACACCGCACAGCAATATTCCAGAAGAGGGCGGACAAGCGTAGTTTAAGCAGTCTCTTTAGTAGACTTGTTGCGTTTTCTAAGCGTTTTGCCAATAAATTGCCGTCTTGGATTCGCATTTCCCACAACTTTATCTATGTGATCGTTACAGTTTAAGTTATTCATAACTGTAATTCCTAAGTATTTACTTGAATTTACAGTCTTTAGATTCGTGTGATTTATCAAGTACCAGAACTTACTTTAGTACTCATGTGGACGACTTCACACTTTTCATTTATTCTGCGTCACTTTCCAGTTTTCGCAACATAGAGGTATCTTGTCTAAATCGATTTGCAATTGGTTTAATCATCTGACGACTTTACAAGACGGCAAATGACAGCATCATCTGCAAAAAATCTAAGGGGCTGCTCAGATTGACTCCTAAATCGATTATGTGGATCAGGAACAGAAGAGAACCTATGACAAAAAATGGTTCAAATGGCTCTGAGCACTATGGGACTTAACTACTGAGGTCATCAGTCCCCTAGAACTTAGAACTACTTAAACCTAACTAACCTAAGGATATCACACACATCCATGCCCGAGGCAGGATTCGAACCTGCGACCGTAGCGGTCACGCGGTTCCAAACTGAAGCGCTTAGAACCACACGGCCACACCGGCCGGCGAACCTATAACACTTCCTTGTGGAACGCCAGATATTACTTCTGTTTTACTCGACTACTTTCCAGCGATTAATACTCACTGTGATCTTGAAACGTCCCCTTTGAAAAATTTTACATGACTGTGCTTAAACTGGCACACAATATTTTTGGCGGAACGCAATCTGACTCAAAAATCCTTACAAAAGAATGGCCCTGACTAACATTAACCTATACGTTTCACAAATCACTTACCTCACAAAAATTTTCGTTACTCGAACCACTGCAATACAGCGAGCACGACTACTGCCAGCTAAATAAAAGATTCAAACTACGGAAGGCACTAACTACTGATAGGCATAGTTAGGAAATGAAAGATTTTAATAGAGAACAAACAATGTATTTACCTTAATAGTCATAATATATATAGCAGTTCATGACATTCAGTCTTAGAAATTTCAAAACTCCGCCATTTCTCTCCCCACATCCACCACTGCTGGCGGCTCACCTCCAACTGCGCAACGCTACGCGCTGTTCGCATCCAGCTGCCCAACACTACAATGGCAGACAACAATGCAAACTAGCCACAGACTGCACACAGCACAGCCAGTGATTTACCTACAGAGAGCTACGTGGCGTTACCAATAAGAAAACCTAAACAGCCTACTTACAATCTTTCTGACCGGATATCACGAATCCAGTTATATAAGTGGGACGATACACCATAGGCACGCCATTTGATGAGAAGTCGTTTGTAAGGAACGATACCTAAAATTATGGAGTCAACTTGACATACCCCGTCAATAGCTGTCATTATTTCGTGAGAATGAAGAGTTAGTTGTGTTTCACAAGAATGACGTTTTCTGAATCTCTATTGACTGCTTGCCAATAACTCGTTTACTTCGGGGTAATTGATAATGTTCAAACACAGTATATGTGTAGTGTCGGCAGACTTGCCAACACTACGCACACTAATTGAAAGAGGCGGCCAAGATGCACGCGCTAACTCACGAAGGATGGAGTGAGGTCTGAAACAGGAGACTTAATGAATGTGATAAAGAAAATACGTATCTTTGGAATATACTTAACTTTTAATACATCCTTGTATACATCGTTCTTGATGAGACATCTGTAGATTGTGGCGATACAAGTGACTCTTTGTATACAAGCTATTTGAGGCTAATGGCGCCTTGCTAAGTCGTAGCCATTAACTTAGCTGAAGGCTATTCTAACTGTCTCTCGGCAAATGAGAGAAATGGCTTTGTCCGTATAGTCGCTAGCAACGTCGTATTACAACTGGGCGAGTTCTCGTACGTCTCTCGAGACCTGCCGTGTGGTGGCGCTCGGTCTGCGATCACACAGTGGCGACACGCGGGTCCGACATGTACTAATGGACCGCGGCCGATTTAAGCTACCACCTAGCAAGTGTGGTGTCTGGCAGTGACACCACAATATGTACCAGAATCCTACTGGAAATCGACGTTAGCGATATGTGTCTATAATTCAGTGGATTACTCCTATTTTCTTTCTTCGGTATTGCTGTCACCACATTAAGTTTCAATTCGATGCGGGATTAGTCAATGAAGACAGTTCTGCTCCCATCATAGCAAGTCCAGACGGAAGACGCGTCTGGAGTCACCCTGGATAGAGGTGGGACACCAAACTGACTGTCGCCAACCATAAATCTCGACTTATAGGTGTGAACTTCTGTGGTATCATTTGTTTACATAGCAAGATCCCTTTGTTTGTCATCCGCTGCACCCTTACAGCGAAGTGGTACGTCGACGATATTCTACACCGCGTTTTTTGCCCTTCATGGCAAGCCATCCTCAGCTTATATTTCAGCAAGATAATACCCGCCCGCACGCGGCAAGAGTTTCTGCTGCCTGTCTTCGTGTTTGCCAAACCCTGCCTTGGCCAGCGAGGTCGACGGATCTCTTCCCAGTTCAGAACGTTTGGAGCTTTCTGGCCAGGGTCCTCCAATAAGCTCTGGGTTTTGACGATCTAACCTCGTCAGTTGGACAGAATCTGGCACGATATCGCTCGCGACGACATCTAACAACCCTATCAATCAGTTCCAAGCCGAATAACTGCTTACATAAGGGCTAGAGGTGGACTAACGCGTTATTGACTTGCTCAGTTTGTGAATCTCTTTCTCTGGATTAAATCATCCAATTTTTCTAAAATTGTTATCATTTTTTTAACTGTGCATGTATATCACGATTATCGATTTTCGTTCCAATCGTATAATTTCTTTGTGGTGCGTCGTGTGTCTTAGACTGCATCTTGCTATGACTTTAAAGTGATGGAAAGATTAGCAACTTACTTCAGATGTTCAATAATGTAAAACTTTACACTTCATAACTCTAAAAAACTTATTATCCTACGGCTACCATGAAATGGAACGATAACATATGCTTAGCCGTAGGTAACGGACATGGCCGACTTCCTCTCAGTGATAGCATACCACGAAATATACAACAATACAACCAGTCCACAAAGTAGATTTCTCATAAAACACTCGCATTAGTCATCCTAGCAGTAGTTCACGTGTGTGCGACCCACATCAGACAGGTGTAACCGGAGAAACTGATTGTACGCAAACAAGGGCAGCCCGCTTTGTTTGGCGCCTAGGAGAACGGCTCGGAGATGCTGGAAAAACTGACCCGGCAGACGCTCCAAGATTAATGCAAACTATCCTGTAAAAGTCCATTTACAAAATTTGAAGTACGAGCTTTGAGGTAGAATTCTGGGTATCCACTACAGCTTCCTACACGGTACATCGCTCGCATAGGGGCCGCGAGGACAAGATTAGGCCATTTACAGCACCCACAGAAGCGTTTAAGCAATCACAGTTTCAGTGCTGCAGTCGTGAATGGAAAAGGAAGAAGCACTCATAAGCGAAATAATTGGAAGTGCTGTGTCCTACCCACTTCACAGATGTAGATCGAGATGTGAAGGTTTCTAGAAAAACTTCGTAAAAATATGCTAGTACAGAATATACACAGGGCGTCTCTCCAATGGGGCGTCAGACGCATCTTCTCTGGTGTTCCGGCAGATATCTGCAATTTAGTTATGCAGTGAGTGGCTGGAGTCAGCCAAAAAAATACTGCTCAGCTTATGTTTGGGTCTGAGTATCGATGGAAATCACCGGTTTGTTTCCCATTCCGAGCAAAGTAACTTTTAAAGAGAAATTTTACAATTCCATTCGACTGAGCAGTCACAAATTAGTCTATTGCGATACTCATTTTATCAATTTTTATCAACACGGACAGTAAAACACGATGAACAATCACTACTTCAACAGCTACAGCACTGCGCAGTCTCGCGTTCACTGCCACCTTCATGCAGAAGCACTGTCAAGTCGCTACCGGAGTACTAGTTATTCTTCGTGTTTTACTGTCCCTATTCGTACAGATCGAGAAAAAGAATGTCGCACTAGACTAATCTGGGAGCATTTAGTGTAATGGGCGCGTAAAATTCCGCTTAAAAATAATTTTGCTCGTAACGGGAAACAAACCGACGCTGTCTGTCGGCACTGGGCGTCACATTGCAGAAACCAAATTGCAATTATCTGCCGAAACAGAAGGGAAAATGGGCATGAGGACTCTTAAGAGGGACAGACACCCTATACATGTACTTCAGAGAGAGGCTACAAAAGGAGTCTGATTCCATGTTAGGGGCAGCCTAACTCAAACCTTGGCTATGACAGGCACTGACGGCAGGCCGAAGATGTCGCGCGATTCTCTCGTGTGGCCAACGCGAGAACAGAGCGAGGTTTGCCAATCCACTGGCATTGGGACACTAACAGATCGTAGTCGCGAACTGCCACAAAATCTCGTCATTTCCATGTAGCCTGCCTAAGGGAGACGCGATAGAAAGCACAGAGATCCAGAGACATTCGAGGGTATAAACTGATTTATCATGGAACCACTAATAACTAAGAAGTCACTGTTTTAGTGACCGAAAAACTCCGTAACCAAGTATCCACTGTACAACGATTCCGATTGTTTCACCTCAGTAGTCATAGACACCCCAGCTTGTAGAATTCTCATGTTTTCCGCGTATGCCCTACAGACAGGCTGAGATGAGACAATTGAAGACACATTCTGATATGTGCTTCAAGACGGTGTTATGACAAGCAATGAAGAACACATATTTACTCTGCTTGAAGATTATAATGTGTATATTGGCAGTACCAGCAAGGAGAACAGGTGCCAAGGGAATTGTGGCTAAGACATCAGAAACAAAGATGAGAAATGAATCATACAGTTCGATATAGAAATGACCAATCTGTCAGCAATACGGCATTTAAGAAACTCACATCACATCCGATCACGTACACTAGCGGTGGGCACAGTACTCAGAGTGACTACATATTACTCCGCAGACGTGATCTCCAAACTGTCTCACAAACCGAAGTCCTACCATCTGAAGGCTAGCCTCCCAACTAAACTGTTAGTTACCTAAATCCGAATGAAAGGTTAAATAAGAGCACCCTATTTGTAACTTCAATCCAAAAGCAATTGGTGGAAGCTATAAAAGCATAAAGTGGCCATCAGTGAGAAGTTTGTTCCTTCCTGGTTATTATGCTAATATTGATCACAATTAGTCACTATTTAACAATAGCGTAATTGATGTAGCTCAAGCTGAACTTGGTTTAACACAGCCATCTACGCGTAGAACTGATAAACTGACGTGGTTGCGGACAGACGCTAAAAAGAAAAATTGCATGCAAAGAAATAAGCTTTCTTACTGTTGCGACCTTCCCAGAATGAGGAGACGCTTCAGCACTACAAAGCCACCACGAAGGAGGCAAAGAGAGTAGTTGTGTAGGCCAAAGAAAATCACTACCAACATTTATACACTGAAGCGCCAAACAAACTGGTATAGGCATGCGTGCACAAATACAGAGATATGTAAACAGGCAGAATACGGTCCTGCGGTCGGCAACGCCTACATAAGACAAGTGTCTGGTGCAGTTGTTAGATGGGTTACTGCTGCTACAATAGCAGGTTATCAAGATTTAAGTGAGTTTGAACATGGTGTTATAGTCGGCGCACGAGCTGTGGGACACAGCATCTCCGAAACAGCGATGAAGAGGGCATTTTCTCGTACGACCATTTCACGAGTGTGCCGTGAATATCAAGAATCCGGTGAAACATCAAATCTCCGACATCGCTGCGGCCGGAAAAAGATCCTTCATGAACGTAACCAACAACGACTGAAGAGAATTGTTCAATGTGACAGAAGTGCAACTCTTTCGTAAACTGCTGCAGATTTCAGTGCTGGGACATCAACAAGTGTCAGCGTGCGAACCATTCAACGGAACATCATCGATATGGGCTTTGGAAGCCGTAGGCCCACACGTGTATCCTTGACGACTGCACGACACAAAGCTTTACTCATCGCCTGGGCCCGCCAATGCCAACATTGGACTGTTGATGACTGGGAACATTTTGCCTGGTCGGACGAGTTTCGTTTAAAATTGTATCGAGCGGTAGGACGTTTACGGATATGGAGGCAACCTCATGAATCCATGGACCCTGCAAGTCAGCAGGGGACTGTTCAAGCTGGTAGAGGCTCTGTAATGGTGTGAGGCGTGTGCGGTTAGAGTGATATGAGACCCCTGATACGCTTCATACGACTCTGATAGGTAACACGTAAGTAAGCATCCCGTCTGATCACCTGCATTCATTCATGTACATTGTGCATATCGCGAGACTTGGGCAATTCCAGCAAGACAATGCGACACCCCACACGTCCAGAATTGCTACGGAGTGGTTCCAGAAACACTCTTCTAGAGTTTAAACACTTCCGCTGGTCACCAAATTCCCCAGACGTGAACATTATTGAGCATATCTGGGATGCCTTGCAACGTGCTGTTCAGGAGAGATCTCCATCCCCTTGTACTCTTACGGATTCATGGTGTCTATTCTCTCCAGCATTATTTCGGACGTTAATCGAGTCACCCTACATGATATTAGGCAGGTGTATCAGTTTCTTTGGCTCTTAAGTGTATAACCAACTAACAAGCAAAAAGGAGAATAGAATCGTCTACTATCTGGACGAGCGCAGTGTAGAGCAGGTCATGTAAGGAACACTACAAGTGTATGTGAAGCATAATAATGGGCGACATCTCCACAACAGCAAAATTATTCTGGGACATTGCCGAAAGCATTTCAGTGAAATATCTAATATTGAACTCCCTTACCCACCAATATCAAAAGGGAATATCACAACAGGACCATTTCCACGTATCATAACAGATTAGGTCACAGTTGCTATACGTAACATGAAAAATTTGAAAAGCTCTAGGACAAGACGGCCTTCCCGCAGACATACGGAAAAGTGAGGGACTTAACCACAAAGCGACCACCTAGCTGGCAGAATTCTTCAACTCCATCATTCAATGCGGCCTGGTACCTATCTATTGCCCATCTAGTAAGACAGACCGTATTTTTAAAGGCAAGGGTGAACATGCTAAATGTCCGGCTCTTCTTCCACACTGTGAAGATACTCGAAAATATCCTTGGTAACAGGCTGCGAAAGACAGTCAAGTTTTCAATAAATAAATGTCACTTTCTGAAGGGATGTGGCAACATAGTCGCAATTGTTACTTCGCGCCCGCTGATGGAAAATTCCACAAGAAAAGGAGGTTATTATACCTTGCTTTTGTTGGCCTAGAGAGGACTATTGATCGAGTACCACATCAAATTATTCGATATGCTCTCAGCGATCATCATGTTCCTGAAACATCCACAAACTGGGTAAAAATACTGTACAAAAACAGCAGCAAAATGAACAATATGCGCTTCAGCATTAAGAGGGAAAACAGCTCTGTCACACTAGGCACATATGATAAATCTATGCCGCGCGGGATTAGCCGAGTGGTCTAGGGCACTACAGTCATGGAGTAGTGTGTAAGCTTAGGGACTAATGACCTTAGCAGGTAAGTCCCATAAGATTTCACAGACATTTGAACATTTTGATAAATCTATAGACTGCGTAATAAGTACAAAGATTGTAGGGATGATTATTGATCATCGATTAAGGTGCAATGACAACACAGTGATAAAGTAAAACGGAATTTTGTCATCTCCTTACGGTTTTCCATCAGTTTTTAATAGCCAATGCCTTGTGGTTGCACACTATACACATGTACACTCAGTTCTTAGCTATGGTATTCTTTTCTTCAAATCGAAAGCATCGAACAGTTCTATACAGCCGGCCGGGGTGGCCAAGCGGTTAAAGGCGCTACAGTCTGGAACCGCGCGACCGCTACGGTCGCAGGTTCGAATCCTGCCTCGGGCATGGATGTGTGTGATGTCCTTAGGTTAGTTAGGTTTAAGTAGTTCTAAGTTCTAGGGAACTGATGACCTTAGAAGTTAAGTCCCATCGTGCTCAGAGCCATTTTTTTTTAGTTCTATACATAACAATGGAACAAGAGCCAGCGTGAACTTACATTTACCAAGGCAAGACGAACAAAAATATCCAAATAGTATTTTCTGTCGGGAAACAAAACTGTACAGTAAATTACCCGAGGAAATGAAAGACATTAATAAGATAGAACTGTTCAGATAGGCACTAAAATATTCTTCATAGGTAATTCTTACTACACAATTAATGATTACTTGGAGGACGCAGAGCAGTTAGCAATAATAAATAGGACTAACTACGACGCCGTGCCGCATTTCAATACATGATTACGGTTACAGCCTATTCAAGAAACATGGAACATACTTGAAGGTTTGTGGCCAAGGCATTTGTTGCACTAACAGACTGAAGTCATCGCACATCTTCGTGGCCCAGAAGTCATCATCGGGTGCCCTTAGTGTGTGCGGCGATAAGAGAAAACTATGCTTTTAAATTATTCGTCACGAGAAGATATTTTTGTGTAAGTCAAAGAACATAGTACAATAGAGACCAACCGAATGAGGCGGTGGAGCTGTTAAGGCACAGACCTTATATTCGGGAGGACTGGCTTCACTCTGTCGGAATATCCTGATATGGGTTTTCAGTGGCTTTCGTAGATCACGTCAGGCAGATGATGGTATGGTTACTTTATCAATGCCACGGTCGACTGTCTCTTACCCTTTTAGGGCATACTTAATTATTCTGTGTATATCTATATTTTGAGCTACTGGCTTTTATTGTATTACCGTGACACCTTCTACATCATTGTCAGATGAGGCTTGGGTGAAATAAATTGGTAGATTCATCATAATAAAAGACCTCAAATTGATTTTATGCTGAACTCTGTGTGTTTCTAATGAAGTTCCGTGTTTCCCAATGAGGTGTCTGATTATAATCGTGTTGTCCTACAGCATACGCCCTTCAGGATTTAGGTTAGAGCTTACAAAGAAATAATTCCTAAAAGTGCTGCAATTTATCGCGAAACCCTCTCACAAAACGTTGTATGAGCAGCTAATCACTCCTACAATTCTTTGTTTGTATTGTACACATTTCTTATTAACTTACGTTATTAATATAATTTCTGAAACTTCCTGCCAGATCGAAACTGTGTGCCGGACCGAGACTCGAACTCGGGACCTTTGCCTTTCGCGGGCAAGTGCTCTACCAGCTGATCTACCCAAGCACGACTCACACCCTGTCCTCACACCCTTACTTCTGCCACTACCTCGTCTCCTATCTTCCAAACTTTACATAAGCTCTCCTGCGAACCTTTCTTTCAGGAATGCTAGTTCTGCAAGGTTCGCAGGAGAGCTTCTGTAAAGTTTGGAAGGTAGGAGACGTAAAGCTGTGAGGACGGGGCGTGAGTCGTGCTCGGGTAGCTCAGTTGGTAGAGCGTTTGCCCGCGAACGGCAAAGGTCCCGAGTTCGAGTCTCGGTCCAGCACACAGTTTTGATCTGCCAGGAAGTTTCATATCAGCGAACACTCCGCTGCAGAGTGAAAATTTCAATATGGAAATATAATTTCTGTATGTTTGGAGGTTTCTTCTTTTCTCTCTAGACAATGATTTATGGAAAGCAGTAACCTATGCTCCGTTATACGTAATAAACACCCGATTCTTTCATTGTTAATGTTGTATCATGGCGCTTTTCTACCCCATCCGCTCGCAGTTTCCGTAATGCCTTCTCTCGTTCTTTTATTTGAATCGTGTCTATACCCATATACTCTAGTTCTTTAAATACTAGCATTGTTTCTCTGTTTGTATTGTTCACATTTCTTATTAACTTACGTTATTAAAATAATTTCTGTATGTTTGGAGGTTTCTTCTTTTCTTTCAGACAATGATTTATGGAAAGCATTAACCTATGCTCCGTTATACGTCATGAACACTCGATTCTTTCATTGTTAATGTTGTATCATGGCGCTTTTCGACCCCATCGGCTCGCAGTTTCCGTAATGACTTCTCTCGTTCTCTTATTTGCATCGTGTCTATACCCATGTACTCTAGTTCTTTAAATACTAGCATTTTTTTTTTCCTATGTGGCCCTTCGCTTCGTCTTGTTGTCAACTACTTCTCGTAGCAGTTTGATATTGTACTTACATATTACTTCTATTCACGTATCAGATGTTGTAATCTAAATATATCTCATTTTAGGAGTAAATGTCTTTATTCCAGAGAGTTGTAACGGAACCAATTTCGAACTGCAAAGCCCCGCAATAATATTCATATTTAGGACCTGTTAATAACTACTGCATGTGAATTTATGAATTTCAAACCGCGATTCAAAAGTGGAGAGTCGATGGATACATTTATAATTGCTAACCGTTGGAAATTAAACACAGCGGAGTAATATAATGGTTATTAAGTGAAAGTAAAGAAAAGAACCATTATTCACTCACTAAGAAATCGGTAAAAAAGGAGTAACGCATTACCTAGGACATGGAAAAGGTGAGTTTTGACAACGCCGCGTATTAAGAAGTCGTTACCGTATTCATAACGATTCGTTTATCAAGAGCACGGACCAATAAAAACAGTTCATATTGTTATTTCTACCTCGGTTTAGTGCTCCAGCGGTCCAGCGCATTCTATGGCTTCTTCAGAAGGTACTCGGTGTATACAATACTCCTTATAAGTAACTATTTGTGAAGACTACAGGAAAATGATAACTCGACTGTGAGCTTACTAAAATACGACCAATTCATTATGGACGTGAATAATCTCATTGCGTCACAGTAAATTTTTATAGATCGTCAGCAGTAGACTTTAAGGAATGTTATACGTCGCTTTGCTTGATACTGTTAAAGATACTCGAAACTAGTTGTTCTTCATGTAAATCACATTATTTCGTGGCATTAGGTAACTGTCTCATCATTCATGACCTACAGTATATCGTTTTGATGAAGCATCCTACTAAGATTGTCAGGGTTCCGAAGGAAACAATCGTTTTAAAATAAGAGAGAACGATGATTAAAATAGGAACTTGCCAAAGTTTAGAAACTGCAAGGCATAGTAAAGACGGCATTCTCAAATCTGTGAAACAAGGCGTGGCTTGTCCAACTTTATACACGAGTGGTCGACGCGAAAAACGATAAAGTCAAGAAAATCGACGGCAGTGATAGAAAGTTCCACAAAGAAGTTTCCCAAACTGCGGTCTACAACTTGATAATCTCTTGCGTCCGGGAACTTGAATAGAAGCACTGCCAGAAAACAAATTACCACTTCTCAGTGTTGATAGTACTTTGGTGTGAAACATATTGCTGGACAGGAATGGAGTGTTTCCATTTGAATCTCGCCTGCTCAGGAAAAGCAGTGGATGGACTATTAAGGCATCTGGCTGCAATTGTCCATAGGAACTACGCGTGTCTCATATAATGATAAGGTTAGCTGAAGACGAAAACAATTGGTTGATTATGAAAATTATTTAATTTATTTGATTTAAAATAAAAATGTTATCGGATAGACGTCCTCTTCTTTCACTTTTGTGAGGCTTTTGTTCTTCAGCGTACCGGAATCAAAGATTTATTTACAACACTTTTCCAAAGGCGTTTAGAAAACGTTATATTTTATTGGGTTTCGGGTTCTGATTAAAATATTTAGTTGACCTCGCATGTCTCTATGTATGATTGAGTTTGCCAATAGAGACTGCTGGTGAAACTGTGAATTAGTGGCTGTAGGAGACTGTTTTTGTCACCCTGCCCAAGTCTTTAAAGGAGACTCACTCACTTCAGAGTTGCAGTGACCCAGTAAATTCTCATTATCGACTTCATTTTAAGGCAATATTCTAGAGGTCATGTTGTATTGGCTTTAAAACGGAAATATATAGGAAGACTTTATAGGTTTGATATCATGAATCGTAAAGGTGGATCCAAACAATAAAGGAATGAAATAAATTCGTGAGAACATACGGTTAAAACGCTGAAGTTCAATTTGCGGAAGAACTTTTTGTTTCGGTACATAAAATGGAATCGAGACAAAGAAGTTTCTCGCATGCGAAGTAAACATAGTATCGTGTGAAACAGCAATTAATTGCTCACGGTGGATCTGCTGAGCTTTGTAGTGTGGCGTACGTACTTCTTCTAAACTTTTTTCTGGGAGAAAGAAGTGCTTTTACTAACAAATCCGTGCACGTCGCTATGTGAACGCCAGCGGCGACTGCCGTGGGAGTGGGGAGTTTGGTGTTTGAGCTCGCCCGCGCACTGCCTTCCTCCCTCTGGCCGCCAAAGCTCACACACCTTGCATCTGTTTCTTTCACTTTGACAAATGACGCGATTATTTCAAAACTACTGCACCGTATACTTACCAGTTTCCTAGGTGAGGTAGTGAAAGTCACATATTACAAGGGATATATGCGACAGAGAGCAAAAAATTCGCAATGTGAGTAAATTAGCAGGGTGGTCGCCGTGAACCTAATAAAGAAACAGGGACAGGGGTTAATTCAACAGCACGAATTTTCAGCAATATCACGCACTGGTGAACGCTTTATAATCATAAAAATAAGTCTCTCTCCTGATAAGTTCGTTATTTGGGTACCGGTATAATAGCTTTCCAGATTAAAAAAAAAATGGCTCTGAGCACTATGGGATTTATGGTCACCAGTCCCCTAGAACTTAGAACTACTTAAACCTAACTAACCTAAGGACATCACACAACACCCAGTCATCACGAGGCAGAGAAAATCCCTGACCCCGCCGGGAATCGAACCCGGGAACCCGGGCGCGGGAAGCGAGAACGCTACCGCACGACCACGAGCTGCGGACTTTCCAGATTCAGAATATCGTTAACGACAGTTTATGGCGGTAAGAATAGTAGAGAATACTTTTTACAAAAGTCCCTGATTGTAACTGAAGTTAAATTTTCTCTAAATGTCGGTTAAAAAGGAACAAATGTGCATAGTTTTGCAGTACATTACTGTTCATGAAGTTGGCCATCTCATTGTTAGTTGATACTCCTTACTGTAAAGTACTTGTGAAATTGGGGTTAAAGTGAATGTTCAATATCTCAAAAGACTCTAGAAATACTATAATAGTTATAGAGGTTTGTTGTAAAAATTTTAGAACGCTGTAAGCGACAGATGCATATCAGTCAGTACAGATCTGTATAAAAATGCATATTAGACCTCTAGAGGAAATGAGTTATGTTGACTGCAGAGACTATTGGTAACTGGAAGTAAAATACGTTTTATAATATCAATTCCATTTTTGGCAAATGGTGCGTTGGCGCACTGTTTGTGAGTCATAGGGAACCCAGAAAACAAGGAGCACTAGTAGACTCTAGTTCACTGGCGGATTAGAAATCGGACGCAAGTTGTTGAGTAAGCGCCAGTGGGGAACAATGCCTTCTGGAGGTAAGCGAACACGTCATCACCCTCCAATTCATTCACACAAATTGTTATCGAAGGTGCAGTCAAATGAAAACGAGACAACGGAAAAATTTAAGCAAATTTCTTATTATTTCAAAAGTAATCCCCATAACTATTAATACATTTACCCTAGTGTGAGACAATACGGTCAGAGTGTTCAGTTTGCGGATGCAAGGCGTGCACCTTCTAGTCAGAAGTAAATCCGCGGCCACGAATACCTTCCATCAGGGCTCAAAAATTAGGAATACACAAGGGGAGAGACCGCGACTGTATAGGGTATGAATAAAGGCTTATCAGCCAAACTTCTGCTGCGTATTCGGAACAATCCAGACAACATTGGGGCGGGTTTCTCACTTTCTATCATTTCGGCGTTCGTGCGATGATTAAACAAAGAATTGTAGGCGAATGTGATACTACATCAAGTGATAAACGTTTGGATGGAAGTAATTACTTTGTCCTTGAAGTGCAGTGATAAGGATGAGATGAAGAGAGTCATTCACGTTATTTGCACTCCACACAATGAAAAAAATCAAATAACGATATTCATGAGAAATTTGTAGCTAATGTTTTCGAATTGCATATTTGTTCTGTATTTATACTATATTCGAGATAAAGCGAAATGGTGTGATTGCGGCTTGCCTCAAATTAGGCTAAGCTGCATCGTGTTAATTACCAAACCATGTAAAGCTTTAATTCTCCTGCACGAGCAACTTTCAAATGTTTTCGATATTTACAATTCAGAACACGTGAGACACGCAGAACCACTGTCACTATTTATGATTACCTCTCCACATTAATTACTCTGTAATAGGAGCGTAGATTGCATGAAAATAAATAATCCTTTATACGCTTTTCCTGATATCTCTGTGTCTCGATTTGCTTGATAGAATATGAGAAAATATTTGAAAAAGTTAACGGCAGAAAATAGGTTGTATTCTGTATATGCAGTTAAACGGCAGATATTGAATACAAAACCGTCACATTGAATCTGCTATCAAAAGTTGGATTACCAATAGTTTCTGTGTTTATAAACGTCTGCCGAGGCGCTGTGTGTTTCTAATACCTTCTTAAACAATATATTTTCACATTTTAGGTTGATGAGCTCCTTCTCCGGACTTAATACGTCGAAGAGTTACAACTATTACCAACTTTATGTACATAAATGGTTCAAATGGCTCTGAGCACTATGCGACTTAACTTCTGAGGTCATCAGTCGCTTAGAACTTAGAAGTAATTAAACCTAACTAACCTAGGGACATCACACACATCTATGCCCGAGGCAGGATTCGAACCTGCGACCGTAGCTGTCACTCGGCTCCAGACTGTAGCGCCTCGAACCGCACGGCCACTTCGGCCGGCTTTTATGTACATATTTCTGGTATATATTTGTACGTTTTGATATTTTGAAAATGAATTTTTTGGTCGAAATCATTGGAAGGCGAAAAACGAGTAGACTACTCATAATTAGTATAGTCAAATCCAGACGAATGAGTTCAATTAAGATATTAAATTTTTTTGCTATGAATCTTTGGCTGGTTACAAATATATAAAAATACGCTATACTATTTTTTAGTTTTAGTGATGAGTTGACTGTGTGGATAATTCTTTCAGAGAAAGTTAGAATTCCGCTGATGACTGAAATTGATTTCCTTAATAGCTTTCCTTATTTAGTAGAGTAGATCCTGGAACTTACTTTGATGGTAAGCTGCTAACTGTTTTGTTATCCGAGATAGAGTGCAATCAGTTTTTAATACTTTCCTATAGTCACAGATATTCTCGAGCTGGTGATTTTGAGTTTTTCCTTTTTCTAGATTTATGCACTACAGTTTTAACTTACCTGTCGTACGTGTGACGCACATAAACAGTCCGGTTTGAACAGCATGTAAACCAGGTATCCTCAAGGAAACTGCTGCGTCTCGTGAAACACAATAAGCGATTTTTCGATTTTCTGGGCTATAGGTTCGCCCTGTACTTTTTTGAATGTCCGTTACCTTTTTACATAAATAAGGATACGTCAATGAAACGTTATTTTTACTCTCACAGTGGGTCACTATTGCTTCACGTCCGCTGGTGTAACCATAAAAGTATCATACACGTGACCTCTAGCTGGTGCTAAGCAAGCAACTACATTGGCTGCTAAACGTGATGTGTTATCAGTACACATCATTATGGCCCCAGTACTAGAATTTTACAGATCAACATAGACAGCATTAGGAGATGTAAATGACAATGTTTATCAAAGCTCTGCCTGGTAAATAATACAGATGTGATCGCTACTAAAGAAATACATGCAAATGATGTAGACCAACTCAACACAAGGAGTGAAATACCAGAATACGACATCCTCAGCATACCTTACCATCGTCATATTTGTGCTGAATGCAACAGATAATGCTTTCTTAATCTCAACATGTACCTCTAATCCATGAAGTTGTTATGAAAACTGGAAATGCACTATTTAAACATATACAAACCTCTAGCTGTTCAGTGGCCATCTCAAGTCCTTCACTCACGTCCCCAACCAGCTATTCACACGATTGATTTCAACAGTCACCACGAGCTATGGAAATATAACTGTAAAGACTCCTATGAAGAAGCTCCAGTTTCATGTCTATAGGAACAAAATCCCCACCTAATTATTGATTCCAAGGGCCGATTCACATTGCTATTTATACCAGCTGCATGGAGGGAAGAGTACAATCATGATATATCTGTTGTATCTGAAATCGATAACGTCCAGCCTCTAAAAGTCACATGGAGAGTTCCGTATGACTTACCCCACCACCCAGTGATACTGGAAGCAGCTTACATATTCCACTGCTAAATTTTATTCCCCACCCACGCTGGAACTTTCGGAAAGCAAAGTTCTCCGTCTTCTGTAAAACCTTGATAAGATCTCGGGATGGATGCCTTCTCGAAGCAATAACATGGAGTGTTTGTGGGTGTACTATTAAGCACAGCAAGGAAGTTTATTCCCTAAGGTTACCTGAAGGAGTACGTTCCTGGATGATCTGAGGTTAGTGGGAAACTATATGAGGACTTCCTCTCACCTGGAGAACAAGAATGGTAGGCGAACGGCTACAATGTCTTGATGCCACGCGCTGCCAGGAAAGTCTGTTCATTGTTACGCAACTCGGAAGGTGCGTATAGAACAACAAGAAACAACCTCATAAAACCGAATAAAGTTGCTGCTCACTTCATCTAAATATCTAATTCTTCATTTTCCCGACCGTACGGCGTACAAATGGTGCGACAACTGAGAAGCAGGACGGCAGAATGTTCACATTATAGCCCATATACTCTCCCATTCACTCCTCAAGACATTTCGACGGTTTCACAAGACATTTAATCAGGTAAAGTTCCTAATTTTGATGGGTTACCTCTAAAATTCCTCCTGGACTCTGGTAAATATGCTAAACACGGCTCGCCAAATTTTCCTCCAACATTCTTCAAACAGAATTCATACCACGACTTAGGAAAAAGACGAGGAGCAATTCTATCTTAAACCCAACAACAAAACTCAAAGTTATCATGCTATTGCCCTTTTGAGTATGACGTACAAATTGGTTGAGAGACTGCTGTACAGAATACGTATCTTGATATTAGGAAATATTCCTGCTGAACAAGCCGGATTCTCACCAAACCATAGCTGTATGAATCAAGTACTTTGGTTGAAAACTTACACAGAAGCTGGTTTCCATAAACAACTAAAGACTTCTGTTGTATGTAGTTACCTGTCTGGAGCTTATGATATCATGTGCATGCAAGGTATTGTCTATCTGCTGCTCCGTGTAATACCCTGCAGAATAACAGCATAACTTGTTAACAATGTGCTGACTGACAGACCATTTCATGGAATTACACTCAACACCACTAGTGGTCAGAGGACCCTCACGAATGGCCTACGTAAAGACTCTGTCACTGCTTCGCTACAATTTAGCTTGTATATGACAGATATACCTGACACTCAGTCCACGAAGTTTGGTTATGCGGATGACAGGGTGACAGCAATACAGCGCGAAACGAATCCAGACCAATAAAATCATATTAACTAAAGTCGTAAGTAAAATGGGTCAGTGCTTTCGTAAATGGGAGCTTCAATCGAACTCTGACCAAACGGAATCCACTTACTTTCATCTGAGTCATATCCTAGGCAACCGAGAATTGTACGTACTTTCCGAGAGTAACCGCCTGACCCGTAGGAACTGTCCCCGATACCTTGGAGTTATACTTGACAGAACGGTTTCATTTAAAATCCCTCTAACAAAGACTGCAGCCAAATTGAGGGCAAGAAATATTATTCTGCAAAAATGAAGTGGTACAAGATGGGATTCAGTAGCTTCGACCTTACGATCATCCGTCCTCCATCTTGTCTACTGAGCGGCAGAGTACTGCAGCTGTCTAGATAAACAGTAGCCACAAGAAGCTGGTAGATACGAAACTAAATCAAACAATGTGAATTGTTCCTAACACAATCAAGCCCATTCCAGCATCCTGGTTACTTGCCCTGAGCCGCTTCCACCATCTAACCTGAGAGGAAAGAATAATTTTCTTAAGGAATATTACAGAATCTGCAGCTGACAATTCATGAAGGTATACCTGCTGTCCAGATTAACTGACTACGCTCCAAACGTCCACTATGCTGAACAGCTGACAAACTGGCAGACCATAACTTGAGCCCCCACGAAGCTTGGAGGCAAGAGTCGTACAATATCACTCGACCAGAGCTCCAGAGCGTGTTCCACGCCAACAACAAACCATGGGAACATGATTTTGCCAGGGGGACATGGAGTACACTTAACAGGATACGAACCAACCATGGAAAGTGACTCAATTTCCACTGAGGTGACGAAAGTCGTGGGATACCTCCTAACATCGTGTCGATCCTCCTTTTGCCCGGGGTAGCGCTGAAACTCAACGTGGCATGGACTCAACAAGTCGTTGGAAGTCCCTTGCAGAAACATTGTTTCTTGTTGGCTCCACAGCCATCCATAATTGCGAAAGTATTGCCGTGCGGGATATTGTGTACGAACTGAACTCTCGATTATGTCCCATAAATGTGTGATGGGTGACCAGATCATTCACTAGAACTGTCCAGAATGTTCTTCAAACCAATCGCGAACAACTGTGGCCTGGTGACATGGTGCACTGTCATCCATAAAAATTCCATCGTTGTTTGGGAACATCATGTTCATGAATGGCTGCAAATGGTCTTCAGATAGCCGATCATAAGCATTACCAATCAATGATGGGTTAAGGTTGACCAGGGGACTCAGTCCATTCCACGAAAACACAGCCCAAACCATTATGGAGCAACCACCAGCTTACACAGGGCCTTGTTGACGAATTGGGTTCGTGGGGTCTGCACCACACTCGAACCTTACCATAAGCTTTATCAACTGAAATCGGGACTCATCTGAAGACCACTGTTTTCCAGTTGTCTAGGATCCAATCGATATGGTCACGAGCCCAGGAGAGGCACTGCAGGCGATATCTTGCTGTTAACGAAGGCACCTGGCCGTGGTCGTCTGCTGCCAATTGCCCATTAACGCCAAATTTCGCCGCTCCATCAGGATACGTTCATCGTACGTCCCGCAGAGATTTCTGTGGATATTTCATGCAGTGTTGCTTGTCTATTATCAGTGACAGTTCTACGCAAATGCCGCTGCTCTCGGTCGTTAAGTGAAAGCCGTCGGACACTGCATTGTCCGTAGTGAAAGGTCATGCCTGAAATTTGGTACTCTCGGCACACTCTTCACGCTGTTGATATCGGAATATTGAATTCCCTAACGATTTCAGAAATGGAATGTGCCACGCGTCTAGCTCCAATTACCATTCCGCGTTAAAAGTCTTTTATTTCCCGTCATGTGGCCATAGTCAGTTTCCACATGAATCACGTGAGTACCAATGACAGCCAGCCAAAGCACTACCCTCTTATACTTTACGTACGCGATACTACAGCCATCTGTATATGTGCATATCGCTGTTCCATGACTTTGTCTCAGTGTTCGTCGAGGAAAGACCACCACAGCAGAGTGTAACTATGGCTTTCCGAGACAGGCTGTCAGACACATTCTGGAAAAGTGCTCTCAAAATTCGTACCCTGGAACCCCACGGGTTTCTTGGACACTACAGCAGATGTGATAAATTACTTGAGTATACATAATATGCCTGTAAATTTGTAAATTCTGTACATTTCGTGTTGTATTGTATTGTATTTGTGTTTCTAAAGTGATGTGTCACTGCAGTCAGATAAATAATAAAAATTTATTATGTCACATTCAAATGCCTACGGATGTGTAAGCTATAGTAAGAGACTTTCATTTCATGTCTCTTATTACACTACTTTACGTACTGCTATATTCTCTTGTATTTGTGACAATATTCTACCTCCTAGTCTGACAGCTGTTCCATGTACACGTTACCGCTAGCAATAACATGATTAAATTGGCCTGTACTGTTGGTTACGTTATTCAGCCAAAACAGTCGTTAGATTGCATTGCTCATGACAAATTCACAGTTGCTCAGGGTAAATTTTAAAACTGCAACACCGAATTTAATTGTAGAACACCATTTTATAAAATACAGCAACGAGTAATGTATAACAGAAGTGTTGTGTTTCAAAATTAAGTACGCCACCAAAATGGCTCTGAGCACTATGGGACTTAACATCGATGGTCATCAGTCCACTAGAACTTAAAACTACTTAAACCTAGCTAACCTAAGGACATCACACAACACTCAGTCATCACGAGGCAGAAGAAATCCCTGGCCCCGCCGGGGATCGAACCCGGGATCACGGACGCGGAAAGCGAGAACGCTACCGCACGACCACGAACTGCGGACTAAGTACGCCACCCCATTACCTTATTTACACTTCCTCTGCAGAGGACGAACTCTCGGTTACTATGAAAAGGTGAAGTTTTGTAACTTTCTAAAAACAAAAATATTTCATATCTTGCGACATACATGTAATAAAGCGATTATAAACTCTTGCGTTTGTGAATGTCACAGATCAGGATGAAACAAGTAAATGTTTTGTTCAAGACTCGGATTGTCCCTTTATATCGGGTTCTTCAGACTACAGAAAACGAACACAAAAAATATTGCAACAAAATCCATTACTCGTCTTTTGGGCTCAATTCTAAAACCGTTCCTGCCACCTATATTCTCTAAATATCATTAGTCCTTTTTCAACCACAATACGTACTATAGAAATATCTCGTTCATACTCACATTCGTACCTCACAATGTTCTGTACACACAAAGAGTTACTTGCAACGGTATCAGCAACAAAGAGCAAAAGTATTCCAGTGGGGGCGCGCGCCAGCTATCGCATAACAGACAACATTGAGAGCAACATCAGCCCAATGCCATTGGGAACATAGAGAGCAGACCACAAGAGGTCTTTGTTTCCTGCAACCAGGAATCATAAATAACTGACACTCGAATTCCTGGAAGCGGCATCAGAGCGTTCTGTTCACCTAGTTTGTTTTCACCATCGAAAGAAAACAGTAAGCACTTCTTCTAATCCATTCCCTTACCAGACAGAATCACGGAAGAACAAAATTAAATTTATGCCATTTACGTCTCGTTTCCTGCTACTTCCTGTAACTGGTCATTGTTTCAAAATTCCCTTTTATTGGTAAGCTTATTGCAGTCACTGTAGCCAACAAGTGACCGTTGGTATTCTTTTGAACATGCAACTCCTTGGTCCGCTATGAAGTATGTGCAGGTGCTCCAAGAAAGAAAAATTAATTACAGCAAGAATTACTTTCGTGAGCTACACACCTGGAAATGGAAAAAAGAACACATTGACACCGGTGTGTCAGACCCACCATACTTGCTCCGGACACTGCGAGAGGGCTGTACAAGCAATGATCACACGCACGGCACAGCGGACACACCAGGAACCGCGGTGTTGGCCGCCGAATGGCGCTAGCTGCGCAACATTTGTGCACCGCCGCCGTCAGTGTCAGCCAGTTTGCCGTGGCATACGGAGCTCCATCGCAGTCTTTAACACTGGTAGCATGCCGCGACAGCGTGGACGTGAACCGTATGTGCAGTTGACGGACTTTGAGCGAGGGCGTATAGTGGGCATGCGGGAGGCCGGGTGGACGTACCGCCGAATTGCTCAACACGTGGGGCGTGAGGTCTCCACAGTACATCGAAGTTGTCGCCAGTGGTCGGCGGAAGGTGCACGTGCCCGTCGACCTGGGACCGGACCGCAGCGACGCACGGATGCACGCCAAGACCGTAGGATCCTACGCAGTGCCGTAGGGGACCGCACCGCCACTTCCCAGCAAATTAGGGACACTGTTGCTCCTGGGGTATCGCAGAGGACCATTCGCAACCGTCTCCATGAAGCTGGGCTACGGTCCCGCACACCGTTAGGCCGTCTTCCGCTCACGCCCCAACATCGTGCAGCCCGCCTCCAGTGGTGTCGCGACAGGCGTGAATGGAGGGACGAATGGAGACGTGTCGTCTTCAGCGATGAGAGTCGCTTCTGCCTTGGTGCCAATGATGGTCGTATGCGTGTTTGGCGCCGTGCAGGTGAGCGCCACAATCAGGACTGCATACGACCGAGGCACACAGGGCCAACACCCGGCATCATGGTGTGGGGAGCGATCCTACACTGGCCGTACACCACTGGTGATCGTCGAGGGGACACTGAATAGTGCACGGTACATTCAAACCGTCATCGAACCCATCGTTCTACCATTCCTAGACCGGCAAGGGAACTTGCTGTTCCAACAGGACAATGCACGTCCGCATGTATCCCGTGCCACCCAACGTGCTCTAGAAGGTGTAAGTCAACTACCCTGGCCAGCAAGATCTCCGGATCTGTCCCCCATTGAGCATGTTTGGGACTGGATGAAGCGTCGTCTCACGCGGTCTGCACGTCCAGCACGAACGCTGGTCCAACTGAGGCGCCAGGTGGAAATGGCATGGCAAGCCGTTCCACAGGACTACATCCAGCATCTCTACGATCGTCTCCATGGGAGAATAGCAGCCTGCATTGCTGCGAAAGGTGGATATACACTGTACTAGTGCCGACATTGTGCATGCTCTGTTGCCTGTGTCTATGTGCCTGTGGTTCTGTCAGTGTGATCATGTGATGTATCTGACCCCAGGAATGTGTCAATAAAGTTTCCCCTTGCTGGGACAATGAATTCACGGTGTTCTTATTTCAATTTCCAGGAGTGTATATGGAGTAAAGATGGAAGTAGTGAGATCCGCATCCGGATGTTCTCGTAGATTAAGGTTACAGACAATAATAGCTTCCTGAGCTGAAAACGACATCCAAAATTCTCCGTGTGGTACAGCAGAACCTTTCACACAGATTTTCTCTATGTTGTATGAGCGTTAGAAAATGATACGGATGATAAAACTTCAGAGCAGTGGCCTCCAACCTAAGTAATGGGTCCCGTTGGGTCTGTGTTCTCTTAACGCCATACATTTCGTTTATTTCAGCGTCCATTCTGCCACGTTAGGGCCTATTACTAACAGCCTAAAGCCGATTCTTTATTTGGGAGTTACTTTAATTATTTGGCTATAGACCTTGATATCACTGCGGCCCTCATTTACGATAAAGAAGGAAAATGGTTGCGTCATATGTGTGAGAATCACATAAATATTTGGCTTCATGTATCGTGCATCGATTTCTGACTCGAGGATGGTTAACCAACTCGGCATTAGCGTGCACTGGTGTCGAAAATTAAAGAAACAAATGGAAAGATTTGGCTCCGTGTATCGTGCATCGGATTTCTAACTCAAGGATAGTTAACCAACGCGGCATTTACTTACACTGGTGTCGAATATTATAGAAAGAAACGGAAATTGTGCAAGGTTGCGTTTATTTTGCCGCAAGACATATAAATAGGTGACAGTAAAGTAGAAACAATGCAAAGAATACAGAACGAAAACAACTGCAACATGCGTAACGGTAGACAAATATGTTCTTTGTTTTTCCCAACTTAATGGATTTTCACACACAATCCGACAACTGGTTAATGTGCTCATTATTGTGTGTGACCACCTCTGGCATCAGTATAGACCAGACAACGACACGACATGCTGTGAATGATGTCATCAATTTCATGCTGCGGCAAAACGCCCATTATTCCTGCAGAGCCGCTTGCAAGTCTTGGAGAGTGGATGGTGGATGCTGACGTGATGCAACCCGTCCCGCAAGTCCAATCGAGACGTGCTCTATATGATTCAAATCGGGAGAGGGAGCAGGTCACGCCATGCGTGAAATACCTTCCGTTTCCACGAAAACGTCAACCACCCGTGCTCTATGAGGTCGAGCATTGTCGTTCATCAGCGCGAAGTCTGGGCTCGCAGCACCTCGCAATAACCCTACAAGAGGTCTCAAGACCTCACACGATACCTGACAGCAGTTAAACCTTGTCGATTCATCCGTACAAGTTTCTGAAGAAGTGTTCTAGTGATCTACGGAATCCTTGCCCACACTATTTGGAATCCTCCTCGATATCGGTCTCTTTTCACAAAGTTTGGGACCCAAAATTGTGTTCCACGTTCCCTGTAGATGCGAATCCGTTAAGAATCACTCTTTACAGACCAAATTGGAACTTATCTTTGAAAAGAACATTGGCCCAATATTCGACCGTCCAGGTGCCATGTTAACGACTCCACTCTAGACGTTCCCTTCTGTGAAGACAAGTTACGGGCAAACATAAAGTAGGTCTCCGACAATAAAGGTCACTCTACCGAAGTCTTCTGTACACCGTTTGACTCGATACAACGCGTCCAGTGGATGCTGCGAGGTCAGATGCCAGTTGGCGTGCAGTACTAAGGTGGTACGGTTGTGCCCTTACAGCCAAATAACGGTCCTCTCTTTCTGTGTCACACGTGATCCGCCCTGCCCTGGTCTTCGGGATACAGTTTCGGTCTCTATAAACTGTCTCCACATCCGAGAAGCAACAAAACGATTCGCATTAAGCCATTGGGCCACATCAATTTGCGACTATCCTGCTTCCATTCTTCCTATGGTCCTCCACCGCAGAGAGTCTGCTAGGTGTCTTCTCTGTGCCATACTGCATCGTCTGTGACTGTGTACATGTTGATTTTGGGTGTGGGGCTACCCGGCAAACACTACCTCGTTTGATAGGTGCCACTACGTCATCGTTGGCGTGGTTTCCCGTTGATCGGAGTGCCATTTTCCACGCAGAACACGATCATACGGACATCTGTTGACAATTTGTGTGATTACATCGTGAATTAGGCACAGGACGGGGAATTAGCGGTTTGTTTATTTAATTTTGGACACCATTGTAGATGAGTGCTCAAAACTGCCCGGTTTGGTTGTTCTGTCGGAATATCGATCTTGAATCTGGATAGCATTGGGCGGAAGCTGACTTTACCTTCGTGCAGCCGATCTTCACTATCCGATCAAAGTAGTCAACTCATCTCAGAGGCGTTCTATTGAGTTCAGCTAGGCTCTCTAGGCAGGCCAGTTCATTGCGGGAATATTATTGCTCACAAATCATAGCCTCACAAATGCTATTTTATGACAGGGTGCTTTATCATGCTGATACAATTATCGTCTCCAGACTGCTCCTCTACTGTACGAAATACAACACTGCTGTGAAACGTGTTCATATCTTCCGCACTTAGAGTTTCCTTAAGCGCAATAGGGTACCACACCCCAACCACTAAAAGCACCCCCACACCGGAACACCACCTCCGTACCTCACTGTTGGCACTGTACATGATACCGGGTAACTTTCTCCAGGAATTCGCCAAACACAAACCCCTCTGTCGCGCTGCCACAGGATAACATTATTCATCACTCCAAATCATTCGCTTCCAGTTATCCACTGTCCAGTGGCGTTGCACTTTTACGCCACCTCAAGCTTCTCTTAGCACTGACTGCAGAAATGTGTGGCTTATGAGGAGCTGCTCCACCAAGTCTTTTTAACTACCTATACGCATTCATCGCGCTAGCTAGACTACTGGTACCTCTTTGGAACTGTTCCTTCTGTTTATTTCATGCGGTTTTTTACAATCACCCTCCTCAATGCTTGGTTGATCTGTGTCCGCCAGTACATGAAACTTGCGTGGTGTTGGTTTTGCTATGGTTGTTCCATCGCGTTTGTACATCAAAATAACATCACCAACCGTCGACTTGGGCAGCTTTAGAAGGATTGAAATGTCGTGGATGCATGCGTTACTCAGATGATATCAAATATTCACGTTCGACGTTACTGAAATGTCCTGAGCGACTCGTCTCTTGTTACTGCTTGTCTACTGACAACTTACTACTTCTTTTATGTCCGTTTCCGGTAGCTGAATGGTGCCGGCACGGTAGCTCAGCGTGTTCGGTCAGAGAGGCGGTGGCCCACTGTAATAAAAAAAACTGAGTAAAGGAATCAACGATTAACTTGAACGAATGTCATGCGACGTCCGCCCAGACCAAACGCAACGAACAACACGAAAAGAAGAAAAATGGTCAGCGCGACGGATTGTCAATCCTCTCGGCCCGGGTTCGAATCCCGGCATGGTGAGGGAATTTTCTCCGCCCAGGGACTGTGTGTTGTGCTGTCCTCATCACCATCCTATCATCCTCATCGACTGCAGGTCTCCGAAGTGGCGTCAAATTCAAAGACCGGCACCCGGCGAACGGTCTGCACGACGGGGGCCCTAGCCATACGATTAAATAAATAACTCCCTTCTATGCCGGCTTGTCCGCCTTTAAAGACATCTATTGGTGAATTCTTCGATACATAGGGATGTCCGGACGCTTTTGATCGGATAGTGTTAGTCTTCGAAATGGAATGCCCAGGACAGTCGCTTGTAGAATACCTGGAGGTATAAAAAAATAAAGAGGAAACATTGCTCAGGTTGTGCCTTTTGTTGATCCATCAAACGTTTGCGGACTATATCATAAATTTTAGTCGAAATAATTATCTATGAATTTAGATGAGAAGTTTTTTCTTTATTATTTGAAAATAACAGCTGAAAAATGCTTGTCGCTAAGGTCAGGACATTAAAATATATATTACTAAAACCTGTTAACGAATGTAGAACCCGTTTTAGTTCTGTAATGAAAATACTTGAAAGTATTCTGTAACATGTTCCATAAACACTTACGATTCACTTTTCTCTTATACTGTTAGCTAATATTCTTACGATTGTCTCAGTTCCTTTACTCAGAACAGCGTATAGTTACTTTAATGGCTCGGCAAACTGTAAAATGTAAGGAAGGCAGGAACGTAAGTGTTTTATCAATATGTCCTGTGTTTCCGTCGAAATTAGATGTCACTTTTTGGCCCCTGGATTGTAACCAGAGGTGAGTTACGCAAGTCATTTAATCTAAATATTCTGCTTAGACTGTCTACGAATGCAGGTACGTATGTTTCATCCCACATTGTGGCATTATGCTCATATTGCAACTCGATTGACGGAAGATTAACAGAAAAGGTTAAAGACAACCGACAAGAGGAGGGTTTGTAAATCACTTCGAGTAAGCATGTCTGACTCCCAACGACACCTGAGGATAGTTAAGATTTCGGTTCTACTCATCGATAGTGTCTCTCATAGGCTATTTATTAGCTTTGGTTTTGAACGACAACGGCCACATAACACCTCCGTATTTCCAAAATAATCACTCTAAGCACTATGGGACTTATCATCTGAGGTCATCAGTGCCCTAGAACTTAAAACTACTTAAACCTCACTAACTGAGGACATCGCACACATCCATGCCCGAGGCAGGATTCGAACCCGCGACCGTAGCAGTCGCGCTGTTCCGGACTGAAGCGCCTAGAACCGCTCCGCTACAGCGGTCACCCTCCGCATTCCCACATTCCGCCCCCAGTCAACGAATTAATCAATAAACATGAGGAATTTGTGACCTGAAAAACTTTCGGGGTATGAGAAACTTATTTGTGTCTTAAAGGCAACAGACTTTCTTGAAGATAAATGACCAGATAGGATTCTTTTGGTTGCAATGGGTTGCAAATTTTCTAAATGACAATAGTTCAATGCGCTGACTTTCATTGGATGGATTTAAAGCATTCTTTTATTTTGGATTCTCAGCTGCTGCACAGTTTCTACGGGCAGTCGTTTTCTAGTGAGTGTAAAACAACCCGCCAAACTGACACAATTTGGTTATAGTTTAAGCTTTCGTCTAGTCTTGCAACGTTAAAATGTCTGGAGTGCAGCGTACTATCTCGTGACAACACACTAAATTTTAATGAGATATCAGTAGATGAAGGTTTTGAATGTAAATCAAACATTTCAGTTTGATGCGCTATACTACGCTAGCTTGAAAATGTCTACACAGTAGAAACTATGCGGTACTGGACAATCGAAAACGAAACGGTTTCTTAATCCTACCAACGAGAGCCAGCCAGTACCACTGATTTATGCCATTCAGAAAATACGAAGACAGAATGAAACTCGAGAAACTGAGTCGATTACATCACTGTCACGATAACAATTGTGAGTCCAGAAGGGCCTGGCATAGTATTTGGTTTCTTCTCCGTAAAAGAAACAGAATGACCTCTATTGCAGTCACTGCACTGGTTCTAATAATCACGATATCAACGAAACTTTAAACTCTAATTTGCCTTTCTTCTTTCGAGTCCCTGCACATGTCTCACGAGAGACCTCATTCGCACATGTCCAAGGAAATAACCGACGCTTGTAAGTACGGCGACACAAGCTACAATACACTTAACGAGACAGAGAACCGTCCGCACCATGTCCAGTGGCTGAAAGTCGCGGTCAAGGAAACGATTGGTCTATGCGACAGGAGAATGAGTTTGAAAGAGGGGAGGGGAAAGAGGGGAATACAGACAAAGCGCCGCTTCTAAATGGCAGTATAGGCGTACTCCATACGACTTGATTTTACATCTCACATTTCTCAACAACAAAGATGACAAAAAAACTGCTTTTCAGTATTAATTAATTATTTTTGGCGCTCTGATGACGTAATTTAATTTTTATATGCTACAAACTGTCGGCATACGGACAGACGTGGACAATTTCACAAAGTTTCCCCCTCACTTTGCCATGTAATCGTGGCTTATTTAGTTCCATAATCGAAAAAAGGTCTTTCACTCAAATACGTCGATCGAAATATTGTAGCACTTTTCCAGCGTCGTTATGAAGACTTGGAAAGTCTACCTGGGAAGAGCAATGTAGGCGTCCTCGGCAGTTTTAAAGTAAAAAGATTTGTATTTAAAACTGGGATTACTTTGCAGGTCAATCAGTTGCATTTGAAGACGCAGAAAACAGTCTAACAATCAAATGTAAAAGCTTAGAGGTAAGCGTTGCCATTTGTTGCTGGGTACGGGAACTATCAAAATTGAACTGCGAGACCAACATCAATTTTTATAGTTCCCGTAACCAGCAACAGATGGCAATACTTATCTCTAAGTCTTTACATTTGAGGGTTAGCCCGTTTCTCCGCCCATGTCTTCATATGCACATGCACAGGGGCGCTTTCATCTGAAACGGCAAACGGTCTCGAAAACAGATCGCAAAAAGATGTAACACTGCCAGTGTCCTCAAAACATTTATAAAACTATCGTTATAATTCTTGCAAGGCCACAATGAATTCTTAAAAACCTCGCGGTTTCTTTAACGCAAGTGAGCTTAGGGAACTGGATTGTCTTTTTGGGAAAGCTTCCCTTCTAGAACGCAATTTTCTTTTTAAATGCATCCCCATCAAATCATAAAGAAGTTGCCTTGCAATGTCTCACTGCGGGCAGTGTGCAGTCAAATCAACTTAAAATGTGAAGTCTGCAATCCACTTCGGATGTTCTAATTTTCGTTCCTGTGCTCCTTTCTCCTTCATAAATTCAACAATAGTGAAAACTAGTTCCAGGCATGCCCCTTGACTTAACAAACGTACTTTGCAGTAATATATGAAGTATCCATACTCTTCGTCCACTGAAAACTATTGCAACTAACAGTGGAATAATGCGTGCGACTTCAAAAATTTAATTGTACATGCCACCAATTTCTTCAAGTGCTCCAAGTCTGCAAATTTAGCACAAAGTGATTCTTGATCTACAGAACAATGAATCACGTCTGTCCATCGTTGCAACTTTTTGCTCTTTCATTGTCATCTAAAAGCTTTAATTCTTTCTGTATTGTACTGTAATATCGTTTCGTAGCAAATAGGCAGTATCTATCGCTCATGCGAACTGCGATATCCCATCCCTCCCTCCTGTCATATTCATTCGTTCTAAAGGAATGCGACGATTGATCGCTAGACTGCCTCTTTTTGTGGAAACAGCAACTGGACCTTTGAACGTACTTCACGCCTCGGACAAACAGCGAACGGCAATCAGTGCTGATGCCACGATTCTGCCGAACTCGGAGTTGTGTCGACCGCAGTGCTGAACGAAATTTCACGCTCTTTGGGGTGCTAGAGATAAGGTCAGAGCAAAGCCGGGCCTTGCAGCGACCGCGGCCTACACACGCTGCACGGGTGTAGTTTGGCACGTCGTGGCCGGCCCTGGTATAGAACATACCCATTAAAATTAAAGAAATAGAAACTAACTTTAATGCAATTATTTAGTTGCCAGTATAATACAATAAATTCGCTTTGAGGCCTGGAACGTTACAGCAGAGAGGGCTATGAGACGACGTCCGCCAAAAGTACGCTCACTAGCATAACACCACGAGAGGAACGGCATCTATACGAAGAGAATATAAGCGCCGCGCCGGGTAGCCGCGGGGAGTAGCAGACAAGCCGTCATAAACGCGAATGCAGTAACTTATGAACTGCATTGGTTTGCTCGCATTGAAATTGTACACCACTGGCCATTAAAATTGCTACACCAAGAAGAAAAGCAGATGATAAACGGGTATTCATTGGACAAATATATTATACTAGAACTGTGATTATATTTTCACGCAATTGGGGTGCATAGATCCTGAGAAATCAGTACCCAGAACAATCAACTCTGGCCATAATAACGGCCTTCATACGCCTGGGCATTGAGTCAAACAGAGCTTGGATGGAATGTACAGGTACAGCCGCCCACGCAGCTTCAACACGATACCACAGTTCATCAAGTGTAGTGACTGGCGTATTGCGACGAGCCAGTTGCTCGGTCACCATTGACCAGACGTATTCAGTTGGTGAGAGATCTGGAGAATGTGCTGGCCAGGGCAGCAGTCGCACATTTTCTTTATCCAGAAAGGCCCGTACAGGACCTGCAACATGCGGTCGTTCATTATCCTCCTGAAATGTAGGGTTTCGCAGGGATCGAATGAAGGGTAGAGCCATGGGTCGTAACACATCTGAAATGTAACGTCCACTGTTCAGAGTACCGTCAATGCGAACAAGAGGTGACCGAGACGTGTAATCAATGGCACCCCATACCATCACGCCGGGTGATACGCCAGTACGGCGATGACGAATACACGCTTCCAATGTGCGTTCACTGCGATGTCGCAAACACGGATGCGACCATCATGATGCTGTAAACAGAACCTGGATTCATCCGAAAATATGACGTTTTGCCATTCGTGCATCCAGGTTTGTCGTTGAGTACACCATCGCAGGCGCTCCTGTCTGTGATGCAGCGTCAAGGGTAACCGCAGCCATGGTCTCTGAGCTGATAGTCCATGCTGCTGCAAACGTCGTCGAACTGTTCGTGGAGATGGTTGTTGTCTTGCAAACGTCCCCATCTGTTGACTCCGGGATCGAGACGTGGCTGCAGGATCCGTTACAGCCATGCGGATAAGATGCCTGTCATCTCGACTGCTAGTGATACGAGGTCGTTGGGATCCAGCACGGCGTTCCGTATTACCCTCCAGAACCCACCGATTCCATATTCTGCTAACAGTCATTGGATCTCGACCAACGCGAGCAGCAATGTCGCGATACCATAAACCGCAATCGTGATAGGCTACAATCCGACCTTTATCAAAGTCGGAAACGTGATGGTACGCATTTCTCCTTCATACACGAGGCATCACAACAACGTTTCACCAGGCAACGCCGGTCAACTGCTGTTTGTGTATGAGAAATCGAGGAAACTTTCCTTATGTCAGCACGTTGTAGATGTCGCCACCGGCGCCAACCTTGTGCGATTGCTCTGAAAAGCTGATCATTTGCATATCACAGCACCTTCTTTCTCTCGGTTAAATTTCGCGTCTGTAGCACGTCATCTTCGTGGTGTAGCAATTTTAATGGCCAGAGTGTATATACAAAATGACATAGATTATTTGCCTGTCGCCAATTGCTTGCTACGCACTTTTGTGAATACGCAAAGTTATTTATTGTCAATTTTACTTACTGTAATATACACCATTAATACTATTTACTTGAAATGGTGTCTAGCGATCCGAGAAAACTGCTTCCTAGGCACCTTATATTAGACGAGTGGGCCGGATACTACTCTACTTATGGAAGCAGTTTAGATAAATTGTAAATAATAGGCGCTATGGTTCTCTGTCCTACGTCGTTGCTGTGTGGCAGAACAAAATGTGAAATATCAAGATTTAGAAAGCTTGGATATTAATGAGGGAGACATTCTCTTGCCATTTTGCCAGGCTGCATATTTTCTTTCTCGTTCTTTACTAGAGTTGTAAGGAGAGTAATTTCATTTTGTTTCAGTTTGAAATGCTACATTCTTATGTTCTTCTAAAGAAAGAACAGTTCTGACTAAACGTGAGGCAAAGATATTTGGAAAAGCATGGATGTGTGAATTTTTTTTTCCTTCCATAAATGCTATCGACGTTGGTAGAGACACATATGAAAAATATTTATACTAGTTAGTATAGTGATACACCGGCTCGAGGAAGCCAATTTGGCGCTAAGGATATGGGTCCGCCTATAGAATACTTTATAACAGTTTTCTGTATAGTATTTTAACAGCGCACAGTAATGTTTGTGATAGTAGAACGTTGTAATGACGGTATCCGGTACCGACAGATAGTTATTTGTTAAAATAAAAGTGCAACTTGTAAATGATTGGTGTTTGACTATTCCTTCCTCTCTCTATAAATGTCAGAGCAGTCGCACTATAACCTTGAATCGAACACACCACAGAATAAGGACACAGACCTTTCTGATCCGGCAAGGGCCACCATTGTGTTCATATTGGCTGAGCCTAAAAGAAGAAGAGAATAGACGAGTGTCGGATGAGGATTCTGTTCTGCATTTCCACCTTTCAAAGGTTGGAAACAAAGGTAGGGTTAATCACCCCGTCAGCGCCGACGTACATCTGCATACATACTGCACAGGCCACCGTATGTTGTACGGCGGAGGGTAGTAGTCATTTGCTTTCCTATTATGGAGTGATGTTAGTTGGATATGGAGCTCGTAATGGACAGAGACGGGCAGCTGACTTAAGAGATTTACACAAACCACAGAAGGCTTAATGGAATAAACAGAGGGATTTTCAGGTGCTGCTACTTTTTATTGCTAATTCAGTGTCAAAAGAAGTGCGCCACCTCGCTCGGTTTGCAGCATTTCAGAAGTTGTCAGTCGTACTACGACGATTTTATGGAATCGTTAAAAATCCGAACCAAGCTGGGAATCTTAGTCAGTCACTATTCTCCAACATAGTTTCGCTGCCTAATGACTTGCAGGTGGGTAAAACAAAAAGTTTAAGCACTTCCATTAATTAGTTAATCCCTAATAAGCTGTGACAGTCAGGCTCATAGCCATCCAGTATATATATATATATATATATATATATATATATATATATATATATATATATATATATATATAATTTTACAACGCTGAAGTAATCTTAGAAGGCTAAGACATGAAAAACATATTTAAATTTTTACATATACGTACAATACACAACCAGATTACATTACACAGTGGATTATGTAACTTTATTGGTCTCATGGTAAACTAAATGTAGCGAAAAACAGGGAATATGCCTGGTGCGTACGATGGGTCACAGTAATACTTTTTCACGTCGAATATAGTGTAGAACATAAAATTGGAAACCACATTGCTTTCACAAGAATGTAAAAAATGCACCTACCATCGGTACCGCACCATTTTCCATAGGTTAATAACATAGGATTGTTTCCAACTGCAGAAAAAATTTCCACTGGTGCCTGCTACTGCCTCGAAGGCGTTCCCCTTCCAGTAGCGCAAGCGAAAGAACGGCGCATGACGTACGGCGGTGTGCGGCCGCGGGAATCATCTGGCGCGCAGAATGGAAACGATGGCCCGACCACTGCTCCCGCTGGGGTCCGCATGCAAACCGCGCCAGATTGTCTCATCCGTCTCCACTACGGGGCTCCGTCCGTTCCGCCTCACTAAGTCACGCCAAAATATCTCATCTGCTCCCGCAATCGTTGACAATAAAACAGAAAGTGGCACAAATAAGTCAGAGCTTTCTAAAATTATACCCGTCTCCGAATCGGACGGTTACAGGTCCGCTGTTCAGCATGACGCGGTATGACATTAATCTGGGTGTCCTGTATAGCTTAGGTATTATCCCTACGCCGATATCGATGACTATGTCCGGAGTATTGCGAAATTATGCTTAGTGTTTCCGCCATGTACAGCGACGCGTGTTCGCTGGACAGCCTATATTAACGACGTAGTCTGTCTCCATGAATAATAGTATCAGATGCAAGCACAGGTTCCGGTAAGAAACAAAGGAACGCTACATTCCGACAGGTGTTCTACAGTATTAAATATTTTCGATAGGTGATGTTCCACAGCCATAACGTATTTTATGAAAATCACGCTGTAAGAACCCCTTCGACGTTAATCATTTCTATCGAAAGACTATCATTTCCAGGAGCATTTTCTTTCTTCAGACACAGTTTCTAATTCTGGCTAATAGTAGTAGATTTTGTAACGGATAAAGCCTAGACCGACTGAAAAAGCCTCTCTCACAAACATATCCGTGACTGAAATTGCCCGCACCGATGCAGTCATACGAAAAATATGGAATTATGGGGAATGTGTAGCAAAATAAAAATTTCAAAATTGTAGGTCAGTCTCATTACGGAGCCTCCGCTTGCGTTAAGTCAAAAAGACTAATGAGCACGAAGTGAAGCCCAAAGCTAGCATGAAAATATCATAACTGAGCCGGGACTGTTCGTTTTGTGAAGCAAAGCACAGAAATTTTACCAGAAAACTATATTGTCGACCCAGTTCGCGTACTAAATTTTGGAAGCGTCCATACGACTAACTGATAAAAATACACTACTCGCCATTAAAATTGCTACACCAAAAAGAAATGCAGATGATAAACGGGTATTCATTGGACAAATATATTATACTAGAACTGACATGCGATTGCATTTTCACGCAATTTGGGTGCATAGATCCTCAGAAATCAGTACCCAGAACAACCACCTCTGTCCGTAATAACGGCATTGATATGCCTGGGCATTGAGTCAAACAGAGCTTGGATGGCGTGTACAGGTACAGCTGTCCATGCAGCTTCAACACGATACCACAGTTCATCAAGGGTAGTGACTGGCGTATTCTGACGAGCCAGTTGCTCGGCCACCATTGACCAGACGTTTTCAATTGGTGAGAGATCTGGAGAATGTGATGGCCAGGGCAGCAGTCGAACATTTTCTGTATCCAGAAAGGCCGGTACTGGACCTGCAACATGCGGTCGTGCATTATCCTGCTGAAATGTAGGGTTTCGCAGGGATCGAATGAAGGGTAGAGCCATGGGTCGTAACACATCTAAAATGTAACGTCCATTGCTCAAAGTGCCGTCAATGCGAACAAGAGGTGACCGAGACGTGTAACCAATGGCACCCCATACCATCACGCCGGGTGATACGCCAGTATGGCGATGACGAAAACACGCTTCCAATGTGCGTTCACCGCGATGTCGCCAAACACGGATGCGACCATCATGATGCTGTAAACAGAACATGGATTCATCCGAAAAAATGACGTTTTGCCATTCGCGCACCCAGGTTCGTCGTTGAGTACACCATCTCAGACCCACCGATTCCATATTCTGCTAACAATCATTGGATCTCGGCCAACGCGAACAGCAGTGTCGCGATACGATAAACCGCAATCGCTATAGGCTACAACCCGACCTTTATCTAAGTCGGAAACGTGATGGTATGCATTTCTCCTCCTTACACGAGGCATCACAACAACGTTTCACCAGGCAACGCCGGTCAACTGCTGTTTGTGTATGAGAAATCGGTTGGCAACTTTCCTCATGTCAGCACGTTGTAGGTGTCGCCACCGGCGCAAACCTTCTGTGATTGCTCTGAAACGCTTCTCATTTGCATATCACAGCATCTTCTTCCTGTCGGTAAAATTTCGCGTCTGTAGCACGTCATCGTCGTTGTGTAGCAATTTTAATGGCCAGTATTGACTCCCAAACAGAACGGGGGAAAAATGACTGCCTATATGCCTCTGTACGAGCCCTAATCTCTCTTATCTTATCTTGGTGGTCTTTCCGCGAAATATAAGTTGGCGGCAGTTAAATTGTATTGCAGTCAGCCTCAAATGCTGGTTCTCTAAATTTCCTTAGTAGCGATTCACGAAAAAAACACCTGCTTTCGTCCAGAGACTTCCACCCGAGTTCCTGAAGCATTTGCGTAACACTCGCGTGATGATCAAACCTACCAGTAACAAATCTAGCAGCCCGCCTCTGAATTGTTTCTATGTCCTCCCTCAATCCGACCTGATAGGGATCCCAAACGCTCGAGCAGTACTCGAGAATAGGTCGTATTAGTGTTTTATATGCGGTCTCCTTTACAGATGAACGACATCGTCCCAAAATTCTACCAATGAACCGACGGCGACTATCCGCCTTCCTCACAACTGCCATTACATGCTTGTCCCACTTCATATCACTCTGCAATGTTACGCCCAAATATTTAATCGACGTGACTGTGTCATGCGCTACACTACTAATGGAGTATTCAAACATTACGAGATTCTTTTTCCTATACATCTGAATTAATTAACATTTATCTATATTTAGAGTTAGCTGCAATTCTTTACACCAATCACAAATCCTGTCAAAGTCATCTTGTATCCTTCTACAGTCACTCAACGACGACACCTTCCCGTACACCACAGCATCATCACCAAACAGCCGCACATTGCTATCCACCCTATCCAAAAGATCATTTATGTAGATAGAAAACAACAGCGGACCTACCACACTTCCCTGGGGCACTCCAGATGATACCCTCACCTCCGATGAACACTCGCCATCAAGGACAAGGTACTGGGTTCTATTACTTAAGAAGTTTCTAGTGGCCTATCGCCAATACTATAATCGAGCAGTGACAGACCCCTATACCTATTATACGCAGTAGGTCATTACGTTCAGGATCAACTGGCAGTCTTTAAACCAGGCATCAATTCCCCATAGGGTCTTCCTACATCTCCATGCAACCTCGTTTAGTACAGCCGTTCCGGGTTTGTTCCCCGGACGCCCGTTTTTTTTTTTTTTTTTTTTGTTTCGTTTTGTGACTAACGCTGGCCCTCTTTATAATTTTGACCCTAAGGATTTGGGACATATTGTGTAAAAACAGTGCACAATGTGTTTGACTGTGCGGATCATTGTAAAAATAAATAAAATAAAAAGAAATTTCAGTTCTCCACACAAACGTGGGCGATCTTTGGAGCACAGTCTCCATTTTGTTATCTGCGGTCTAAATGGATCAAAAGCCTTCCACGTCCGTGACAGGGCAATCTATTAACTCGAAATAATATCGTCTGTGAATGTCAGACTGGCCGGGAGGGAGCGTCAGGTATCTGGATGAATATCCAGCGAGCAGTGGATCGCCGCTGGGAACGGTTGCTCTATCTGCAGAGAGCGGCCCGCGCGTCACATAAATTGCCGCTTAGCGGATCGACTGGCAATTTGTCCGTCTCGCAGCGCAAGCAGCCCGCCGGCCGCCGGACGCCGGCCGCTCGCACGCGCGCCCACCTATTTGCCAGGAAGCGCGCTGCAGGCGCCGTCGCTTACCGCCCCCGGAAATTAACCGCAGTCCTCTAACAAACCTCCGCTGCCGCTGCCAGGCACAGAATTGAACCTGTCTTCCTCAATATTGACCTCACAGTTTACGCAGGATGCGAAGTGCCTCGCTCTAACACTTTGTTGTAGTTTTGCATTGCACAAAAAGGAACTTCCATCCGATAGCGGCCTCATTTCCGAGAAAAAAAAATTACCTTAAGTTTCCTCAGCAGGACTTACTTTCTGCTTGGTGTAGGTAGTGCAGCTAAGGATATGACCTATATATCGCATTTTACATTTCTGCGAGCAGAGGAATTTGTGAGATACCACCTCTTCCGTCGATAACTACCTAACTATTTAGATGAGGTACTTCTTTTTCTGGCTTAGGTTTATTTAACCCTATTCCTGTTTCACCATAGCGTCGTCTCAGTATACCCACTGATATTCTCCCTGATGATGCACAATATAGTGCTTCCTTTCGGAATCTGGCGTATGCAGAACATTTTCCTTCCTCTCATTTTTGTTCTGTAGAGCTTTATCTATTATAGTTTACACACCAACCTCCGATGTTCATGACTTCAGCTTATTTGGTACAGTCTTTCACACAATTGATGAAGTTCATTTCTAATCTTTCCAACGGCCTAAGATCTTACTTTCTTGGAACCCTATATACTGATTTGCACAGATATGTTGGCAATGCTGTTCCTTCGCAAAATTTCAGTAACGTCACCTCCCTACATTCCCTTCAAAGACCCTTGCAGTTGATCTGCATATGGCCTGAGAGGTGTCTGTTTTATTATTTATATTTCTATCTCCTTCATACGCTGTGTCTCACCTGATGTACTAGATACAGACTCTTGCTCCAGTGTTCTTGTATGGATGCAGATTTGTTTCACGTTCAAATGGCTAATGGTTCAAATGGCTCTGAGCCCTTTGGGACTTAACATCTGTGGTCATCAGTCCCCTAGAACTTAGAACTACTTAAACCTAACTAACCTAAGGACATCACAAACATCCATGAACGAGGCAGGATTCGAACCTGCGACCGCAGCGGTCACGCGGTTCCAGACTGAAGCGCCTAGAACCGCACGGCCACACCGGCCTGCTGTTTCACGTTCCTTCTAGGAAAGTCATTACCTTAGTTCGAATTGTTCAAATCTTCAAATCACATGCTGAGCTCAAGAGATGTAGCTCACATAACGCCCACCGTAATTCATGTTCGCTTTCTTGACAACACGAGGCGTATGCGGAAGGAGAAAACAGTATCTTCCGGCTAGAAAATATCATCTGCCGCGAAGTATGAGGACCTGGTGAGAGATTTCGCCTGAAGCTATGCAGCCCACATAACATACCTGTCACATGGTTCCATCTTCATGCTAGTCCTCCGTCGCATTCTATAGGGCAAATGAGGAGGCTCCTGCAGTATTTTCCAATGGAAGCGTCTGATCAGCCACCATTCAGCCCGGACTTGGCGACCTCCGATGTTTATCTCTGCTCACATGAACCACTGGCTACGAAGACAACATTTTGTTACAAGCAACGAACGGTTGACCAGCGTAGAGAATTCACAGAAAGCACAGACGGTTGCT